>NC_080068.1:111675414-111979630 GCF_949987535.1 Balaenoptera acutorostrata | reverse complement strand
AGACACGTGCAATTCTTCCTTTGACATGAAAACTTAGAGGCCATTGTAGGGTTATTCACTGACCTAGTTTCAATATTGTTGTGTCTCAGGGAATAGGGAGGCCCAAGGAGAGGGCGAGAGACTGGGGAACTGCCAGTTGGTGGAGCAGTCAGAACACACACGTTTATTTATTTATTTATTTTTTAAATTTATTTATTTATTTATTTATTTCAGTTATTTTATTTATGGCTGTGTTGGGTCTTCGTTTCTGTGCGAGGGCTTTCTCTAGTTGTGGCAGGCGGGGGCCACTCTTCATCGCGGTGCGTGGGCCTCTCACTATCGCGGCCTCTCTTGTTGCGGAGCACAGGCTCCAGACGTGCAGGCTCGGTAGTTGTGGCTCATGGGCCTAGTTGCTCTGCGGCATGTGGGATCTTCCCAGACCAGGGCTCGAACCCGTGTCCCCTGCATTGGCAGGCCGACTCTCAACCACTGCGCCACCAGAGAAGCCCCACACACGTTTATTGATTAAGTTCACCATCTTATACGGGCATGGTTCATGGCGCTCCAAAACCATTGCAGTAGTAACATCCAATATTATAGATCACCAAATATAATAATAATGAAAAAGTTCGAAATATTGTGAGAATTACCAAAATGTGACACAGAGACACGAAGTGAGCAAATGCTGTTGGAAGAATGACGCTAACAGACTTGCTTGATGCAGGGTTGCCACAAACCTTCAATATGTGAAAAGCGCTACAAAATGAAGTGCAATAAATGAGATAGGCCTGCAGGTGGTACACTCTGTAAATTTAGAGTGGCAATGTGAGGCTCTAGAATCAGAAGTTATGAGTGCTAGCCCCGTTCTTCCTGCATGACTTGAGATTCCTGTGTCATCTCTGGCCTTGTTTCTTCATCTCTACAGTGATGGCAGTGGATGAGTTGATTCCCTTCTAGCTCAAAATCTGTAGTCATTTCTGGGAATCGTAGCTCCTAGTTCTTTTTACATTAGTAGGTGCTTCATGCTTTGTTGATTGATGCTTATTTAGTACAAATTATATCTGCTTATTTAGTACCCCTGCTTTTTTTAGTGTAAATTACAATTCATGTTCAGTAAGTAGTTGTCTCTCAGTATCTGGGGGAGATCGGTTCCAGGATCCCCCACCACAGGTAACAAAATCTGCAGGTGCTCAAGTCCCTTATATAAAATGGTGTAGTATTTGTATGTAACCTACACACATCCTCCTCTCTACTTTAAATTACCTCTAGAGTACTTATAATATCTAATACAATATAAATGCTGTGTAAATAAATAGTTGCCTGCCCATGATAAATTCAAGTTTTATTTTTGGCTTTTTGTATTTTTGTGGCATCAGTTGTTATTTCTCCTCATTCATTTCTTATTTTGTTTATTTGGGTCCTCTCTCTTTTCTTCTTGGTGAGCCTGGCTAGAGGTTTGTTGATTTTGTTTACCCTTTCAAAAAACCCGCTCTTGGTTTTACAGGTTTATATTTTGGAACTTTCTGGAATTCTCCCCTTACCCCCAGATGTTTTCAATCAGAGGTTGATCGAATCCTTGGATGTGGAAACCATGGATATAGAGGGTTGGCTCTATTTTTAATTTATGTTTTATCAGTTCACCTCTACTGGCAGGTGCTAATTAAAAATTGACTGAGTCTAATAACTTCTAATCTGAGAGCGCTCATCCTTTTTCCCTTGATACTGTGCAGTTGACTGCGCATTCAGGAATAACGCTGATCCTAACCCTGTGTCCTCATTTGTTGTAGCCTGTTTTGTAATGGTGCAGACAAGAAGGAAAAAGAAACTTTTTAAAAATCAACACATTCTCTTGTTTCTGAAAGGGACATAAAATTTGGTGTCATTTAATTAAATGATAAGTTATCTGGATAAAGAAATACTACTGTTAACAGTGGAGTTTGAGGGATTTGTTGGCTTCTCGTTTAATGATAATAATTCTGGAGAAAATGCATAATTTTAGATGATAGCAGTCTTTTCTGAGTGATAGACTGTAGCAGTAT
Organism: Balaenoptera acutorostrata; assembly: GCF_949987535.1. Lineage (NCBI taxonomy): Eukaryota > Metazoa > Chordata > Mammalia > Artiodactyla > Balaenopteridae > Balaenoptera > Balaenoptera acutorostrata. Next base: position 111,977,612 of record NC_080068.1, on the reverse strand, counting down.
ACAGGAAAACCTTATGAGTCAATGAACAGAAAAGGCTTAGTGGATAGCTGGTTTGGGGAAATATGAAAGAACTCCTGATGTTCCCAGTAGCCTTGGTGTGGCCACTCGAGACTGTTACTTTCTGAAGATCCAAGTTGTGGCCCAGGTTATAGTATACTTCAGAACCACACCATGAGAAGAATTTGCAATAAACCAGAATATTTTTACCCTTGTACAAAATCAGGGTTTGCCAATACCTAGAAATAGCTCTAAATCGTGGCATGTTTTGTTTTGCCCTAAAAATAAATGTGTGTGTGTTTATGTATGTATATGTATGCGTATGTCTATATATATATATATACTTATATACATACATACACACATGCTACAATTTCACTGTCTAAAAAAAGTGCAGCTATAAAAGTGACGTGCTGAGAGTTGTAAATGGACTTTTTCTACCGAAGAGATGCCTTAGAAGCTTAAAGAAAATTTCTTAAAAGAAAAAACAATTAGAGTAAACCTTGAACTATATTACTGCAAAAGGTGATTGAAAATACAAATTAAATGTTAAGGAAAATAAAAAAGTTTCAAATATAGGTCTGTCCTTCTGTGGTTCAAAATATGTAGGGCCACCACCAGAGATTTTAATTTCCTTAGTCTGGAGAGAGGATTACCCATTGACAATTCTTTTGAAAGCTACCCCCCACAGAGGGTAGCCTTGCCTTCCTACAAATCTGTAGACTGTATAGTGTCAGAGATGGAATCCTGGGCAGGGCAACCCTTCATTTCTCACCCAGCATGCAATTTATTTGTATACTTTGTGTACAAGATGTTTGAGCATAACCTTGTTCTGAAAGTAACAATTGGTCACTTACAGAGTGAGGGGTGAGAAATAGAATTGTTCTGCTAGTGGCCAAATGCTTAAAACTTAGGTGAGTTTCCATTTTGATGAGTTAAGGAAGCAAAACTAAATAGAGGTGAGCTTTTCTTTTACACTTCTTGTGCTGATGTGTTTACTTACTGTGGTTTCTTTGCATGATCATCTGATTTAATCACACACAGGATCCTAGAATCCATCTGTATGTAGCTGAATGATGCGCTGGGAAACCCTTGATAACTTTCATGTTTTGTTAAATCTGTGTAGTATTTCTTTAAGTCTCTCTTTTAATCATTCAAAAGCTAAATAATTACATCAGTTCTCATAAGATTTTCCAATGATGAATTCTATATTAGTTGCATGACTGGCTCATTTTCTTGGAATTTTTTTTGAGTTACCAAATCTTTATAAATTGTAACTTGGGAAGCTTTAAAACTGCCTTAGTTTTCTAATTTTTTATATTTATGTTCAAATATAATTAAGTTGATGGGGATATGTTGGAAAGTGATTAAAATTTTGTGGAAAGGCGATAGTCTTTGATGTAGTGAGAAAACAGTTATTAATTATGCACATATGAGGTTGTCTTATGTTTGATTAATGGCTGTTATTCAATGCCAGATTTTATGTAATTAATGATTTTGTAGCTTTTGATTTGATTAAATACCAGTGTAAGACAAGGCTTAGGGAGAAAGAAACAAACTTCATCAAGATTACAGGCAAGATATTATTGATAAGAATTGTGATAAAAATCATCTGTTTATACTTAGGAAGTTAAGTGTGTTCATATTAGCTGTAATAATGACTCAAGGAAATTTAGTTTTAGGAGTACAAGATTAAAGCCCATTCTTCCACATATTACAAACATTTAGAGATAATTCAGCTATTTCTAATTTTTTCTCCTTTATGCAGTAAACCTTCTTTGTATTTGGATAGATAAATGCAAAATTTTGGTTCAGATTATTGAAATAGCAACTCACCAAAAAGAGAGTGCACATGAGTGAGAGTGCCTGGTGGAAATGGGTCAGTGAAGGGACAGGTGGACATAAATGCTTGCTGTCTGGTTATTTCCATGTTATCAGTAGAGTACTTCTTTCATATTTTTTAATGCTGGAGTACACCTTAAATCATGTACTATTAGTGTCATTTTTTAAAAGCATTCTACTTAAGAGGCATCCTTCAAGGCTTTTCTCATATATTCTTCACTTTTATTTACTCTCTGCAGGAAAGCTCATCTGTTCTAGTGGTTTCTGTGTGGTGACTCTTAAAGCTATTCCTCAGTGTTTCCAAGTTGCTAATTATGTTAGCTTTCTATTGCTGTGTAACAAACTGACACAAATTTAGTGGCTTAAAACATTACTCATTTATTACCTCACAGTTCCTTAGGTCAGAAGTCTGGGTGGGCCAAGCTGGACTCTCTGGCCAGGCTGGGCTCTTATCTGAAGGCTCTGAAAAGAATCAACTTCCAAGATGACCCTTGTTGGCAGAATTCAGTTCCTTACGGTTTTAGGACTGAGCTCCCCATCTTCTTACTGGCTATCTCAGTGGGGGGCGGATTGCTCTCTGCAGCTAGAAGCCACATTGAGAGTCTTCCTTGTGGGCCCCCTCATCTCAACAGTAGAACCTCCCTCAGGTCAAATCCCTCTCAGACTTCAAATCTCTGACTACTGCTGTCATCTGAGAATATTTGCTTTTAGAGAGCTTTAGTGATTAGGTTAGGTCCACTCAGATAATTTCACTATTTTAGGTCAATTGATTAACAAATTTAATGGCATCTACAAAATTCCTTTTGCCATATAAGGACATATCATGGTAGTAACACCATGGGGTGAAGGTCATGAAGGCCATCTTAGAATTCTATCTACCATGCTAATGGGTGTTTTCTGCTTAGATTTCTTGTTATTATTTAAAATGCCCAGAAGCAACTTTACCTTTCCCCTCATATATCTCCAAATCCTAAATTTCCTTTGTTACTTGTTCTCCCCGTTATGTAGAATCTTGAAGTCCTTTATCCTTTTGCCTCACTCTTCACATCCAGGTCTTGTCATATTGACCCCTGAAATATTTCTTGAGTGAATTCTTTTCTTTTTCTTTCTTGCTATGTAGTCTTTACCATATATAAATATTTCTGTTAGAGTACTGGGGAACTGTCTTTTCCATTCATTTATAAAGTGCTTTGTTTTTATTACTTTTGATGTTTCTTTTAAAAACTTGTAGAAGTCTGACTGTAACTGCATGAACTTGCCAATGAACCTTGTCCTGTGTTTGTAGATTTTGCACATGTTTTATTGCAGGGGGTTATTGCATAACCATTAACTGATAAGGTCTAATTTAAAATCTATTGCATTGTCTTTTCTTACTATACATTTTAATCATAATTAGGGACATAATACTATGTATATTTTTGAAAGTCAAATTATATATTTTATATATGCTGTGTTTTGTTTTAAAGTCAACATGTTACATTGAAATTAGTATAAAACTTTCCAACTTTGCTATGTTTTATTCATTTATTAACTATTTGTTGAGTCTTTACTATGTACATGTCATTGCTAAATGTGGGCACTGTGGTTGGAAACAAGCAGATATTGTTGTTGCCTTCATAGGACTTACATTCTAGAGAAGACAGACAATAAACCACTTAAGGATGGCATGTGCTTTGCAGAAGACATGTGGGAAGCTCTGCTAGCACTTGTGTGACCAAGTCTGGGTTATCAGGGATGGGTTCCTGGAGCAAGAGACATTTGAGCTGAGCTCCAAAAGATGAGTTAGGCATTCCCTTGGTACAGAAGGAGGTAATAGCATTCTGGACAAAGGGATAAGTGCATGCAAAGGTGCTGAGGTGAGATAGACCCAGAGGGTTTGGGAAGAAGGCCAGGGTGGGCTGGAAAAGAGAGTGAAAGAAGGATGATGAGACAGGGACTAGATAAGGCAGTTCTTTGAATGGTACAAACTAGAATAGATTTTGAAAAGATAGTGTGTTGTTACCGTGTACATTAAATATTGGGAAGTTCAGGTTTTTGGTAATTAGGTAAGTTGGATTATACAGATTGATTCTCCTGAGAAATTAACTAAAAATTCTGGATAAAGGAAAACGTTTTCATAAAAGTACTGTGGTGCTGATAACATGATAAGAACTGTGAGGCTAAACTATTAAATGAAGGTTGGAACTTCAGGTAAGTTGAGTGTTGAAGTTGCTTCTGTCCTGGTTGACCTAACAAATTTGAGTGTTGATTTCCCTGGTCTTGACCGAGGTGGGGAGTCCCAACAGGAGACACTCCCATTGAGCTGATGCTCCCTCCCACCTTAGGTAGTTAAGAGAGAATCTGAAGTGAACCGCACCCATTCCCCTACCCCAGGAGACTGAGCACAGCCCTGAGCTTTAGGCTCAAAAGCTCAGAACTGGGCTTCCCTGGTGGCGCAGTGGTTGAGAATCTGCCTGCCAATGCAGGGGACATGGGTTCGAGCCCTGGTCTGGGAAGATCCCACATGCCGCGGAGCAACTAGGCCCGTGAGCCACAGCTACTGAGCCTGCACGTCTGGAGCTTGTGCTCCGCAATAAGAGAGGCCGCGATAGTGAGAGGCCTGCGCACCGCGATGAAGAGTGGCCCCCGCTCGCCGCAACTAAAGAAAGCCCTTGCACAGAAATGAAGACCCAACACAGCCAAAAATAAATAAATAAATAAATAATTAATTAAAAAAAAAAAAGCTCAGAACTGTTCACATGGGCCAAACTCATACTACCCAGGTTGTATCAAAACAAAACAAATAAACAACCAAAAAGCCCTCAAGCCATGAAATTAGTTTTTGGTGGTTCTTAACTGGGCATGCCTCTAAGTATTCAGCAGAAGCAAATGTAGACTGTCGCTAGAGCATTACTGCTTTGTCCTAGACCTCAATTTATTCCCACAAATAATTATACAAGCTTAATGAACAGCTTAAGTAAAAAATGATAAAGTATACAAGGAAACATAGCACCAAAGCGAGGGAAAAAAAAAAGGGAAACTACAGTTGGCACAAGCAGACCTGCAGAGACTTAACATACTAGAATTACCAGACATGGGTTACAAAGTAACTATACTTGCAGTGTTTATTAAAACAAAAACAAGTTTGAAACTACTACGTGGCACATAAAAGTATAGAAATGAAAAAAACAAACAAACAAAAAAAAAGTATAGAAATGACGTAGCAGTATAGAAAAGAGAAAGATGGGAGGGAAGTCAGTGTGAAGGTGTGCATTAGTGCAGGCAAGAGTTAATGAAATGATAGTTTAGGTTTAGGTAGCTTGCAACAGGGGGATTGGAACAAAGATGAGTAAGCATTCCCTGGAAACTTCTTGTTTGACTGAATGTCTGATAGGAGCTGTTCTCTAGCTTTTATTTATAAGATTTTTGAGGGGAGGAAAACATGATGAATTAAGGATTTTGATAAATTAGTTCGAGATAATTAAATTTTTCATGTATTTCAGTTGATCTTTGGTTTGGAAATAAAAATTGTTGAATTTGTCATGCATGATTACCATGCTTTTTGGCTCCTGGAAAGCCATAAATAACTAATTATCTGGTTTTGAACAGATGATTTGTATTTGAAGAGAATTCTTAGTGTCTTGATGTATACTGTATTATATATGAGTTTCTTTCGAGTTAAATGAAAGGTAGTTAGCCCCCAAATAGTTAATTAGATTCACTTATAAGTTACTACCATTATTTTTAGTTCTATCAGAGAAGAAGCTCCCCTTTGTGTCTCTGATTGCTTATTATCTAATTAGTATTTTTTAAAAAGCTGGTCTAATTGAATATGAACTTTTGAAGGATAAAATTGAAGGCCCCTGGGCTGACCCCAGCTTCTTGTCTGAACAGCTTGTGCTGGTGGCTCTGATGGCCACATATGTGGACTGAGAGACAGCAGATATTTGTAAAGAATTAAAATCTTCAACAAGTGGCCAGGAGCTGTTGTACTTTGGAGTTGGTCAAGATGCTGGCCATATGTAGTTGTGTGTCCCACATGGGACAAGATGCTGGACCCACAGGGTCCCACATAGTCTGCTGGATGGTGTGCTTTTTCTGTCCTTGCATTCTAACCCCTTCCCCTTCAGTTGTTTCTTTTTGGTGTTTTTGGTTTTTTTTTTGTTTTTTGTACTTTGGGGTGTGTGTGTGTGTGTGTGTGTGTGTTTTAAGAGGAGGCGTTCTGTCAGCTGTGGATTGTAAGAATCTGTGACCAAGTGGTTTTGAAAAGGGAAGAAAAAAAAAAACAGACTTGCATTTCCTTTTTCAGGTGCCATGGAGGTGGGTTAACCAGTGTAATTAGATGGACTGGCTAGAATTGCTTTGTAGTGAAAGCCTAAGGTTTAGTAGCCTTTTCTGCTTCTGCCAGATTCCCGATTACTCACAGGTAAAGTTCAGAGCTAGTTTTAGAGCATTCCCCAAATGCCTCAGTTTTTCCTTGATTTAATTTTTTTCTGTAAAATGCTATCCATTTAAAGATGTAATTGTGAAAACTGTGATTAGATTACAGATAGTGCCTCTAGTGTCAAGTCCTTGCACCTGACTTCTGATAAAAAATTAAATCCTCAGGTGAGGGATAGAAATACAAGTCTGAGGCAGAGGGAAATAAATGTGTTTTCCGTAGATAATTTTCCTTAATGACACTTATTTAGGGAATTGATAAGTGACCCTCCTAAGGAACTAAAACATTCAAGCAATATTTGTCAAATGATTCTCAGCTGAACTAACCAGTTTTACATCAGGTTGGAATGAGGGTTTTTTAGATGCAGTTGGAGAGATCTGGACCCCTCCATGCCCTTGACTTCCTCTCCAGATGCTGCTTTGCTAAGCCCTGCCCTGAGGGGTAACCTCTCTAGCCTAGAGATAGTCACCAAACTGTGTTGATGGATCCTATTATCAGTTCATTCCCACACAGGTTCTGTTTACCCACAGGAGACAACCTTACATTTTTACTGAGAAGCTTGAGACCATCTTGCATTAACCACCTCATCTTTTTCTAACTCCACGTCATCACTGTTTCTTCTTTTCTTCATTTTTCACCCTCCTTGTCAGAGCTCCTTTCTCTGTGTTCTTCATCCCAGACTTTCCTCTCCATCTTTCATTTCTTTCCTGTTACCCTCTCCTGGCTTTCATCCTCCTCCCTTTCCTCATTGTATGCCACTTATTTTCTTCTGCCTATACACATGCTAAGACCTCCCTTTTCTTATAAAAAAAAAAAATCTTTTCTCCACTGTGTATCTCTGCCACTTTACCACTCCATCTCTTTCCTTCATCATCCACTGAAACTCCTTGATTAAAGAAAATTTAAATTCTGATTCGTTTATCCAGTGGATTTTTTTCCCCCCTCATGGTCATCTTCCTTAGCCCCTCCGTGGCCTTCACATTAAAATTTTTTCTTTTTCCATGACCTCCATATAATCATCTTGGTTTTCTTCTTACTCTTTTGACAAATGCTTTCCCTTTCGGCAAGTCTTCTTTCTTGGAGAGCTTGTCCATTTTCTGAAACTGGGTTTTCATTTTAGTGTTGATAAATTTAAAAATTATGTTTCTAACCCCAACCTTTCCTGAATTTTTTGGAAATCTCCTCTCATAGTCTTGCTTTTTTCCTAAGCCCATCTCACATGCAGTCAATTTCTTTTTCTCCCCTTAAGTTGTAGTCATTTATGTAAGAGAAAGATGATAGCTTACTTCATATTTGAACTATTGTAACCAACACATCTGCATGGGCCAGTTTATTATAGTAGATTTGACTTTTCTTGCACATTGAACACATGATAGAAGTGGGAGATACACCCTAGATTTAAACTACTTGAATCCATCTTGCTTTGGAGCAATATCTGTTAAACTTTCCTTTTCTTCGGTCATCTTTGAAAATGTGAGCAGACATTTAAAAGATGTTTTACCTGAGAAGATGAGAGCTGTTGAAATATTGAGTTGAATGTATATCTTCCTGTCTTTCTGGTTGTGCAGGGAATAGAAGAGCGGACAGGTGACTAGGGGAAGATGTCACATGCGTGAGTTAAAGAAGTAGTGACTTCTGCTTAATAGCAAGAGATGGGATTATAAAGCGTTAATTAACGTTGATTTTCCTGTGGCTGATTAAATGAGTTACACTTTTTTATATTCTTATCCTGTATGTGTAGCATTCCAGAATAAAACTCTCAGACTCTTAGATGTTTCAAAGTGGGGTAAGACATTCATTAAACTCTGGGTACCTCTCTGGAGAGTTGGAAAGGCCAGAATTAGGACCAGCAACGAATATGAGAGGGAAACCTAGATCCAGGACCAAGAGTCAAGTTGATCTTAGGAACTAACAGTAGTGGGCAGGCCTAAGGACCGGCCAGATGCAAGATACGTAGAGGCTGGTGATAATATAACCAAGTCCAAGGTTCAGAAGCCCAGTGAGCAGTCGGGTCATTGAGCACACAGACAATGCAAATTAGAAAAGCAGGAGAGGCCAGAAACTGGGGCACACTGGATCATGAGGAAATCACAATAATTCTTCCTTGGTCTGGAGCTCAGTCCTACCAAGTGGACAACCCAAGAGCTCATAGATAGACTAAGTGAACCAGGTTCCCCCAAATAAAGTGGAGGTGAGCAAGGTCAAGAGAGAAGCTAGATCAGAAGATGACTATTGAAGAGGTCATGAAGGGCATGTAGAAACCTCTAGTGTGAATAATCCAGATTTAGAGAAAAGGGAATATACAAGGAGCTCAGATGAACCACAGCAATCAGAAACCCCATCTTACCCTTTTTTGGCCAGGGGATGGAGAGTAGTGACTTCTATAAGATTCTGAATGGTTCTATATTGAATAAAAATTTTCTATACATATACCTTTTCATTCTTTCATATTTCACCAAATATTTATTGAGTTCCTAGTCAGAAAGCTAATAAAGTACTTGATCACTGGTCATTATTTACTGAAAATGCTGTATGTCCCCAGCACTGTTCAGATATACTCTTTATTGCTGATGTCTGTCATTTAGGGGTGAATTAATAGCCAGTGTAACTCCTGTAGGGCCAGAATAGGGAGTGTAATGCTATATCAGCATCCTGTTTATCTGCTCTCATCAGGGCAGTGTTCCAAATGATTGAGGTTTCAGATCAATTAAGGTCACATTATTTAAAATTATTTAACTCACTTTTGGATAGAGATTTTAAAAATAAGCTCTTATTGATAATAATATGTTATTTTAAATTTTATTTTGATATTGATAATATAAATCATCATTGTAGAAAACTGCAGAAACCATCATGACAAAACTAAAAGCACCTGTGATATCACTTCATAGAAATAACCACTGTTAACGTTTGGGTGTATTTCTTTATGATCTTCTCCTCCTCCCACCCCCTTATTTTAACAAAATTGCATTGGTATTGTATATAAAGTTTTGCGTCCTGATTATTTCACTTACCATTATTACATCGTGAACATTTTATCCAATCTTTAACTATACTTTAATGACTGTGTAACTCTACTCAGGGCTGTACCACAATTTACTTAGACCTTCAACTGTTAGATTATTTACAACATTTTTAACTATCGTAAAACAGTTTTCAGACAGCTATCTTTATGCATAATATTTGTTGGCATCTCTGATTAGCTCCTTTACGTAGATTCCTAGAAGTGTGATTATTAGTTAAAACATACCTGGCATACCTCTAGAAACAAGGGCCACTTGCAGTTTATGATTTCACTCAATTCTCAGATTAACTCCACAAATAGCAAAGTGGGGATGGAACATACAGTCGCTGACTAGGAGTAAACAGGGAATGTGATCTGGTGACTTGAGTGACCCAGAACTCTTGCTCTGTTCTTGGGTCTGCTATCTAGTCGGTTCCCTTGTTTGAGGGAAGAGGTTGAAATTACCAATAGACAGTATGTGTCATAGCCATAGGTGCTCTGTGCTTAATGGTCTAAGGGCTTTTGTGTGTTTTTGTAGGTGTGAAGATGAAAAGAACTAGCACTACCTTTGTAATAGCTTATCAATGGAATAATATTAATTATTGCTACTTACGTGCTGTTGTTATTTTTTAAGTTCCATTTTTCTCTTAATGTTCCAAAATGCATTTAGCTTTCCAGATTCAGACTGCCTAAAAAGTTTTCAATATGTGTATCTAAAACATCTAAATTATATGTTTTTCTAAAAAAAAAAATTTCTATTTCTAAATTATTAGTTGCCAGGGGTTGGGAAGGAGGGAGGGAAATGGGTATGTCTATAAAAGGGCAACCTGAGGGATCATTGTTTTTTTTTTTTTTTTCTTTTGTAAGTTTTGATAGTGTGGTGTTTTTTGCTCAGTGACAAACTTGAAATCAGGTTGATATTCGTAAGTAGTACATTTCATCCAGATAGGTTTTTCATTAAGCTTGTCTACCATGAACAGAAGGAACAAATGTTTTTTAAAATTTCACTATAACTAAGTTTTTTTAAATGTGAAATATTTTTATTTTTTCTCTCCCTTTCAGCCATGAAGACTTTGAATTTATATCAGGAACACGAATGCGCAAACTTGCCCGAGAAGGCCAGAAACCTCCTGAAGGTTTCATGGCTCCCAAGGCCTGGACCGTGCTGATGGAATACTACAAATCCTTGGAGAAAGCTTAAGCTGTTAACCCAGTCATTTCACCTTTGACACCTCACTGAGTAACAAGAGGGGACCATGTAGTTACTGTTGGCATTTCTTTGTGGTGGTATCTGTATGGACATGCTTCCTAAAAACAGACCCTTTTCCTTAACTAGCATCAGTTTTGGTCTGCCTTATGAGTTCTGTTCTGAACTAGTGTAACACACTCATGGTTTTAATGTATCTTTTCCACTTATAGTTAAATATTCCTACAATACAGTCTTTTTGTATTATATTTATGCTTCTGTCTCATGATTTTTTCAAGCTGTTATATCAGTTGTAACCAATAGTATACACATTGAATCTCACTTTTCATCTCCTGAAAAAAGAAAAAAAATCCACTAAACAATAAACTTGGCTAGACCTTGTTTTGGGAATTTTACAAGACATCTGTAGCATTTAGATTTTTTTTTTTACATTGAAAGTACAAACTGCTTCCTTCCTTCCTATCAGCTATTGATCTCTCAACTGTTATGATCTAAAGTATATTAATATCTATGTAAGCCCTGAATGAACTTTATTCAATAAAATTAAACTTTTTGGCTTCTTATTTATGTGACTTTTTAAAAATATTGTTTTGTTTACACATACTTTATCCTTCTTGTGAAGAAGTTTCTGATGGGGAAGGGAAAATACAGGCGTCTTTCATTACTGGAATCTATTGATAATAATTAGTTCCAAGCACTGTTTCATAGTGAATTTTTAAGTGGGAAAATAATAATGCATTCTCAGTCCATCCAAAAACTCAACCTGTTTCCCCAAATATCTCTCTGATATTCTTAAATACCTAAGATGGTGGTACTAGTAATAGAGACATGATAGAGGGAGGTTAGTTCATGGCGGGGGGTGGGCAGCATATCAAGTTTGCTTTTGTAGTATATCCTCAAGTAGAATATTCAAGAGGAGATGCTTATTTAGGGACTGGATATATAATTTTGGTTGAGATGCCAGCATTTTTGATTTGCAGTCGTATTTCCTACGATGAAATAATCTTGCATGATCTGGCCTTGAAAATTCAGCATTATAAAGAGATGGCAGATTATACACGGAGATAATGTATTGTCATTAAGGCAAATGGGAATAAAATACCACTAGGAAAAGAAATAGAAGGAAAAACGAAAACAAAGTAAAAACAGATCACTGAGGGAATCAATTAGTGAGAAAGTTGATAAATAGAAAAAAAATGGAGAATATGAGTAAATAGTTTCTAGTGGATGGATTTATTCACGAGTGGATACTGAATGAAAATATTCATTAGTGGACGATGTAAAAAGTATATGAATGCACATGTTGATAGGAAGAATTAGAGGTGATAGTTGATATGACTTTTTTGGCTCCACATTATCTAGATCTCTTTTAGGGAGATCTCCTTTATATAAATCTTGTATAAATCTTCAATTTTTATGTATATATAAAGGTTGAGGGATTGGAGATGGGCTCTTCAACTGCAGACAGCTAAGGTGTGACATAGCACTTCAGCTCAGCTAATTCAGAAACTCCAGCCTGAAGTGTTGAATGTGTAGGAATGATGCAAAGATGTAAGGACAGAATGAGTTGTGGTTTCATGGTGGCAGCAACAGAGTCAGGATTCTTGGGGCAGTGGTGGTGGTGCTTGTGGCAGTGGGGGTCTCCTGTGCAAAAGTAGTACCCTATCTTGAATATTCTGGGTATGACCTTGGCTGAGTCCTCTGCCACTAACCTCCTTTTGTTCCTGACCATTTTCCAAGCCTCATTCTCTTGCATTTTCCATCAGTTCTGTAAGAGACCCAACAGCCTCCCCATGTATTCCTTTGCTGCCTAAATTATTTAGAGTTTCTGTTGTTTGCCAAGAACCCTGATCGTAACAGGTGACGTGAAAAAATGTATACTTCACATTAAAATCTTGATACTGCTAAATTCAAGGTGATTTTTACTGTTAGCATATTTTATTTATTTATTTTAAAATTTATTTATTTATTTTTGGCTGTGTTGGGTCTTCATTGCTGCGTGCAGACTTTCTCTAGCTGTGGCGAGCGGGGGCTGCTCTTCGTGGTGGTATGCAGGCTTCTCATTGCGGTGGCTTCTCTTGTGGAGCACAGGCTCTAGGCACGTGGGCTTCAGTAGGTGTGGCACGTGGGCTCAGTAGTTGTGGCTCGCGGGCTCTAGAGCGCAGGCTCAGTAGTTGTGATGCACGGGATTAGTTGCTCCGCGGCATGTGGGATCTTCCCGGACCGGGGGTCGAACCCGTGTCCCCTGCATTGGCAGGCGGATTCTTAACCACTGTGCCACCAGGGAAGTCCCTGTTAGCATATTTTAAAAGTTTAAATATAGAGAAAAATTTTTAATACTTAGCACTCAGAAAACTTATCCTTTTAAAATTATAAAAATATACTCATAAAATCAAGCTGAGAACGTTTAGAACAGAAATCAACAGCATCAGGGTGAAATGTGGTCGAAAAAGGAGCTTTGTGTTCTGTCATGTAATTGTCCTTTCTGAGTTAGTCCCATAGTGCCCCCTGTTCTCAACCCACCAGAGAGGGACATGATGAAAACATGATTCTAAGCCCCTCTGCTCTTGGGATTGGCCACCCACTTATGTGTTTTAGAGAGATGGAGAAGAAGATAAAAGTACCCAGTGATTTCTACCAGTCCACAGGTTGGTATGTGTGTCTTTAATCTACAAATAGGATATATGTAGAAATTTTTTCTTTCCCAGCTCATAAAAATGACCCCAAACCAACCTTTAAAACCTTCACCCCTTACACCAAACCTCTACTGCCAAGTGGTCTTGGAAATCTCAATGCCATTTTTATCTCTCCATCAGCTGGAAAAATGAATGGAAAAATAATTATTTTTTTAAAAAGGAGGAAAAGAAAGTGCAGAAATACAATGTTTTGGCAGAAATATAATGTTTTAAATCTGTCAATTCTATATTCCACTCTGATAATCAAGACCACATATTTGAGTTTCATTTCCATCCAAGAGAGGAACAATTATGTCCATATCTTGGCAGTTAGCATTTAAATACCTTATCAGGAAATTCAGAAGTCATGCTTCCCACATATGGTATATTTTTATTAGCACATAGGTATGCAGGGGTGAGTTGGCTCACAAAGTAAGGAAGTATTTGCCGACCGGGCTTTTATGTGTGGGCTGTATTTCTTGGCTTATAAGCCTCTTTGTATTTCTGCGGATTCCATTTCCTCCTCCACACAGTCTTGTCCTGAATATAATTATATATAAGTTGTGCAAAACACATTCTGCCCACCTAACTCTCGGTCAGTCTTTTCTGGACTAAGGTAAAAGTTGGGCTCCCTAAAGGTAAGTACGTGAGGACTATAATTGAGCCAGGGGTGTGTTGAGATTGGAACCTCGTTTTCCTAACTTCCTGTTTCAACAGATCCTCAGGAAAATGGCACTAGATTTTAGGGCCTAGATTTGAAGAACTGAAATTAGAAACATGGAAAATCTCATCATGGACCTTTATTTCCCAGACCTGCGCCAGCACTGAGCATCTATAATGATCTGCCTTTGTTAGGAAAAGAAATTATGGTTACCAAAGAGGAAGGGGGGGGGGAATAAATTGGGAATCTGGGATTAACAGATACACTCTCCTATATATAAAATAGGTAAACAACAAGGACCTGTATAGCACAGGGAACTATATTCAGTATCTTATAATAATCTATAATGGAAAAGAATCTGAAAAATTGAAAAAAAACATACACCGGTATGTAAAACTGAATTACTTTGCTGTACACCTGAAAATTGTAAATCAACTATACTTCAATTTAAAAAAGGAAAAGAATAGGAAAACCTCTCCACTGAAATGAATTAGAACACCGACTCCCTCTCTGCTTTTCTTCCAACAGCTCTGGCTTGTCCTCTTTGAAAAGTGTCTATTCTCTCTGAGAGCATAACCACTTCTGTTGCCCAAGAGAAAGAATCTGTTAAAAGTAAGCTGGGGCCTTGCTGCACAATCAGGTCCTCAAGAAAAAAAGCCAAGTGAAGGAGAGACTGAGTTATGTCTGACCCATGACTGGTTCACCACCTGGCTGCCCAGAGCCTGCCCTGAATGACTTTGAACCTCAGTGTGTAGCTAGTGCTATTTTGTGTGATCTATATGTTGTACATAGGTGCAGTTATAGCAATATGACTTTTGATACGTTGTGGGCAATTCTAGTGGGCATTTGCAGCCATTAGAGAGTTTTGAGTAAAAAGTAAGTTAAAAGTTTATTTAGGAGACATTTAGGCTTAAACAGAAGCACAAGCGTAAAAGAGAAAGTATAGTTTTGTGGTTAAGAATTCAGGCTCTGAAGGCAAACTTGACCAATTCCTTGTTGATTATGTGACCTTCAGCTTCATGAGGCCTTGATTTCCTTATCTGTGGACCAAAGGTTATAGTCAGGAATTATATGAGGTAATGCTTGTAAAGCACTGCTCCTTTATTATTATTATTTTATTTAAAGATGTAGTCTTTTGGCCAAGAAACAGTGATATCTATATTTATGAGACTATACCTTGTAATCTTTGCTTCATAAAACCATTCTGTAGCCCACTGAGCAAAGTGCCTAAATACAGGTATATGTTAAGATACAAATCTAAAGGCAGACACAGTGTCCCTGTTTCAGCCATACTTTCCCCTCAATTTTTCCCTGTGTTCAACTTCTCCTGTGTTTTCTAGATTAAGAAAACTAGTACATTTTTGCAAAGAGAAAAAGCAGAAAAATATACACATTTGCCTAAAGCAAGCATAGACTAATCCTATGAAAAAATGATGGTACTTTGGGAAAGCATCATCAAGAGGAAGATCAAGATTAGAAAGGTAGTTTATTCTCAATATTAAGTTTACTGAAGAAGGCCTGCTTTAATTAATGTGGTCATTACCTATTTTAAAGCTGCATTTTACAAGTGTTAACACTTTTCATTTAAAAGTTCAGCTTGTTGACACCTCTGATCAAATCATAAAATCTTAAATATATTTAACTTTTAGAATTGAACTGTAAGTGGTGTTTCATGTACTAGAGAATTATTTGTATCTTCTGTGGATATAACAGGAATAAAGGTATTAGGAATATGAAATGCAAAATAGTATATGGTTTCCCAGAGTTTTCCACACAGGGATTTTTTTTTTCCTGTTTATATAGTCGAAAGATCTCATAGCTAAGAGTAGAATAATGAGTAAAGAATAGCACAAAATTTAAATTTATCTTGAATAAACATAATCAAAATCATAATAATAGCTAACATTTGCTAAGTGCTTACTATTTTATTTGCCAGACACTGTGCTAAGTGCTTTACATGTATTATTTTGTTTAATGCTTATAAAATAACTGGCATAGTAAGAAATATTATTAAGAAAGGAGAAGAAAAATTTTTTTCAAAGAATTGCAATAAAAATTAACAGTATAATATAATTTTGTTAGAAGGGAAGTTAACATTAAAAGTTAACTTTGATAAAGAGGTCGAGTATAAGAGAAAAGTGCAAAAACCAAAGTCACATAAATCTGCCAAAATCAAAATCTCTGTATTAACAGTCATTGACTACAAGTGAAAATGTCTGTTGCAGAGGTCATCAAAAGGACATGACTGCCGGTTGACCTGCGAACTGGATGCAGGCAATCAGAGATTCCTCATCCCTCTCCATCCTTGGAATGCACATTCCGCTCACCATTCCCACAGCCAGAGCCATTTCAAGGACGAAGCCTTGAGAGATAATGTGTTGTTGAGACCATCTGGATGGTACGCAGGGCTGAACCCTGTTAAGGCTGCTATACAAACTCAAGATTCTGACGGGTGGGTGCGGAGATGTACTCATTTTGCAGCCTTTGGAGACAAGCCTTGTAAGTTAAGTTCCTTTGCTTATTAAAACTGCCCCCAAGGCATCTGGGGTGGCTGCTTCTTTCTTCTCTCCTTGCCCTCTGTGTTCAGGAGCTGTTTTCAGATTTCACTGGGGAAATTCCTGAGTTTGTAAACCAACAGTGTACCAACAATGACAGTCACACAACCCGTAAGATACTTAGGAACAAAATTAAGAAGAAAAGAAATGGTCTACTTGAGTAAAACTATAAAATTTTATGAAAAGACATAAAAGCAAGGTCTAAAAAAGTGGAACAGTATACCTTGGTCCCAGGTGAAAAGGCTTAATAGCATAAAAATGTCAGTCTTCCTAAAATTCATGATTTTGAGGCAACTAAAATCTCAATGAATTTTTTTAGGGGGGGGAATTATAATAATTTTATCAATTCATTTGGAATAACAAGTACCAAAAAGGCAAGATAATTATATGACCCAAAGACTCAGGAAAAATAAGAGTAGTTGTTTTTAAGCCGCTGAGTTTTCGGGTGCTTTGTTATACAGCAGTAACTAATTAATACAGGCATTACAGCTCATGTATCAATTGTACTCACCAGCTGATGATGACTGGGGAAATTTGGGTTGTGGTAAAGGTAAAAAAAGAAGGGAAACTGGAGTAGCACCTAGAAGCTTTATGATTAGAAGGATAAATGGTAGAATCAATTAAAATAGCAATGGCAAGGTAAAACAGAATTAGGCAACACTGTATATAAAAAAAAGTGTTGAGTTACAGAACTATAAAATAGAATATATCCTGGATAAAATAAGAAGAAAACAGAGAAGCAGAGTTCTCTAGACCAGGAGTTGGCAAACGGTGATCTGGCTTGTTTTTGTAAATAAAGTTGTGTTGGAACATAGCTACACACGTTTAAGTATTGTCTGAGGCTGCTTTGTGCTCCAGCAGCAGAGCTGAGTAGTTGAGATAGACACCCTATGGCCTGAAAAGCTAAAAATGCTTTTCATCTGGCCCTTCACAGGAAGAGTTTGCCGACCCCTGCTCTAGGCTGACAATTACTTCTACAGCAGGGTTCCTACTAAAAGAAGGGGACAGACTTGGGGAATGGAGCAATACACTCAATATTTAGTCTGTATAGCTCACCCTTCTATTCCCTTCTTCGGCTTGGGTGGGAGTGAGATGGCAACAGGGAAGAGACCCAGACCCTCAACAGGTTTAACCTGCAAAGTCAGAGAAATGAGAGTGGTACATAGGCTCAACTGCCTCCTATCATGGGAGTGAGATTGGATGCTTCTGATAGTAACATGTCCAAATAATTCAATTAAGTGTCAGACATGCAGTCTGACTCGATTTGGAGCTATGTTGATTGAACTGTTTACTGAATAAAACAGTGTTTATTTTATTTTATTTATTTTTTCTTTTTAAAAATTTTTATTGGAGTATAGTTGCTTTACAATGTTGTGTTAGTTTCTACTGTACAGCAAAGTGAATCAGCTATACGTATACGTATATCCCCTCTTTTTTTGGATTTCCTTCCCATTTAGGTCACCACAGAGCATTGAGTAGAGTTCCCTGGGCTGTACAGTAGGTTCTCATTAGTTATTTATTTTATACCTAGTATCAATAGTGTATATATGTTTTTTTGCTTAAAACAACACACATTTATTATCTTATAGTTTTGGAGGTTGGAAGTCAAAAATTAGTCTCAGTGGGCTAAAATCAAGGCATCCAGCAGAGCTGCATTTCTTCTGAAGACTTTAGGGGAGAATATGTTTCCTTGCTTTTTCCACCTTCTGGAGGCCACCGGCATTCCTCAGCTAGTGGCCTCCTCTTCCTTCTTCAAAGCCAGCGGTGTAGCATCTTCCGATCTCTCTCTCTCTTTGACTCTGATTCTCCTGCCTCCCTCTTATAGGAATTCTGTGATTACCAGAACAGAGTTTTTAGCATCATGTTGATCCAAAAGCATTTCTTCTTTCTTCTTCTTCTTTTTTTTTTTTAAATTTTTTTGCCGTACCGCACAGCATGCAGGGTCTTAGTTCCCCAACCAGAGATTGAACCCTCACTCCCTGCAGTGGAAGTGCGGAGTCTTAACCACTGGACCGCCAGGGAAGTCCCCCAGCAGTATTTCTTCTGGTGATGGGAACTAAAAATTTGTGAATTCAAATAGGCATATTTTTAAAATACATACAAAGCAAAGAATAAAAATAAATGCAAATTTTAATAAGCAGTGGTTCCAATAGTAGTTCTTTCACTTTTATACTTACAATGACTGTCCAGGCAATTACAGATTCACAATGATTGGTGACAGGAACATCAGGTTTATCAGCAGAAACACAAAATGTGTAGTACTGACAGATCATCATGCATGTGTTCAGGGCATATAAGCTGAGGTTCCTATGAGAACATTCACCTTTGCATTTCCTGACTTCCATGTTTTAATTTGTATCCTGTGCATTGTATTAACATTTTTCTTTGTATTTAGTTTCCTTTTAAAAAACGAGAACAAAAGAAAAATTTTAATATCCCAATCTCTCAGGACAATCACCATATACCACATAACAGCTGCTTCGAGAGTCTTAGGTTTGGAACATTGGGAAGGGATTTGATTCCTCTTATTCATATCTCTAATGGATTAAAAGTATTGTGCTCAAAGCTTACATAAAAATTTTTCCTTTACTGCCAGTAATAAACAAAAGAGAACAAAGGACCTCAATCATGAAAAGAAAATGTAATACAGCTTAGAGAAAAACTTGGAAACTCAGTTTTCAGTGATTAAAATACATTAAATGGAAACTTTTAAAAGGCCGTCTTTTTAGAAAAGGGGCTGGAGTGATGACATTGTCTACCGTGATAACTCTGAAAGAGAGCAGAGGTGACGTGGTGAAAGCAAGGGACTTTGGCGTATTATGTTAACTGGGATTTTTTAAAAATGTGAAAGTACTTGATCCAGACCTTTCCATATAGTAGGTATTCAACATATGTTTGCTTCCTCCCCTTTTGAAGTAGACACTACGTGTTTTCCAGACTCTCTCGTAACTGTCATTGGTCATGGGACCAATTTGGGCCAAGAAGACGTAAGAGGAATTCTGGTAGGGTGGGGGCTTTGCTTTTCTTATAAAAGAGAGAGGACACAGCTAGCCACACGGTTTTTCCTTCTTTCCTGTCTGGTAGGCAGACTTCAGAATGCTTCCTTGGCAAACTCGGTAACAAGATATGGTGCATGGTATTTAGCAATTTCTGCTGTATTTGAAAATAGTCTAAAGAAATGTTTTTCAACTTATGGTCTTAACCCATCTATTAAAGATACCTGGGTTGGTATCGCTGGGTGAAGCCAGGAATATACATTTAAATATGTGCTTTGTGTCATTCTTATGCACCCTAAAGTATGATATCTGGTGGTGTAAAAGCTGAGGTAGATAGTTCTTTTGAATGGGTTTGTTTAAAAGTTATAACATGTTTTGATTTGCATATACATTCCAATTAAAGACTTTAATAAGCTTTGGTCTTGGCTATCAGCTCCAGAAAGTGAGGTTTATGGAGACATTATTGTTGAGAACCACTTAGTAAAGCCCTGGTCCTTTGAACATTTTGAGAAATATGTTGAGAATTTGCAACTAGAGACAGAGGTGGATCAAGGATGGTCCTCACCTGACTAGGGCTTTGATAAGTCTTTTTTCCTTTGCTATAAGGTTAAAACCTACTTGCTCTCCCATAAATAATTCTCAGGGATTCCTGAAATACTAAGAGTCCATATAATCTTTTTAAGGAATATAACGAGACCACCGCTAACACAGAACATTAAAAAAAATTGTTTTTTTTTCGGATCCTAGATTACCTCTTCAGGTGATTGCAGTTTGCTTGGTTCAAGACTCCATCCAGGAAAGGCGGAGGAGGAATCAGAGAAATCAAATGCAGTAAAATGTTAACATGTAGAGACTCTGAGTATTTGGAAATTATTTGGACAACTTTTCTGTACACCCAGAATAATTTTTAAAAAATTTTTATTGGAGTATAGTTGCTTTAAAATATTGTGTTAGTTTATACTGTACAGCAAAGTGAATCAGCTATAAATATACATATATCCCCTCTTTTTTGGATTTCCTTCCCATTTAGGTCACCACAGAGCATGGAGTAGAGTTCCCTTGTGCTATACAGTAGGTTCTCATTAGTTATCTGTTTTATATATAGTAGTGTATATATGTTAATCCCAATCTCCCAATTCATCTCATCTCCCCTTCCCCCTTGGTATCCATACATTTGTTCTCTACTTCTGCTTTGTAAATAAGATCGCCTATGCCAATATTTTTTAGGTTCCACATATATGCGTTAAAATATGATATTTGTTTTTCTCTTTCTGACTTACTTCACTCTGCATGACAGTCTCTAGGTCCATCCATGTTTCTACAAATGACCCAATTTCGTTCCTTTTAATGGCTAATATTCCATTGTATATATGTACCACATCTTCTTTATCCATTCCTCTGTTGATGGACATTTAGGTTGCTTCAAAATTAATTTTTTTTTTTAAATTTATTTATTTATTTATTTATGGCTGCGTTGGGTCTTCGTTTCTGTGCGAGGGCTTTCTCTAGTTGTGGCAAGCGGGGGCCACTCTTCATCGCGGTGCGCGGGCCTCTCACTGTCACGGCCTCTCTTGTTGTGGAGCACAGGCTCCAGACGCGCAGGCTCAGTAATTGTGGCTCACGGGCCTAGTTGCTCCGCGGCATGTGGGATCTTCCCAGACCAGGGCTCGAACCCGTGTCCCCTGCATTGGCAGGCAGATTCTCAACCACTGCGCCACCAGGGAAGCCCCAAAATTATTTTTTTTTAAAAAGTTAATGGAGAAAAAAGCAAAAAATGAAAAAACACACGCACAAAAAAACAAGACTCCATCCAGGAAATGACAAAATACTCTCTAAAAAAAAAAAAAAACTCTCTAGATAGCCCAGGGTCCTTACTTGAAAACCTTATAATCAATTAAATGGAATTTTAACTTTTTAAAAAAGATTGATTTATTATTTATTTATTTATTTAATTTATTTTTGGCTGCGTCGGGTCTTAGTTGTGGCACGCTGGATCTTTGTTGAGGTATGCGGGATCTATCGTCGCGGTGCATGGGCTCTTCATTGTGGGGTGCAGGCTTCTCTCTAGTTGTGACATGCAGGTTCTCTCTTTCCCAGTTGTGGCGCGCAGACTCCAGGGAGCGTAGGCTCTGTAGTTTGCAGCACGTGGGCTCCAATTGAGGTGTGCGAGCTCAGTAGTTGTGACGTGTGGGCTTAGTTGCCCCATGGCATGTGGGATCTTGGTTCCCTGACCAGGGATGGAACCTGCGTCCCCTGCATTATAAGGAGGATTCTTTACCACTGGACCACCAAGGAAGTCCCAGATTTTAACTTTTAAGAAGGAAAGGTTAACAGGCATACAAAGTACCTATAGACATCTCCAGATTCCTCCAGATCAATCCTGCTTTAGAAAACCCTCCAACACTAGGGAAATAAGCAGATGTAGCCCCACACGGTGTAAGGCTTCCCACTGCCCTTTCAGTTGAGGTTCCGGGAACTCAATACAGGCATTTTTCTCTTCAGGGCCAAGCTAGTCTCCCAGTCTCTCAGCATTTCCACCTCCCTTTCCTCATGACAATCCTACCACACTGGAAAGGTTTTTAATATGAGAAGAAAGAACACTTCAGTCTCAGAAAAATGCTTAGCACCGAAGTCCTCTAGGCAAGCTCTTTAATGTTTACAGTTTTTGGTTTGTTTTTTTTTAAGTTTTCTTAATGCTCTGAGGAACACAAGGCAACTCTCTCACACCTCACTCGGTCTGGGCATCCCCTGCCCATGAGAGACATCTCACTACTTCTTCAGCTGCCAAGAGTCACTTGTGGAAGATTCCCACCCTCCAGTCCTGAAGTAAGCCACAGGACAGGCTTATGAAAGGACTTATTATGCGACGTGATTATAGGAGAGTCCTACAATGTGTCTAAGCAAGTGACTTTTTATGATAGCCAGGGCTTCCAGTTCCAGGAACTTACTTAAAAATGTAATCAATTGAAAAGTGTTAGAGAAAATCTTGTCAAAAAAAAAATAAGAATAAAATATAACCAGTGGAAAAATATGAAAATGGGAAAATTTTCAGCTCTACTAGATTTTTAAAATTGCTTCCTGAAGTTTTTTTTGTTTTGTTTTGTTTTTGGCCGCGCCTCGCAGCATGTGGGATCTTAGTTCCCCAACCAGGGATGGAATACGTGCCCCCTTCAGTGGAAGTGTGGAGTCCTAACCACTGAACCGCCAAGGAAGTCCCTAGGATTTTCTTTTTTTAAAAGTTGTTCCTTCTAGTTTTATTGAGATATAGTTGACATACTGCACTGTGTAAGTTTAAGGTGTACAACATAATGACTTGACTTACATACATTATGAAATGATTACCACAATTTAGTGAACATTATCATCTCATATAGATACAAAATTAAAAAAATAGAAAAAAAATTATTTTTTCTTGTGATGTGAACTCTTAGGATTTACTCTTAACAACTTTCGTATATAACATACAACAGTGTTAATTGTATTTATCATGTTGTATATTATATCTCCAGTACTTATTTTATCTTATAACTGGAAGTTTGTACCTTTTGACCACCTTCATCCAGTTCCCACTCCCCCTATTCCCTGCCTCTGGGAACTATAAATCTGATCTCTTTTTATATGAATTTGTTTGTTTTTTAAGTATAATTGCCCTACAACACTGTGTTAGTCCCTGTTACACAACATAGTAATTCGATATTTCTATACATTTCAAAATGATCACCACCATAAGTCTAGTTTCCATCTGCCACCATACAAAGGTACTACATAATTACTAACAATATTCCCACACTGTACATTTCATACCCCTGATTAGATTTCTTATGAATGCAAATTAAAACAAACTAAAGCGTCTTGTTTTATCCCGGCTAGGAGGCACTGAAATGAGGCGTAAGGTGTGAGGGCCTGGGGGAATTTTGACGACTCCAAACCACGTAACTAGGCCCCTGAATGTTCAGGAGAGCATCACTCTGCCCGACCTCTGGCAGTTGGAGGGTTACTGATGTGCTTAATGAGAAGAATTTCATGCGTGTGGAGCGGCGAAGCTGATTGCAGTAAGAATGAAACATTTCCGTTGAACCCAACAGGATCAGCCACTGTAGGTTTTTACCCAGGAGTGTGACATGAGGCAAACAGGGTTTCAAGTTTCAAGTAGATAACTCTGGCCACAGTGTGCTGAGTGGAGAGGAGGAACTGCAGAGGGATCAGTTAAAAGGGCTGTGTCTTTTTCAGACAAGGGGCTAGGAGGGCCTGTGTTGTAAGAAACAGTGGAGAAGAGAGGACGACTTTACATCTTCCCAAATAACTCCTGGGCCTTGCAGCTCTGTCTGACCTGTTCTTTGGTGGCCACGTATGCTTTAACATCATTTGTTCACTCACAGGTGAGCTTTTGACAATATGCATTCAAATTTATTCCTGTTGTGGCAGCTGCAAATACCAGATGTGTCTGCTTTTAGGTTCTGTGCCTCAGCAAAACCTCTAGTGGCCTCTCCCTCTTCTCTGGTGGCCCTCCCTCTAATCGCTCCAGCAATATTGTCATGTTACAGGATACTCCCTGTATATACTAAGAACACCTGTGATGATGCGACCTTACCATTGAGTTTCTAGATTGTTTCTTGGAAAAATGCAGGTGTCTTTTCCTAACTGGAGTTTCAGGATGTAGGAGAAAGAGCCCTGGGGCTTCTCTGGTGGTCCAGTGGTAAAGAATCCGCCTTCCAATGCAGGGGACATGGGTTCGATCCCTGCTTGGGGAACTAAGATCCCATATGCTGAGGGGAAACTAAGCCCGCACGCCACAACTACAGAGCCCGTGTGCCACAAATTCAGAGCCCATGTGCCTCAACTAGAGAGCCCTTGTGCCGCAACTACAGAGCCCACGTGCTCTGGAGCCTGCACTCCACAACTAGAGAGAAGACCACACGCTGCAACAAAGAGCCCGCACACCACAACGAAAGATCCCACATGCCTCAACAAAGATTCTGCATGCCACAACTAAGGGCTGACGCAGCCATAAAAAAAAAAAAAAAGAAAGAGCCCTGAGGAAATAATCCTAATAGATAATATTTGCTGTGGGTTACCATGTGCCAGGCATTGGGCAAAGGGCTTTACATACATTAACTCTTCTAATCTTCACAACCTTATGGTATAAAGTAATACCTTTGTCCCTGTTTCACAGATGCAAAAACTGAGACTTACGTTAAGTCTCAAGGTCACATGCTAACAAGAGGTAGAGTTGGGGACAAGAACCAAAGTGTGATTGATTCCAGAGCCTGACTTGGTGTGAGACAGGGTTTTCGTTGAGGGATTTGGCATTGTCCAGAAATGCAAATTAGCCCTTTGGGAGGAGTAGGTACTTAAAGAGGACGATATAATAATGAGTCAAGGATAATAAACAGTTGAACATCTACTGTGACCCAGGTTCTGTGTTGAATGTTTATACAACTTATCTCATTTAATTTTTACAAAAGACTAAAGAGCTAGGTAAAATTCCCATTTTACAACTAGGTAAACTGAGGCTCAGAGAGGTTAGGGGAATTAAGATCACAAATCTAGTAAAATGCAAAGTTGGGACTAGAGTCAAATCCAGGAATTCTGCAAAGGTGACACACATTTTAGACTATGAGTGAACACTAGTTCTTATGTATTTTCTGATTCTTACAATATGCTTAGAGTTGAGGCTGCTTCATAACCAAGTCTCACAGGGTTTCTGAAGTGTTATCTGAAGATTTCCTGAGTCAGAATTGCTTCTGATGCTTGATAAAAATATAGACCTCTGGACCCAATAAATCAGAATCTCTGGGGAAAGGGGCTCAAGGATCTGTATTTCTAAGAAGCCCCTGCTTGATCATCTGGTGGCTGAATTTCAAGAGTAAGAGTAGGAGCCTGAGATGCCTAGAGGCCCGGATTTGAAACTTGCATCCTGGTGTTCCTGCCACATTCCACTGGCCGAAACAAGTCGCAGGGTTGCCCAGATTCAAAGGGAGGGGAAATAGTCTATCTCTTGATGGAAGAAGCTGCAAAGTCAAATTGCAAGGTCACATTGCAAAGGATAGAAGGAGGGAGATAGTATTTTGTGGTCACTTTAGTACTTTGTTACCGATGGGAATCCCACCAAGCAGTGGGCTAGACAACATCGCTCACTCTTTCACTTACTACAATCCTATCCTGAAGTATTGCCTTTTCCCCGATACAGAAGGTACTGATGCACTTAGTTTTACAGAAACAAAATAAAACAGTGGATTTTGTAATGAGATGGGAAGAGACTGTGGAAATCTTCTGTACTATAACAGTTTCACCACATTTCTCATGGCAAAGTACTAAAGAGTTGTTTAACTTAAAAATGTATTTTGCCTTTTTTAAACAAAAAGGCAGTGTTCCAAATTTGCTATCTTCTTCTCTGATGACAAGTGGCTGTCAGTAGTATGCTACACAGTAGACATTTTTTGAAAATATAAACACAATCTATCCCGCAAGTTTAAAGTGATGTTTTAACAATGAAAGAGAAAGTAATTGCTTTTCAAAAGAAACTCCTGCTATGAACAAAGCATTTTGAAACTGGATGTTTGGAAATGTTCCATTGTTATTTTATTGTCAAAAACAGCATAAATGTGTCATGTACAAATTTTCTCATATCTAAACTGATAAAAAACATCCTTCAAATCGAGAGTTTTAGTGAGTTTTGAAACTATTTGATAATAATTTAAAAATTTAATACTTTCTGATTCATTTACAAGAAAACAGATGTATCAGAAAAAACGAAAAAATACCACTAGTAGTGGTATTTTAACAGAAAAATATTGAAAATTGGTAGATGAAATTGAAAACTAAACTCCAGGATTTACAACCAATGATACAGTTTTTCCCATGTGGCTCTCAATATCGGTGCAAGGAACTTTTTGCAGATGACAGCCATTAAAACTCAGTGACATCGCAAAATGTTGAATTAAGGTTTATACATATAACAAAGTATTGTTACCGACCCTCCCCAGACAGTCCCCAACAAGGGTCCTCCTGCCTGGTGTCATCTGAGCCAATAGAATGAGACCAAGTTCGGTTCAGGAGAAAAGGGAAGCTTTATTCTTTGATCAGAGAATTGGAGAGGTCTGAGACCGAACTCTAGAGCACGTGCTCTCCCCCACAGGCCGTGGGAGGGGCTGCTTTACAGGAATCTGGGCGGGGGAGGGGCGGAGCTCTCGGTGGATCAGGTGCAGCTGCGCGGCGCGGGCTGGGAAGTGCCGGGGGCGGCGTCTCTGCGCCCGGCCTGCCGCCGCCATCTTGAATCGCAGTGGCTTGCTGTAGTGTGTCTGCCGGACGCCCGCGGAGCTGAGGTGTGGCGTGCCACCGTTTGTCACGAGGGACTCTGCTCTGAAGTGCCTTGTGCGAGGCCTCTGTATGCCGCATCCTGTGAGCAAGTGAGACTAGACTGAGCCTAAGGAAAACAAGGTTAGACTTTATCACCCAGATTCTATTTTTTTTTCCCCAGGAATTGTTAATGGGCTTTGCCTGTGACAGTATACTTCATCACTTTGTGTTCACTAAAATCATTCATGTTAGTGTTAAATTTTTAGTATAAAACAATGTTCTGAGAAACATTAATAAAAATTTAAATGTATTTTAAAATATAGATATTATCTTTTTCTAATTTAATCTTCTATTCTTACCTTTCATAATTAACAAAGACTAATTACAGTGGACACGTGTGTAAAAATAAATATCACTTACATTAAGTTGGCTAGTATCATAAAAACAGAAAATAACAGGTGTTGGTGAGGATGTAGAGAAACTGCCACCCTGGTGTGCTGTTCGTGGGAATGCAAAGTGGTGCAACAGCTGTGGAAAGTAGTATGGTGGTTCCTCAAAAAGTTAAACCTGGGGGCCTTCCCTGGTGGCGCAGCGGTTGAGAGTCCGCCTGCCAATGCAGGGCACACGGGTTCGAGCCCTGGTCTGGGAAGATCCCACATGCCGCGGAGCAACGAGGCCCGTGAGCCACAACTACTGAGCCTGCGCGTCTGGAGCCTGTGCTCCGCAACAAGAGAGGCCACGATAGTGAGAGGCTCACGCACCGCGATGAAGAGTGGCCCCCACTTGCCGCAACTAGAGAAAGCCCTCGCAAAGAAACGGAGACCCAACACAGCCAAAAATAAATAAATTAATTAATTAAAAAAAAAAAACAACAAAAAAAACTCAATGAAAAACTTACAAAAAAAAAAAAAAGTTAAACCTGGGATTACCGTACGATCCAGTACTCAACTTCTCGGTATATCCCCAAAAGAACTGAAAACAGGGACTCAGATAATTGAGCACCAATGTTGGGAATTCTGCCTGGAACTGGAAACATTCCCCTGGGCTTAATGACCTATAAGTTTGTATAATTTGCTAGGGTTTCAAAAATTATTTTTTTCTACGTTTTATTTCCCAGTCTTAAAAGTTAGAATAATATAAATTTTCTTACTATATAATCAGGATAAGCAATGCTAACTGCTATAAAAATAATATCTAAATCTCGATGGCTTAATACAAAAACAGTTTATTTCTTGTACTTATCACAATCTGCAGGTAGGTGTAGATCATTCCATTTTTTGATATCATTACTTTCAATCTGTGGATTCCTTGATCACTGTGGAAGAACAGAGAGAGCAGAAATAATCATGCAAGGGTTTAGGGCCAGGACTTGAAAGTGGTCCGTATCTCATCCTATCTTCATTCCATTGACCAGGATTGGTCACATAACTCCAAACTAACTGTGTGGGATACTGAGAAATGTAGTTTACCCGAATTCTCAGGAAGCATTAAAGGAATTATTGAACATTTAGCTAGTCTCTGTCACAATTAAAAAAAAAAAATCTTGATTTTTTTTTCCAAAAAGATATAAGCTATATTATGAGAATGCAAATGAGAAAACATGGTAAAATAATAATTGAATGAGGACAATGAGAAAATGAAAGTGAGATATTTTGTACTAAACATTTATGTTTTATGAGCTTGAAACACTTTTCTTACTTATGATACAACCATAGTTGCTATTCCTTTTCTCATTGTGCCAGCTCAGAATTCATACTCCAAAACAATTTCCCCGTGCCTGAGTCAAACAAGACATCAGAATGGACATTCTGTTTAATTAGCCACATCCACATAACTTATTTTTGCTCTTTTTTTTTTTTTTTTAAATTTATTTATTTATTTATTTAGGCTGTGTTGGGTCTTCGTTTCTGTGCGAGGGCTTTCTCTAGTTGCGTCAAGCGGGGGCCACTCTTCATGGGCCACTCTTCATCGCGGTGCGCGGGCCTCTCTCACTATCGCGGCCTCTCTTGTTGGGAGCACAGGCTCCAGACGCGCAGGCTCAGTAGCTGTGGCTCGCGGGCCTAGTTGCTCCGCGGCATGTGGGATCTTCCCAGACCAGGGCTCGAACCCGTGTCCCCTGCATTGGCAGGCAGACTCTTAACCACTGCGCCACCAGGGAAGCCCTATTTTTGCTCTTGATATGAGCCCCGGAAGTAGAAAACAGTCTGATATTGCCTTCTCCATTTTATAAAAAACAGAAGCATAGAAACCTTAGCTAAGACTGTCATACAAGCAATTGTCATGCTTACGTCCCCAAGACAGTTGGAGGGTGGGTCTGGGAGGGATCCCTTAGTAAAGCTTTGTTGAGGGATCCTGAATTTAAGCTCATAAACTGATAGTGTCATTAATTGTGTGTCATGGTTGGTTACAGTTAGAAAGCTTATGTCAATAGGACTCTGAGCCAAATGCTCTATTTCTCTGACAAGAGTCAAGGGCAGGTGTGACACTGGGAAAGTCACTTGACTTCTCTGAGCCTTTAGGTTTTTTCTTGCCTATAAAATGAGGATCTCACAGAGATTTGGGGTTTGGTAAGATAAAATATTTGAAAGCCGCTAACTCAAAGTTCCTGGCACATAGTAAGGGGTTCATAAATGTTCATTCTGAACTTTATTGTAGTTGTCCCATATTTCCTAGTCAGAACCTGCATCCCCATCTGATGTGGCACTGGGGTAGGCAAGGAGGCTATAGACCATGGCTGCAGAGGGAACAAACACCAGTTTAAGCAACTACAACCTGGTCCTCCAACTCTGTGCTACAGCACATGGTAGTCCGCTTGTTCTGTAACACATGAGATTCCAGATATTTATATCTATAACCTTAAACATCACCACGTTTTGAGTCAGTTTTTTATTCTTGTGGGGTTGGGAGGGGAAAGAATGGTGGGATGGGGGGGGCAACATAAATAGGCTCGTAGTCATAATGCAATGAGTATGTTTTGGGATTTGGAGCTAGGATGAGAGAATATGGCTAAACATGTATGAATGATGATCTGGCCCAGTGTGATGTGCTGGGAGCTTCCTGGCAAGCACAGCATGGAGCATGTCAGGGCCCTGAGAGTCTCTTTTGTTCTCTCCTTCAAGTACCTCAGATCCACTTGCCAGGGAAGATCTGAGCGAGAAAGGTTGGTCTCATGCCTGGAGCTGTCTCATCAGCTTTGTATTCCTATATTTCCATTTTTATCCATCTGGGTTCAGGACTATGTACAGGGAAGAAGTAATTGTGAAGAAAACCTTCGGCTTCTCTTTTATACACTATACAGGGGCAGTAGGGATTTATCATTGACCTTGAGGAGGTCTTTGCACTTTTTCTGGATGGGATAAGGAAAGGATAAGATCTGCCATCCTTGAAAACTTCACAGTGGACAACGAGTGGTGCTATTTCTACTGTCTTTGTCCTTTTTTGTGGGATTTTATTGAAGCTTGAGGAGAAAAAAAATGTTTGTCCTAAACACTCCTTTCTGCATAATTAAGCTGTATTTTTTCCAGCCATTTAGATACTCTAGATAGTCTGTTGCTATCTAGAATTCATGTTCATGTAGGCAGGGATTTAAAACCAGGGGTATATGGATAGGCTTCATAGATTTTATGAATTAAATGTAAAAAACAACAACAAACGCTGTATGTGTGTGTGTTTTATTTCTGGCTTTCAGCAGATTCTCCAAGGCATCTGTATCTGCCCCCAAAATGTTGAGGATCACTGGTTAATATGATATCTGTCTGGTAAGTCTGGATCTCACTGTTGGACATTGCTACTGTATTTTTTAGAGAGGATTAGTTACTGTTACTCTTATTTGTAACTAATCATATATGTGTAACCCTACATGTATGTATGGTATAATTTAATGAATTTCAGAATTTTGAATTAAGAAGAATGGGTTCAAATTCTGGCTCTCCTACTTCCTGATTGTGTGGCTTAGGCCAAGTTACTTAAGCTCCGTGTGCCTCTATTTCTTCAGCTGACCAAAGAATGATAATCCTTCTCTATAAGATTCCTAGGAGGCATTGAAGAAGTAAGACACTTGAAACTCCAACATGTTGCACAGTCAGATATAAATAAGTCTTGTTAAGTCACGACCATATAAAAGGTCTCCCCAAACTGGACAGAAGTCTATTTGTAAAATATTTTAAATTAATAAGTGCTAATTAGAGGAAAATAGAGAAATCACATCAAACATGAAGAAGAAATCAGCTATACTCCTACTACTCAAACTCACTTTTAACATTTTATTGTATCTTTCAAGTCTTGTTTCCATGGATAGAATTTTTTTAAAAACATAGTTATAATTATACTACCTTTATAATTAGATCAGATCATTTATAAACACAATTTACGCCATTTTCTTTGTTGTTGGATTTTAGGTTATATTAATTTCCAAAGTAGTAATAATTTTTCAGTGAATATCATGAGGAATAAGACATTTTAAAG
Source organism: Balaenoptera acutorostrata (assembly GCF_949987535.1). Taxonomy (NCBI): domain Eukaryota; kingdom Metazoa; phylum Chordata; class Mammalia; order Artiodactyla; family Balaenopteridae; genus Balaenoptera; species Balaenoptera acutorostrata. The sequence goes on along the minus strand of NC_080068.1, from coordinate 111,946,492 downwards.
AGATTATGTCTATAAAGTAGATTTCCAAAGGTGGAATTTGAGGACCAGAAAGTATTAGCCTTTTCTTAAGACTCTTGAAATATAATTGGATTCACAAATTATGTCTTTTCCAACTTTACATTATGCAGTGAAGCACACTGATGGAAAAGTGCCTACACCCATAAGCACAGTTTATTTCTCATCTGTTTACTGCAAAGCAAACACTAGTTTACTTATATTGTCACTGGTCCAGAAATACCCTTCATGCCCCTCTCAGTCATTATTTCTTAGTGTCTCCACAAAGGAAACCACAGTCTTTTTTTGGGATTTTGTTTCTTTGCTTTTATTTATAGTTTTATCATTGAAGCATACATCCCTAAATATCAGAGCTTGGTTTTGCCTGCTTTAAAACTTGATGTATATGTCGTCATATAGAATATATTCTTTCGTTTGGATTCTAATGTTTGGTTTTATGTTTGTGAGAGTCATTCTTGTTGTTACGTGTGACATTTTCTTTGCCATAAAGTCTCCCAATCTGGGTAATAATTATGAGCTGTGGTCTACCCTTATCACATTACAATACCTGAAGGGATTTTGTGTTTTTATATTTCTTTATAAAGAAAGGAAAGAAACAAACATTGGAGAGTATCTACTTTAGTTTAGACACCACAAATCTGAATGTTTTTGGAAGAAGAAAGTGAGTGTGTTATGTGCACGTGCTTCAGTCTTTATACGTGGAGTGTTCGATAAGAGAAATAACTAATACATAACATATGGAAGATAATTTATGTTCTAAATCATTGCTCCTTTAGCTTGAAAATACAAGGTCATGCAGATGTGTGTGTGTGTGTGTGTTTGTGTGTGTGTGTTTCCTTGCATAACTATGAAAACTTCTTTTTTTTCCATGGGAAGAAAAAAATATTTCTTTTGGAGAGTAGATTGTCAGCCCCTTTTTAAAGTGTGATGAATGTTACCATATTTAGGTATCTTAATGTTTTGATAGGACAAGTAGGAGTTTACTTTGCATTGTTACCAACTTAGACTAACAGTTGTAATCTTTCCTCCCCATGAGCAAAGATAATAGAAGATAAGATTTTTTTATAAAATCCATTAAATTGTATACATTTGATTTGAAAAGAGAGAAACACAAAACTTTCATGTTTATAAAGTACAGAGATTTTGAAGCAGAAGCCTTCCTTATCCTCTACATGTCTTAAGCAGATTCATCTTCATGTACTGATTCATTTAAAGACTGTTCTTTAGCTCATGCGTTTGCAAATGAAGATGGGTTGGATTTTAAGAAATAGTAGCACCTCCCCCATCATTCTCTTTGTCTGAGAGGAAGGATTTTTTGTATCTTTGACAGCATCAAGGTCTAAATTAGGAGTGTCATCAAGCAAGGTCCCAGCAACTTTAAGCACATTTCCATGCTCAGAGTTCACAAAAGTGAACTTATTCATTCACAACGTGGTGAATATATAAAGAAGTTCTCGCAGACTGCATCAGGCACTTCATTCACTTCTGAAAAGCTGCCTCAGTCCATGTCCTCCTTTTTGTGTCCATTTTTGACTCCAAGGGAAGAGGAATCAGGACTTTCTGTTTATTACCTGTATTTAAACAATCAACATAATCCCAGTACAGTGATCACTCAGTAAATATTTAGAAGTTGTTACTCTAGGCTACTGAATCCTGGCAGTCAGCATCTGTGCAAACAGCAGTTGTTACAGGCTCCACAACCTTGCACAGGAGTTTGGCAACATCACAAAGGCCTTCCTGCCACCAAAAATCTTGCTCACCACCACGGTGCACGGTGTTTGCTGACAGGGAGAGGGAAACCGAACAATCTTCTGACTTTGTTAATCCATTGATGCTCATGATTCCAAGGGAATCAAGTCCCAAGATGAGGTAGCAATTAAAGCTTCCTGATGTCCAGGGTGTAAGAAAGGAAATGGATACTTTGTATTCTTTTAAGATAGGGTGATCAGTACATCCTCGCTGCCACCTAAGTTATTGAAATAAAATTGCACATAACCTTCTTAATATCAGAAATTCATTTCTGAAACTCAGATGCTCTGTGCAACAAATGCTGACTTTCAGCTCGTTCCCCATTACTTTAAGTAGTAAATATAAGTGTGATATACCATTCCCTTACCACCAATTTCCTTAAATAGAACTAAAACAGTTATTATGTATATTACTTACATACATAAGTAATAATTGTAAAATGCTTACAATATTGTTTCCTGATTCCCACACAGTAAAAATAGTGGTTATAAATCATTGTTTTGCACACAGTTACATTGCACTTACCCTCTGTTAGCACTCTTCAGCTTTTAAAAAATGTCTGTACAGAGTCTGACATTTTAGCAATTGCACTTGGAATTGTAGAATTTTCCTATACCTCATTTTGTGTAATATGTTGTAAAGAGTGTGATGGTTAATTTTATCTGTCAGCTTCAGTGGACTAATGGATGCCCAGATGGCTGGTAAAACATGATTTCTGGGTGTGTCTGTGAGCATGTTTTTGGAAGAGATTAGCATTTGAATTGTTAGACTGAGTAAGGATGAGCATTGTACCAATGCAAGTGGGCATCATCTAATCTCTTGAGGGCCTCAATAGAACAAAAAGGCAGAGGAAAGGTGAATTTGCTCTGTTTGAGCTGAAACATCCATCTTCTCCTGCCCTCTGACATCAACACTGCTGGTTCTCTGGCCTTTGGACTAATATCAGGGCTTACACCCTCAGCTCCCTAATTTTCATGCCTTTGGACTTGGACTTACACCATCATCTTCCCTGGTTATCAGGCCTTCATACTCAGACTGAACACCACCAGATTTCTTGGGTCTCCAGTTTGCACATAGCAGATCATGGGACTCCTTGGTTTCCATAATCACATGAGCTAATTCCTGTAATAAATCTCCTCTTATATATATCTGTATATATCAGCTACCAAGTCCAAAATTGTTCTGCTCACCACACAACAGGCCAGTAAATTGGGAGATGAGTTGTTGGGGCAGAGAAAGCCAGCAGACCTAGAAGATGGCAGACTAATGTCCGAGAGCAGTGGTCCCCAAACTTTTTAGCACCAGGGACCAGTTTCGTGGAAGACAGTTTTTTCACGGACGGGGGTGGGGTGGGGGGATGGTACAGGCGGTAATACGAGTGATGGGGAGCGATGGGGAGTGGCAGATGAAGCTTTGCTCACTTGCCCGCCGCTCACCTCCTGCTGTGGGGACTGGTTCCTAACAGGCTGTGGACTGGTACTGGTCTGTGGCCCAGGGGTTGGGGACCCCTGTCCTAGATAATGATCTTACCTGAGTTAGAATTCAGGCTTCTTTTACTAAAAGGGAAGGGGGTGTGGTTGGTTGCTGCAAACTTCTTGGTGTCAGAATCCTTTGTTCTTGCAGCTGTCCAGGTAGGTCAGGTCATGATGTTCCTGTAACAAATGTTACTCTCTGTACTGCAGCTTTTTATCTCTATCTGAATGGAAGAGTGTTATACCTTTAAAAGTCAGAGCCTTGAGAACGGGCTATCCTGTGTATTTCAGGCTATAGGCAACAATCTTTTACAAAAGGTGCAGAGGCAACATGACTAAGCACAGGCAACAGAGCACAAAGGTTAAAGTAAAAGAAACAGATCCAACCTGGAGTCAGATTTATTCTTCCTTATTACATATACTATTAATTGTGTTTCTCTGGAGAACCCTATTAACACAATGAGTTTTAAGGATATAAATATAGATTCTTTTTCTGTAAACGTCAGCCAAAATAAGTTGTGCTGAAAGATACGTATGTTCCATAAAGGTTGGGTATTGAAAACCAAAAGACATTCTGCCATAAAACATTATCCAGGGAGATGTTCTTTGCGGTGTGACTGTACAAGACTCTATTTTAATTGCACAGTCATTAATGGATTCAATTCTGGTATCTGGGTGTTTACAATCATCGAGTGGTCTGTAGAGATAGCCATTTTATCTTGCAGGCATGCAGGTGCCGTTTTGTAATGGAGTTAGTTCCTTTTCTATTTCTGTTCTCCCCAGCCTCCTGAGTCTTCTAGCCTATCCACAGAATAGGGATAGTGCATCTTGAGATTTTGTTACTTTTACCAGCATATGTGTATGCAGGGAGAGTTGAGCACGTAACTGTAAGGAGGAAGGATGGGACAAGGTACTGGCCCTGACAGTGTTTCTCATAGGTTTTCAGGAGCAAACCTCTATTTGACTGATGTTACCAGAGCAAACACCAATATTTCCCAGTGTGGGAAGATGAGAAAAACACAGTTTTTGGAGTCAAACAGATCTGATTTCAAATCCCAGTTTCCCCCACTTACCTGTGCAACCTTCAGCAAGTTACTGAACCTCTAGGATTCATTTTCCTCATCTATTAAATGATTAGTATGCTTACTTCAGAGGGTTATGATAAGGATTAAATGACAGTTAAATTTTATAGTTTTTTTATTGAAGGATTTAAGTATAGTTGATTTACAAAGTCATTTGGTTTATATATAAATATGTATATTTATATATATTAAAGTATAATAAAAGTGTACATATATACAGATATATACATACATATACACACACACTCACTCATATTCTTTAAAGAAATTCTTTTCCATTATAAGTTATTACAAGATGTTGAGTATAGTTCCCTGTGCTATTCAGTAAATCCTTGTTGTTTATCTATTTTATATATAGTAGTGTATATCTGTTAATCCCATACTCCTAATTTATTCCTACCCCCACCCCTTCCCCTTTGGTAACCATGAGTTTCTCTGCTAAGTCTGTGAGTCTGTTTCTGTTCTGTAAATGAGTTGATATGTATTATTTTTTTTAGGTTCCACATATAAGTGATATCATATAATATTTGTCTTTCTCTGTCTAACTTACTTAGTATAGTAATCTCTAGGTCCACCCATGTTGCTGCAAATGGCATTATTTCATTCTTTTTTATGGCTGAGTAATATTCCATTATATCTACATATATATACAAACACACACATATATGTGCCACATCTTCTTTACCCATTGATCTGTTGATGGACACTTAGATTGCTTCCATGTCTTGGCTATTGTAAATAGTGCTGTTATGAACATTGTGGTGCATGTATGTTTCTGAATTAGAGTTTTCATCTTTTCTGGATATATGCCCAGGAGTGGAATTGCTGGATCATATGGTAACTCTATCTTTAGTTTTTTAAGGAACCTCCGTACTGTTCTCCATAGTGGCTGCACAAATTGACATTCCCACCAACAGTGTAGGAGGGTTCTTTTTCCTCCACACCCTCTCCAGCAATTTTTGGGTTTTTTTAAACATCTTTATTGGAGTATAATTGCTTTACAATGTGTGTTAGTTTCTGCCATATAACAAAGTGAACCAGCTATATGTATACATATATACCCGTATCCCCTCCCTCTTGCATCTCCCTCCCACCCTCCCTATCCCACCCCTCTAGGTGGTCACACAGCACTGAGCTGATCTCCCTGTGCTATGTGACTGCTTCCCACTAGCTAGCTATTTTACATTTGGTAGTGTATATATGTCAGTGCACTCTCCCACTTCATCTCATCTTACCCTTCCCCCTCCCATGTCCTCAAGTCCATTCTCTGTGTCTGCAACTTTATTCCTGTCCTGCCCCGAGGTTTTTCAGAAAAATGTTTTTTTTTTTTTAGATTCCATATATATGTTTTAGCATACGGTATTTGTTTTTCTCTTTCTGACTTACTTCACTCTGTATGACAGACTCTAGGTCGATCCCCTCACTACAAATAACTCAATTTTGTTTCTTCTTATGGCTGAGTAATATTCCACTGTATATATGTGCCACATCTTCTTTATCCATTCATCTGTCGACGGACACTTACGTTGCTTCCATGTCCTGGCTGTTGTAAATAGTGCTGCAATGAACATTGTGGTACATGACTCTTTTTGAATTATCGTTTTCTCAGGGTATATGCCCAGTAGTGTGATTGCTAGGTCGTATGGTAGCTCTATTTTTAGTTTTTTAAGGAACCTCCATATTGTTCTCCATAGTGGCTGTATCAATTTACATTCCCACCAACAGTGCAAGAGGGTTCCCTTTTCTCCACACCCTCTCCAGCATTTATTGTTTGTAGATTTTTTTTTAATCTAAAGAATTTTATTTATTCCTTTTACATCCCCAGTAATATGGAGAACACAAAGGAAGCTGAAGATATTCTTTTCCATTATAGGTTATTACAAGATATTGAACATAGTTTCCTGTGCTACATAGTAAATCCTTGTTGTTTATCTGTTTTATAGACAGTAGTGTGTATCTGTTAATCCTATACTCCTAATTTATTCCTCCCCCTTTCCTTTATGGTAAGCATACTTTTTTTTAATTTAATGAAATTAATCAATTAATTAATTTAACATCTTTATTGGGGTATAATTGCTTTACAATGGTGTGTTTCTGCTTTATAACAAACTGAATCAGCTATACATATACATATATCCCCATATCCCCTCCCTCTTGTGTCTCCCTCCCACCCTCCCTATCCCACCCCTCTAGGTGGTCACAAAGCACCAAGCTGATCTCCCTGTGCTATGCAGCTGCTTCCCACTAGCTATCTGTTTTACATTTGGTATATATATAAGTCCATGCCACTCTCTTACTTCATCCCAGCTTATCCTTCCCCCTCCTCGTGTCCTCAAGTCCACTCTCTACATCTGCGTCTTTATTCCTGTCTTGCCCCTAGGTTCTTCATAACCATTTTTTTTTTTTTTTAGATTCCATATATATGTGTTAGCATACGGTATTTGTTTTTCTCTTTCTGACTTACTTCACTCTGTATGACAGACTCTAGGTCCATCCCCTCACTACAAATAACTCAATTTTGTTTCTTTTTATGGCTGAATAATATTCCATTTTATATATGTGCCGCATCTTCTTTATCCATTCATCTCTTGATGGACACTTAGGTTGCTTCCATGTCCTGGTGATTGTAAATAGAGCTGCAGTGAACATTGTGGTACATGACTCTTTTTGAATTATGGTTTTCTCAGGGTTTATGCCCAGTAGTAGGATTGCTGGGTTGTATGGTAGTTCTATTTTTAGTTTTATAAGGAACCTCCATACTATTCTCCATAGTGGCTGTATCAATTTACATTCCAACCAACAGTGCAAGAGGGTTCCCTTTTCTCCACACCCTCTCCAGCATTTACTGTTTGTAGATTTTTTGATGCTGGCCATTCTGACCGGTGTGAGGTGATACCTCATTGTAGTTTTGATTTGCACTTCTCTAATGATTAGTGATGTTGAGCATCCTTTCATGTGTTCGTTGTCAATTTGTATATCTTCTTTGCAGAAATGTCTATTTAGATCTTCTGCCCATTTTTGGATTGGGTTTTGTTTTTTGATATTGAGCTGCATGAGCTGCTTGTGTATTTTGGCGATTAATCCTTTGTCAGTAGCTTTGCAGATATTTTCTCCCATTCTGAGGGTTGTCTTTTTGTCTTGTTTATGGTTTCCTTTGCTGTGCAAAAGCTTTTAAGTGTCATTAGGTCCCATTTGTTTATTTTTGTTTTTATTTCCATTACTCTAGGAGGTGGGTCAAAAGGGATCTTGCTGTGATTTATGTCATAGAGTGTTCTTCCTATGTTTTCCTCTAAGAGTTTTATAGTGTCTGGCCTTACATTTAGATCTTTAATCCATTTTGAGTTTATTTTTGTATACGGTGTTAGGGTGTGTTCTAATTTCATTCTTTTACATGTAGCTGTCCAGTTTTCCCAGCATCAGTTATCGAAGAGGCTGTCTTTTCTCCATTGTATATTCTTGCATCTTTTATCAAAGATAAGGTGACCATATGTGTGTGGGTTTATCTGTGGGTTTTCTATCCTGTTGCATTGATCTATATTTCTGTTTTTGTGCCAGTACCATACTGTCTTGATTGCTGTAGCTTTGTAGTATAGTCTGAAGTCAGGGAGCCTGATTCCTCCAGCTCCATTTTTCTTTCTCAAGATTGCTTTGGCTATTCGGGGTCTTTTGTGTTTCCATACAAATTGTGGAGTTTTTTGTTGTAGTTCTGTGAACAATGCCAATGGTAGTTTGATAGAGATTGCATTGAATCTGTAGATTGCTTTGGGTAGGATAGCCATTTTCACAGTGTTGATTCTTCCAACCCAAGAACATGGTATATATCTCCATTTGTTTTTACTGTCTTTATTTTCCTTCATCAGTGTCTTATAGTTTTCTGCATATAGGTCTTTTGTCTCCTTAGGTAGGTTTATTCCTAGGTATTTTATTCTTTTCATTGCAGTGGTAAATGGGAGTGTTTCCTTAATTTCTCTTTCAGATTTTTCATCATTAGTGTGTAGGAATGCAAGAGATTTCTGTGCATTAATTTTGTATCCTGCTACTCTACCAAATTCATTGATTAGCTCTAGTAGTCTTCTGGTAGCATCTTTAGGATTCTCTATGTATAGTATCATGTCATCTGCAAACAGTGACAGTTTTACTTCTTCTTTTCTGATTTGGATTCCTTTTATTTCTTTTTCTTCTCTGATTACTGTGGCTAAAACTTCCAAAACTATGTTGAGTAATAGCGGTGAGAGTGGGCATCCTTGTCTTGTTCCTGATCTTAGAGGAAATGGTTTCAGTTCTTCACCATTGAGAATGATGTTTGCTGTGGGTTTGTTGTATATTATGTTGAGGTAAGTTCCCTCTATGCTTACTTTCTGGAGGGTTTTTATCATTAATGGGTGTTGAATTTTGTCAAAAGCTTTTTCTGCATCTATTGAGATTATCAAATGGTTTTTCTCCTTCAATTTGTTAATATGGTGTATCACATTGATTGATTTGTGTATTTTGAAGAATCCTTGCATTCCTGGGATAAACCCCACTTGATCATGGTGTATGATCCTTTTAATGTGCTGTTGGATTCTGTTTGCTTGTATTTTTTTTTTTAAAGATTGATGGATTGATTGATTGATTGATTGATTGCTATGTTGGGTCTTCGTTTCTGTGCTGGGGCTTTCTCTAGTTGCAGCAAGCGGGGGCCACTCTTCATCGCGGTGCGCGGGCCTCTCACTATCGTGGCCTCTCTTGTTGCGGAGCACAGGCTCCAGACGTGCAGGCTCAGTAGTTGTGGCTCACGGGCCTAGTTGCTCCGCGGCATGTGGGATCTTCCCAAACCAGGGCGTGAACCCGTGTCCCCTGCGTTAGCAGGCAGATTCTCAACCACTGCGCCACCAGGGAAGCCCCTGTTTGCTTGTATTTTGTTGAGGATTTTTGCATCTATGTTCATCAGTGATATTGGCCTGTAGTTTTCTTTTTTTGTGACATCTTTGTCTGGTTTTGGTATCAGGGTGATGGTGGCCTCGTAGAATGAGTTTGGGAGTGTTCCTCCCTCTGCTATATTTTGGAAGCGGTTGAGAAGGATGGGTGTTAACTCTTCTCTAAATGTTTGATAGAATTCACCTGTGAGGCCATCTGGTCCTGGGCTTTTGTTTGTTGGAAGATTTTTAACCACACTTTCAATTTCAGTGCTTGTGATTGGTCTGTTTGTATTTTCTATTTCTTGCTGGTTCAGTCTTGAAAGGTTGTGCTTTTCTAAGAATTTGTCCATTTCTTCCAGGTTGTCCATTTTATTGGCATATAGTTGTAATCTTGTAGTGATCTCTCATGATCCTTTGTATTTCTGCAGTGTCATTTGTTATTTCTCCTTTTTCATTTCTAATTCTGTTGATTTGAGTCTTCTCTGTTTTTTTCTTAATGAGTCTGGCTAATGGTTTATCAATTTTATTTATGTTCTCAAAGAACCAGCTTTTAGTTTTATTGATCTTTGCCGTTGTTTCCTTCATTTATTTTTCATTTATTTCAGATCTGATCTTCATGATTTCTTTTCTTCTGCTAACTTTGGGTTTTTTCTGTTCTTCTTTCTCTAATTACTTTAGGTGTAAGGTTATGTTGTTTATTTGAGATGTTTCTTGTTTCTTGAGGTAGGATTGTATTGCTATAAACTTGCCTCTTAGAACTGCTTTTGCTGCATCCCATAGGTTTTGGGTCATCGTGTTTTCATTGTCATTTGTTTCTAGGTTATGCTTGATTTCCTCTTTGATTTCTTCAGTGATCTCTTGGTTATTTAGTAGCGTATTGTTTAGCCTCCATGTGTTTGTATTTTTTACAGCTTTTTTCTGTAATTGATATCTAGTCTTAAAGTGTTGTGGTTGGAAAAGGTACTTGATACGATTTCAATTTTCTTAAATTTGCCAAGGCTTGATTTGTGACCCAAGATATGATCTATCCTGGAGAATGTTCCATGAGCACTTGAGAAGAATGTATTCTGTTGTTTTTGGATGGAATGTCCTATAACTATCAATTAAGTCCATCTGGTCTAATGTGTCATTTAAAGCTTGTGTTTCCTTATTTATTTTCATTTTGGATGATCTGTCCATTGGTGAAAGTGGGGTGTTAAAGTCCCCTACTATGATTGTGTTACTGTCAATTTCCCCTTTTACAGCTGTTAGCATTTGCCTTATGTAGTGAGGTGCTCCTATGTTGGGTGCATAGGTATTTACAATTGTTATGTCTTCTTCTTGGATTGATCCCTTGATCATTATGTAGTGTCCTTCTTTGTCTCTTGTAATAGTCTTTATTTTAAAGTCTATTTTGTCTGATATGAGAATTGCTACTCCAGCTTTCCTTTCATTTCCATTTGCATGGAATATCTTTTTCCATGCCCTCACTTTCATTCTGTATGTGTCCCTAGGTCTGAAGTGGGTGTCTTGTAGACAGCATATATATGGGTCTTGTTTGTGTATCCATTCAGTCTGTGTCTTTTGATTGGAGCATTTAATACATTTACATTTAAGGTAATTATTGATATGTATGTTCCTCTTGCCATTTTCTTAATTGTTTTGGGTTTGTTTTTGTAGGTCTTTTTCTTCTCTTGTGTTTCCTGCCTAGAGAAGTTCCTTTAGCATTTGTTGTAAAGCTGGTTTGGTGATGCTGAATTCTCTTAACTTTTACTTGTCTGTAAAGGTTTTAATTTCTCCGTTGAATCTGAATGACATCCTTGCTGGGTAGAGTAATCTTGGTTGTAGGTTTTTGCCTTTCATCACTTTAAATATGTCCTGCCACTCCCTTCTGCCTTGCAGAGGTTCTGCTGAAAGATCAGCTTTTAATGTTTTGGGGATTCCCTTTTATGTTATTTGTTGCTTTTCCCTTGCTGCTTTTAATATTTTTTCTTTGTATTTAATTTTTGATAGTTTGATTAATATGTGTCTTGGCGTGTTTCTCCTTTGATTTATCCTGTATGGGACTCTCTGCGCTTCCTGGACTTGATTGACTATTTCCTTTCCCATATTAGGGAAGTTTTCAACTATAATCTCTTTCAGTATTTTCTCAGAGCCTTTCTTTTTCTCTTCTTCTTCTGGGACCCCTATAATTCAAGTGTTGGTGCCTTTAATGTTGTTCCAGAGGCCTCTGAGACTGTCCTCAATTCTTTTCATTCTTTTTTCTGTATTCTGCTCTGCTGTAGTTATTTCCCTTATTTTATCTTCCTGGTCAGTTATCCGTTCTTCTGCCTCAGGTGTTCTCCTATTGATTTCTTCTAGAGCATTTAAAAAAAATTTTTTTACTTATTTTTGGCTGTGTTGGGTCTTCGTTTCTGTGCGAGGGCGTTCTCCAGTTGCGGCAAGCGGTGGCCACTCTTCATCGCGGTTCGCAGGCCTCTCTTGTTGCGGAGCACAAGCTCCAGACGCGCAGGCTCAGTAGTTGTGGCTCATGGGCCTAGTTGCTCCGCGGCATGTGGGAACTTCCCAGACCAGGGCTCGAACCCGTGTCCCCTGCATTAGCAGGCAGATTCTCAACCACTGCGCCACCAGGGAAGCCCCCTTCTAGAGCATTTTTAATTTCATTTATTGTGTTGTTCATCATTGTTTGTTTGCTCTTTAGTTCTTCTAGGTCCTTGTTAAACGTTTCTTGTATTTTCTCCATTCTATTTTCAGGATTTTGGATCATCTTTACTATCATTACTCTGAATTCTTTTTCAGGTAGACTGCCTCTTTCCTCTTCATTTGTTTGGTTTGGTGGGTTTTTACCTTGCTCCTTCATCTGCTGCATATCTGTCTTCACATTTTGCTTAGCTTACTGTGTTTGAGATCTCCTTTTCATAGGCTGCAGGTTTGTAGTTCCTGTTGTTTTTGGTGTCTGCCCCAGTGGATAAGGTTGGTTCAGTGGGTTGTGTAGGCTTCCTGGTGGAGGGGACTGGTGCCTGTGGTCTGGTGGTGGGGCTGGATCTGTCTTTATGGTGCGCAGGGCTGCATCTGGTAGTGTGTTTTGGGGTGTCTGTGAACTTAGTATTATTTTAGGCAGTCTTTCTGCTAATGGGTGTGGTTGTGTTCCTGTAGTTGTTTGGCATGGGGTGTCCAGTGCTGGAGTCTGTTGGCCCTTGGGTTGAGCTGGGTCTTAGGGCTGAGACGGAGATCTCTGGGGGTGCTCTCGCTGATTGATATTACATGGGGCTAGGAGGTCTCTGGTGGTCCAGTGTCCTGAACTCACCTCTCCTACCTCAGAGGCTCAGGCTTGGCACCAGGCCAGAGCATCAAGACCCTGTCAGCCACATGGGTGGAAATATATTTGCTCTTGATTCATGCATGTTTGTGGCCTGTGAACATAAGAGACTTGTCTCCTGCAGGTGTTAAGACGAGTAGTTCTCTGCACCTGCCTGCCAGAATCTTAAAATTTTATATAGAGGCTTTAACTGGGTTTCAGTCACATATTCAGTGCTGATGGTCTCAACACTCTCCAGCAATTATTATCTGTAGACTTTTTGATGAAGGCCATTCTGACTGGACTGAAGTGATACCTCATTGATTTGCATTTCTCTAATAATTAGTGATGTTCAGCATCTTTTCCTGTGCCTGTTGGACCATCTGTCTGTCTTCTTTGGAGAAATGTCTATTTAGGTCTTCTGCCCATTTTTTGATGGGTTGCTTGTTTTTTTGTTGTTGAGCTGTATGAGCTGTTTGTATATTTTGGAAATTAAGCCCTTATCAGTCACATCGTTTGCAAATATTTTTTCCCAGTGTGTAGGCTGTCTCTTTGTCTTGTTGATGGTTTCCTTTGCTGTGCAAAAACTTATAAGTGTTTTTAGGTCACATTTGTTTATTTTTGCTTTTATTTCTTATGCTTTGGGAGACTGGACACAGTGAAATTTTAAAAATCTATAAAACTCATCCCATAATAGACTGTGAAGGTTCATTTTATGTGTCAACTTGGAGGGTGTTTTTGATGAGATCAACATAGAAATCAGTGAATTTGGAGTAAGCACATTGTCGTCCATAATGTGGGTGGGCCACATCCAATCAGTTAAAGGCCTGAATAGAACAAAAAGACCAGCCTCCCCAAGCAAGAGGGAATTCTACAGAGTCTGCCTTCGGACGTCATCTGCATCATCGACTCTCCTAGATCTCTAGCTTGCCAGACCACACTGCAGATTTAGGCTTGTCAGTCTCCATATTTGCATGAGCCAATTCCTTATAACAGATCTCTTTCTTTGTATATATATATCCTATTGGTTTTTTTTCTGACTAATACATAGACCCATAGTAAACTAAGGGCTTAAATATGGGAGTTATTTGAGGTTAGCACCTACATGTCTGTGACATAAAGCTGCCAAGCAATATCAACAAACACCCCCTAGTTTGAGAGTACAAAGTACCATTAAGCAAGAATAAATTCTACAAGCTCAGAAACCATTAAATTAACACTGAGTTAAAATAGTTTTCCTTTCACTTAATGCAATTTTTTTCAGAATACAACAGGCAATAATATTTTCTGTAAAGTCAGAGATGTGAATGACTCTGTGGTTTTTAAGAGTGGATACTTTTATTTTTATTTTTTGGCTGTGCCGTGTGTCATGTGGGATCTTACCCTGACGAGGGATCAAATCCATGCCCCCTGCACTGAGGGGTGGGTCTTAAGGACTGGACTGCCAGGGAGGTCCCAAGAGTGGATACTTTTAAAGCAGAAGGAATTAGCATTTCTTTTTTTTTCTTTTTAGTGGAATATAGTTGCTTTACAATATCGTGTTAGTTTATACTGTACAGCAAAGTGAATCAGCTATACGTATACATATATCCCCTCTTTTTTTGGATTTCCTTCTTATTTAAGTCACCAAAGAGCATTAGTAGAGTTCCCTGTGCAATACAGTAGGTTCTCATTAGTTATCTATTTTATATATAGTATCAATAGTGTATATATGTCAATCCCAATCTCCCAATTCATCCCACCACTGCCCCCACTACCCCCTTGGTATTCATACGTTTGTTCTCTATGTCTGTGTCTCTATTTCTGCTTTGTAAGTAAGATCGTCTATACCAATTTTTTCAGATTCCACATATATGCATTAATATACGATATTTGTTTTTTTCTTTCTGACTTAACATCACTCTGTATGACAGTGTCTAGGTCCATCCATGTTTCTACAAATGACCCAATTTCATTCCTTTTTATGACTAATATTCCATTGTATATATGTACCACATCTTCTTTATCCATTCATCTGTTGATGGACATTTACATTGCTTCCATGTCCTGGCTATTGTAAATAGTGCTGCAGTGAACATTGGGGTGCATGTGTCTTTCTGAATTATGGCTTTCTCAGGGTATATGCCCAGTAGTGGGATTGTGGGGTCATATGATAATTCAATTTTTAGTTTTTTAAGGAACCTCCATACTGTTCTGCATAGAATGTATGTAAGAAAATTTTATAAAATAAATAACGTAGTAATGTATAGACCATATAGGTCTTTCTTTTATTATTCATACAAACATCACTGACTCATCAATAGGACATCCAGACATGCAGAATAGTATTTAAATTCAGTGTTTTAAAATATTTTGCCAACTTTCAGTCATATAAAAACTATGGCTTTATACAGTCTTTTCAGTTTTGTTGTTATGAATGTATTTATCAAGGAAAAAGGATTAAACATACTTTATTTGGCAGTTAGGTTGATTTTTAACTTTTAAAGACTTAGATAAGTGATATATGGGTGTCCCTCTGTCCCAAGAAGGAGGAAAGCCGTTCCAGACATCTGAGAGCTGGCTTCAGGTGGCTAGGAGCTGACCTGGTACTTGCAGCTAGGCAATGGTGTTCTCCACGGAACATGGGCAATTTCACAGAATACCATCATCAGACAAGGTCAGTCTGTGACCATGATGGAGCAAGATGGAAACAGGACCACCTGAGAATCATGTTCTGAGTACAAGAACATTTTCCAAAGCAAAACATGGCCAAACCTCCCCTTCTAGTTGTTGTGAGAGGCTGCTACTACTTTATGGATACAACTTAATTTCCACCCTTGTGTTCTTATTTTCTAAATAAGAATTACTGAAATTCCCAAACATAAAATTACATCTGTTTCCTGGCAGCACACAATCCTAGGCAAAATCCCACTTCCCTAAACTGTCCTCAGAATTACTTAACATAGCCCAGATCCTGTAAGTCCCTTCTAACACCTTCTTAATAGGAAAGCCCACGTTCCCCATAATCCCAACACACTACAGAGGTCTTCCTGGTGGTCTTTGGCTGGAGGGCTTTGCCAATACTATTGTTCTAGGTCCTGTAAATATTAAAGGAGGTCCTGCCTGGAATGCGGGTTCTGATTCCAGTGTGGCTTCCCCACCAGCTGGAGTTGTTGCTGCTTCCTCACTCGTTACCAAGGCCCAAACCTATCTCTAAGATCATGACAATTCCTCTCCAGACGGCATAGGAAAGGAAATTCCTCTGTTAAAATAACTTCAACCCTATTCCTTGTGAAATGATAAAGCTGGTGTTATTTAATTATTCATGGAAGAATTCAATAAATATTTATTGAATATTTATTAAGCAACAGTTATGAGCTAGCAACTACAGTTGCTGAGTACATAGCAGTGAATAAATGGACAAAAATCCCTGGGTTCATGGCACTTACATGCTATGGAGCATTATGACTCAGTTCTGTGTTTGGTTTTTATTAACAGTGTGTCTATATTAGATGTAAATGGCTCTTTGTTATTTAGGATGGGTAACACCAACTAAATGTGAAGCTTTTTGATGACCAGTCTTAACTGCTGTCTATCCCATGCTCCCTCCCCTGTGTGTCCCACCCTATTATTGAAGATGCGGGAAGAAGACTTCAGTTTCAAAACACACAGAGTTGAGGGCTAATTCTCTGAATGTTAGTCTGTTTTGGTAGTTTAGAGTTATTTGTTATCAGCAACATGTATTTGTACACAAATAATTTATTCAACTTAAAAAAATTGGTTTCAAATTAAATATGCCCACTTTCATCTCTAGCATCCTGCTGGCATTACTTAAGGAAATCAGAGCTTTTTTTGGTATTTAGAAAAGATAACCTTAATTCTCGCACTGGTGAGGTTATCACAAAATCTGAAATAATGAAATCCAGTTTAATTCAGTGCCGCAAATTGAATTGAATACCTTCTATGGGAAAGGATCTTTCTTTTGTGCCTTTCCTTATGAAGGTTAAAGTGCTTTGCAAACATTAGTGAACATTTTCAAGATAATGCCTAGAGCTGACCTCAGTAAATTTGTAGCATACAGTATATATATGTAGCTTACTATATATATGAAGCAACATTTTTAGTAATGACTCATACATAATAGTGTCTGCAGTGTGGTTTCCATTATAACTTTAGCCCTCATCTGCTAGTAACTTTCTCCAAATTTAATTTTTTGGGTTGAAATTTTCCATGCCTGGTTTAAACTCAAAGGTTTTTAAAAAAATTATTTTTTAAAGATGCAGGGCAATTCCTTTGGCTATCATATATACCTCTTCTAATTTCAATGTAGGCAAGATAAAAAAATAAAAAGGAAAGATTTGAGCGTGTGGGTATGGTATTTGTGTGTTCAACTAGAACCATGAATTGGCCTTTATACCCTAGACCTAAGATCATTTCACTCAGCTCATTTCCTAAAGTAACTGGAGCAGGTTAGCTATTATCCAGTATGCCTTTGTCACTGCAGGACTATTCCTCCACATGGAAACAGTGGCTAAAAGGATCCTTAGAGATTAGATTCCCATGATATTTAAATATGTATGTTTAGCTTATTATTGTGATGAATTGCACACAATTCCTTGCCTCTGAGGCCCTTGGGATGGGAGTTCAGGCCTCCATCATGTCTTTTGCCCCCATTCCCTGTTCCATGTAACAAATATGTTATTTAGGAAATTAAAAGTGGCTTCTCATCAGCAAATGTGAATGATTATAACCTTTTTAGGTGTTTATAGTGAAAAAGATGTCTCTTTGGTTTCAGTTCTGGTAGTTGCATTGCCAAACTTGGAAATGTTCTGTAGATATTATTTTTGTCCAGGATATCTATAAATGTAGCAATAAGTACACCCTCCCCCCTCATCCAAAACATAAAGAATAAATACGCATCCCTCATAAAGGTTTTTTTTTTTTTTTTTTTTGTGGCTGTGCTGCTTGGCTTGCAGGATCTTAGTTCCCCAACCAGGGATCCAACCCATTACCCCTTGACTGGAAGCACAGAGTCCTAACCACTGGACGGCCAGGAAATTCCCCCTCATAGAGGTCTTTGGTGGTTGAGGCTTATTGGTGTATGAAGATTAACAGCATTCTTGAGGACAAAAAAATGAGGGGGAGCACGGGCAGGAATTCCTTTTGGGCCCACAGGAGAGAATATGAAATATACCCCGTATCTTACATTCTCATGTGTCTTGAATCTTCACCTTACACTTGACTTAAGCTGTATTCTGATCTTAAATGTTATTAGGAAGTCATCACTTTTGAAATTGTGTAACTTGATCTTTACCTAAAAAAAACATCCAGTTGCCCCAAAGGCATTTAAAAAGATGACATCTTAAGTATCCTCTTTCTAAAGACATACCCTTGTGTGTATATTTACATAACTGGTTTGCGTGCCTAACTGTCTATTCTCTCTTTGTAGCTCTCCAATGTAGACATATACATATACATCCGTGTAGATTCAGAATTTTCCACAAGGAACAAAGGGAATCTCATAATGAAAAGCAACATTTTTTATGGATCCATGCCAAGGTACCAGATTCTTGTTCTTTTCCAGTTGATTTATCTTAATGATTCTCTGTCAGGCAAAAGCCTTTATGAATTCTGCATAATGTCCTATTATGTTATAGCAGCATGCTTGCCTTAGCTTTGCAAGGCTAAGCTTGAGATGATTTTTTCCTCTAAGAATCTACCCATATTCAGGGACAAAATGAGACCAGCTACTACTGGAGAAACGTGATTAACAAAAATTTTCTTTTTTTTTTAAGACTCATGCTTACCAAAAAAAAAAAAGGGCAGAAGACCTTAACAGACACACATGCGTACACACACATACATTAAAAAATATAAAAATAACTGAAGTAAAAGTTTCACAAATTATTATTAACATTTTTATGTGTCATTCGGTGTAATAAAAACCTGTTGTTGAGCATGACTCTCAAATAAGAAATTATAAGGTAAGTAACTGTCAACCTGAAACAACTTTGTAAAAGAGATTTCATTTTTATCAAAAGAGTTACATTCCCTGCCTTTGGGTTCAATGCTTGCAATAAGGAGTAATCTTTGCAATACAATTTATAAATTCACAGTGGTGACACTGTCTGAGATATTTTTAGATAATCTTAGTAACCCAGGTACAAAGAAGGTCATAAGTCAAAAGTGACAAAGAGAAAAGAACTCTTCTTTTGTAGGAAGCCTTGATTCTCATTTCACTTTGCTGGACTTTGCTGTGTGCACATTGTGCTTGGCCAACCCCAGATTTACATGAAAGGGCTTCATCAGCTTTTAAAAAACCATATGGTAAAAACATCTACACATATTTCTTCTGATACCTTCAGGCACTGCTAAGCAGCTGGTATTAATGAATAAGAATGGCCAGTGAAATCATGGTATGTTGTTGCTAGGAAGGAACAGTTTATAGCCAGGAGAATTATAGATTACTAGGCAAGAACACACAGGAATGGAAGGGATGTGTGATTTCTGCATTCCATCTAGATTTGGCCACCTGTACTGCTTAAGGCAATACAGTGCTGGGCTGATTAGCGAGTATTAATTCTATTCCTACTGATGGTGGTCCTGGGAGATGGGACCAATACCTTCAATACTTATCCACAGTATTTCAGAGTCAGTGTCCCTAACTGAAGCCACTGGGGGAGCTATGAAAAGAGACCGTGGTTAAACAGCAACGACATTTTGTAAAGATAGATTTTCTATCTTTCCTTGCAGAAAACATATTTATTTCCTCCCACTATATACATTAAAATTTTTATTATGTTGAGACACAATTCCTACTATAACCTTTTAAGAGATCCAATTCCTACCATAACCCAGACGTAGGAATTGCCCTCTGTCTGTATGCAATACTTTCCAGCTTCATACAAACTTTGATGCAAAACCCCACCCTTTCACCAGTTCCACAAAAAAAATCCAAGCATACTTTTGGGTAGTTCTTGGTAGTTTTCATATTATTCTGCATTTCCCTTTGCAACCACCTGATTAGTATAACTCAAGTGTCTCCTTCAGAGCCCTAGCCTCCAGCTTCATCTTCTCCATCATCCTTTGCCCAGGCTGTGCTCAGTCCCTCTGACTGCTCTTTTTCTCCTCTATATTATTCACAGCAGGGCCCCTTTTTAGCAGGAAACCTGGCTGACTTTGACCCATAGGCTTAAAAAAGAGTTTCTACAGCAAATGTTGTTGACCAACAATAGATATGACAAAAATTTCACTAATCTGTACACTAGAATATATTGGAGTTGGTGTCTCCTCTTCCTTTTCCTTCTCTGTTTCTTTTTTCCCCATCTCCTATTTGCTGACAATTTGATTTGTTTTAAAAAAAATTATTTGGCTTAGAGGATTTGACTCAGGTTTCAGAAATAGTAAAATAAATTCCCTAAAGGGGATTTGACTTTGAAGCTTTTCCTTCTTAATACAGTTCTTTTTGTATAGTTGGAAAAAATTATAGTATAACGCAATTAAACTCAAAGTACTTAAGCTTGTTCTATACACAGATGGGTATGTGAGTGTTCCCCTCGTCCTTCCATACAGGTAGCAGTCAAGAGTTTCACCTTCTCCTTTGGAACGTAGACTGGTCTAGGATACTGCAAAAAGATTTTCCAAAATGGACAGGAAAGCCAGGAACCAAACACATTCTCAGAATTTGCACAGACATAAATTCCACTGGGCAGTTTTCAACCTAAGTTCTGGATGTTGCTGCAGGGAATTTCTTATCAGACGTGGATGGAAAGGACGGTTATCTTGGCTTTTGAATGGAGGCTATAAAAATTGCTAACAATGTCTTCAATTTTATTATTACTGTTATTATAAAATACAATAAAGGAATTTTTGGACACACAACCAAGCCAGAACCCAAAAGAGGTTCCAGAAAGTTAGAGGGGTGTGTGGAAGGTGAAATCAAATTGGATGATGGAGTTATGGCATGTAGGTATAGGTCTAAATGCCTGGCGCCTAGGATTTTGATGTCTGCAGAGGAAGAGAAGGCTATGTTGAAGGCCCTATAGGAATGAGAGCTAGAGCTGAGTATCTTAAATATATAATAACAATAGCCAACATTTATGGGTGCCAACTAGGTACCAGGAAATGTTTGAAACACCATAACCTTTTAAAACTCTTAATACCTTAAAAAATTATTTATTTAATTTATTAAACTATATTTACAATATTGTGTTAGTTTTAGGTGTAGAGCTTCAGATTTTTTTCCATTATAGGTTATTGTAAGATACTGAATATAGTTCCATGTACTATACAGTAAATCTTTGTTGTTTGTCTATTTTATATAGAGTGGTATGTATCTGTTAGTCTCATATTCCTAATTTATCCCTCTCCCTCCCCTTTTCCCTTTCGTAACCGTAAATTTGTTTTCTATGTCTGTGCGTTGTTTCTGTTTTGTAAATAAGTTGATTTGTATTATCTTCTTAGATTCCACATATAAGTGATATCATATAAAATTTGTCTTTCTCTGACTTCACTTAGTATGATCATCTCTAGGTCCATCCATGTTGCTGCAAATGGCATTATTTCATTCTTTTTTTATGGCTGAGCAATATTCCATTGAATATACTTCTTTATCTGTTTGTCTGTTGATGGACTTTTAGTTCACTTCCGTGTCTTGGCTATTGTGAATAGTGGTGTTATAAATGTTAGGGTGCATGTATCTTTTCAAATTAGAGTTTTTGTCTTTTCTGGATATATGCCCAGGAGTGGGATTGCTGGATCATATGATAACTATTTTTAGTTTTTTAAGGAACCTCCAGACTGTTTTCCTTAGTGGCTTCACCAATTTACATTCCCATTAACAGCGTAAGAGGGTTCCCTTTTCTCCATACCCTCTGCAGCATTAATTATTTGTAGACTTTTTGATTATGGCCACTCTGACTGGTGTAAGGTGATACCTCACTGTAGTTTTGATCTGCATTTCTCTAATAATTAACGATGTTGAGCATCTTTTTTATGTGCCTGTTGGCCATCAGTATGTCTCCTTTGGAGAAACGTCTGTTAAGGTCTTCTGCCCTTTTTTTTTTTTTTTTGAGTTTTATTTTTTTATACAGCACGTTCTTACTAGTTATCTATTTTATACATATTAGTCTATATATGTCAATCCTAATCTTGCAATTCATCCCACAACTCCCCGCCCCCCCCCACTTTCCCCCCTTGGTGTCCATACATTTGTTCTCTACTTCTGCCCATTTTTTGATTGTTTTTTTTCTTTTTTAAATTGACGTTGAGTTGCATGAGCTATCTGTATATTTTGGAAATTAATCCCGTGTTGGTCGCATCATTTGCAATAATTTCTCCCACTCTACAGGTCGTCTTTTTGTTTTGTTTATGATTTTCTTTGCTGTACAAAAGCTTATAAGTTGGATTAGGTCCCATTTGTTTATTTTTGCTTTTATTTCTTTTGCGTTGGGAGACTGAACTAAGAAAATATTACTGCAATTTATGTGTGAGAATGTTTTGCCTATGTTCTCTTCTAGGAGTTTTGTGGTGTCACAGCTTATATTTAAGTCTTTAAGCCATTTTGAGTTATTTTTGTGTATGGTATGAGGGAGTGTTCAACTTCATTGATTTCCATGTTGCTGTCCAGCTTTCCCAACATCACTTGCTGAAGAGACTGTCTCTTCTCCATTGTATATTTTTGCCTCCTTTGTTGAATATTAATTGACTGCCAGTGTGTGGGTTTATTTCTGGGCTCTCTACTGTGTTCCATTTATCTGTATGTCTGTAAAACTCTTAATACTCTTAAGTACATACCTATGAAGTATTAAGTACATACTCTTATTATCTTAGAAATCCAGGAGTGATGAAAGAGTAATTTGGGAAAGAAATCTCCATGGGAGAGTTAAATATATACAGTTGAAGGTAGAATTAATAAATTACAAGATTCTGAGAATATTATACAGCAGAAGCAAAGAGAAAATAAAAATTAAAAATGATATAAAATTATGCAAATACAAATGAAAAATTAAGAGAGATATAAGGTAGAATGAGAGAGTCCAATACATGTATAATATGGGTTCTGAAAGGAGAGAAGAGAAAAATAAGAGGGAGGAAATATTTAAAGAGATAAGGGAGAGTTTTCGTTGGCTCTAGGATAATGATGACCACCAAAATCCAGACCTCTCCACAAACTCTCCCACAAAACTATAAAATAAAAATGCAACACAAAGGAGCCATAAATGACCCATGTCTATAGTATTTCTAGGAGACAGAGAATATCACAAACTTCAAATTACCTATAAGTAGAGAAATAAATACTAGTTTAAGCAGAGCTACCAGTGGAGTACGCATTGCCACTGCTAGTCTGTACATACCCAAGGTGGGACAGAGGAGCATGAAGGACAAAGATGTAGCATAGATTTAAGAAATTTGCACCAAAAAGTTCTGATATTGCAAGCTAAAATGTCAAACTAAGGTCTAAGACTTAGTTTATAGCAGCAGCCACAAAGAGGGGGCTTGAATGTGAGTGTAACTGGAGGTAACACCTTACAGAAGCATTGCTTCTAGATATAAAGAGGTAAATAGAGAAAGAGAAGGAAAAGAAGGAAGTAAGAGGGAAGAATTATTCCCTCTTACTTCTTCCCTCTTACTTCTTAAGAATCACACAGAAATTAAAAGAAAAAGAATACACCAACTCCTCCCTTTTACCCTACCAATATTGTCATCTACTAAAGTAACTGCACTTCACTCTACTGACAAATGAGGTTGATCTTGAAGAAGTAATCCTACTGCCTAACACAGGAAAAATCAGGTTTTAAGGTTTAAATGTAAAACCTTAAGGGTCAGATAAACCCAATACTACTCAAATTGTTTTAGAGTATAGAAAATAAAGAAAATGAGGAAAAATATCCAAATTCTTTAAGTGAATTTAGTGTAACATTGATACCTAAGCCTGAAAAAGATAACGATACTATATGACTCATGAATATTAATGCAAAAATCCTTGATAAAATATTAGTGAACAGACTCCATCACCACATTAAAGAAACAATAAGCCATGACCAAGTGTGATTTATATCAATAATGGAAAGATGATTCTATATTAGAAAATCTATTAATATGAATCTCTATACAGTATGTCTCAGGAGAAAAATAATTTATATGAATAGTTCCATAGCTGTTGAAAAAAGACTTTGACACAGTTCCATCCTAATAAAAACACTTGAGAAAGTAGGAATAAATGGATACTTCCTTAATATGATAAAAAATCTACACTTAAGTTCTAAAATTGGCACTCCCACAGAGGCCAGCAGCATGACAAGTAAGCCCACCACTTCCAGTATTATTTAACACTGGATGTGTGAGCTGATGTGATTGGACAAAGGAAAACAATCAAGGACATAAGAATTGGAAAAGAAGAAATGACTATTTGCAGATGGTTTACTTAAAAAATCTTAGAGAATCAATGATAAAACTAACTTAAGCATTGAAAGAATTTAACAAGGTAGCAAGATATAAAATTAAAAAGAAAGAAATAAAAGAAATAGCTTTTGTATACACAAATAACATTATTTAGGAATTATAATGGAATACATTTATAATACACCCCTCCCCACCAAAACTAAAAATGCTTAGGACTAACTTAAGAAATGTGCAAAACTTACATGGAGATTATATAGTACCCCTAAATAATATAAATGGGACATCCTTGGTCTTGGATAAGACATCTCAGTATCATTCTCCTTAAGTTAATTTATACATGGATGATCCCAACAAACATACCTCCAAGCTTTTTACCTGGAGGTAATCAAGTTGATACTAAAATATATATGAAAAAAACCATAATCATGACCAATAAACACTGAAAAGGAACTGCTATGGGCTGATGTGGGGAGGGACTACAACAACTCTCTGTAAAAAAAGGTTTTCAGTAACTAAGGTAATCAATAATAAAATAATGAGGTACTGGTGCATAAAAATTCAGATCAGTGAAATAGAATATAAAGTTCAAAATACTCAAGTACATACAGAAGTTTATCATAGGATAAAGATTATTTAAAATTGCTGAGGCAGGGATGAATTTTAAAACTGTAAGATTTATTTCTCATGCCATACAATAGAATAAACATCAGATGGATCATAGATGTAAACATAAAACTGAAACTAGAAGAAAACATTGGTGAATTCATCTATAACCCATGTGTAGGAGAAGGTTTTCTAAATATGGCTTAAAATCCTGATGCAATAAAAGAAAAGATTTATAAATTTTACAGAATTACAAAAAATCTTCATGGAAAAAAGCACCATTAACAAAATCAAAAGACAAGTGACAAGTCGTGAAAAAAATCTGCAATTTATATCACAGATAAAGTGTTGACACCTCTAATATATTTAAAAATAACATTTGAGGAAAAAAGATAAAATACTCAGTTGAAAAATAAGCAAGGAGACGTGAACTGACAATTCACAAAAATGATATAAAATCGCTCTTAAACATGTGAAAATATGTTCAACTTTACTCATAATAAGAGAAATGCAAATCAAAATTGTGCTGAGATAACATTTCTAAACTACCAGGTTGACAAATATTTAAAGGCTTAACAACATACACTGTTGGCCAGACTGTGAGGAAAGAGCCACTCTTATTTATTGCAGATGGGAATGCAAAAATGGTATATCCTCTATGGAGAAGAATTTGGCAATATATAACAAATCTACATATGCATTTCCTCTTTGACCTAGCATCCCCACTTCTAGGACTTTACACTAAAGATATACCTCAGCAAATTGAAAATACATATGTAAAAAATTATGCATTGAGGCATTATTTGTAATTTTCCCATACATTAGAGACTGGATGACTAAATTATGGTACATTTATACAATGGAGTACATATAGCTGTAAGAAAAGATAAAAAGCAAACCTATGAAACTCATAGAGTGTGCTTTTTAGGATGTATTGTTAAATTTAAAAAATCAAAGCACAAAAAGTATATATGTAATCTCTTGTATAAGAGAAAGGGGAAATAAAAAAATATATGTATCTGCTTGTGTATGCAAAAAGAAATATAGAAGAGATAAAGCAGAAACTAATAAATTGCTTACTTACAGGGTGTGAGGAGTGTCATAAATAATAGACCAGCAAGAAAAAATTTGATAACTATATAGAAAATTTTAATGATGTGCTTAACAAGTTGATTTAGATATGATAGAGCTCAGAGATTAGAGAACACACATGTTTTTCTAAGAACAACATGGAACAGTAATAACAGTTCCCCAACTAATTGATTTTGTAGAGACCACAGTCCCTGTCCAAAATACCCATAGATTATAAATCAACAATAAAATAAAAACTATTGTTATGCATTTGGAACCTAGAAACATAATTCTAAGTAAACTAAGGATTAAAAAGGAAATATAAATTGGAATTTTGAAATACATGACAGTACAACTAGTGCATGTGAAAATTAGTGAGATGCAACTGTAGCAGCACTCAGAGGAAGATGTATAGCCTAAGATGTATTTCTTTAAAAAAATAACATAAAAATATTAAGCATTTAACTCATAAAGCTAGGAAAAGAATATGGAAGAAACATGAAAACAATAGAAAAAAGATATAATAAAGATGACATAAAAAGCAAGCAAACAAAGAAAAACCAACAGAGATGATAATCAAAACTGAAATCTGGTCCTTTGAAAATTTTAATAACAGTAGTAACTTTAATAACACAGACAAGTTTCTGGAAGGACTGACCATGAAAAATAAGCAGAAGGAATAAATCAGTAATATAAGAACACCAACAGCAAGATGGCTCTAACTGCCATCCAGGAAGGAATGATGATGTGGTTATGGAGCAGAGCTCATGTTTAATGTTCTCTCAAGTGCAGCCCAGATGCTGACTCTGCTTTCAAAATGGGTCCTGCATTTCTGTCTCCAGGTCTTTTAGGTCCAGCCTCTTAGCCTGGCCACTCTCCTCACTATTTACATATATTCCATTTGCTTACCCACAGCTGTAGAAACCCACATGTTCAAACTCTAACCCTCAGACCATTTTTCTTTTCTCTTGGTTCTCCTAAATTCATTGATTTTGAAACACAAAGCCAAGTGGATCCTCCCTTTGAATCTCTTCTACTGTGCCCTTTCCCTTCCCTCTGCAATAAACACAGGAAAGCATTGTTCTAAAATGTGCTTTGGGAGGGAAAAAAGTAAATCTCTAAGAAAACAAATCTTAGTTAAGATCTAAATATATTCTTTACCACATATGTTTTGTACATGTAGATCATCCACTAATGATAATACAATAGCTATCTTAGGTGCTGAAGCTCAGCCATGGTCGAAAGGCAAATATTATCAATCTTATTAATTATTTATCTGAAACTCCTATTTCAGAATAAAATTTCTTTTTTATAATTATGCAATTGAGTGGTTAGCTTAAATACAATAAGGGAATATATTAGACCCTTGGCAGAAATAATAAATGCAGATACCTAGAGGTGATATTCACATTCTTAACATATAGATATTTACGTATAGCTATGTAAGCATTCCAGTTAGAATGAAGTCAGATTGTTTTCCTCTATCCAGTGACTTTTTCTTACAAACATTTCAATTTGGTAAACTCAATGTGTCTTATTAGACACTTTTGCCTGTAGTTCTTTAAAACCATGTGTGACTTAATCCATATGCTTTTCATTCATTTACAATCAAATCATCAAAATACAGATGCTATAAAGAGCTATTTGATTTCAAAGAACATTTTTAATAAGCATTTAAAGCCCTTTGAGAATAAAAGTGGGATGCCGCATTTTTCCAAGAGTAAACACAGCACAACCAAAAACACACTCATGCCCAGAGAAATCCAAGCTTCTGAATTTTAATTCTTTTCCATTCTTGACTAAATGAGCCATCTTTTGTCTCCCTTTAACTCCTGGTGAAGCATGAAGTGTTTTGAGATGAGGAGGTAGTATTTTTCAAATTACTATTTAAAAATCTGTTCAGCTACTATTTGAGCAGCTTCTGTTAAAAACTTCTGCCTCAGTTCTACAGCATCAGTTCTGAAAGGGTAGTCTTGAAACCAGCAACATCTTGGAGCTTTCTAGAAATGCACATTATTCAGCCCCATAGCTGATGTACTGAATCAGTAATGGGGGCAGAGCCCAGCAGTCTGTTTAACTAGTTCTCCAGGTGATTCTGATAGACACTCAAGTTTGAAAACTACTGTTCTAGGGCCCTGGTTTACTCTTCCACCTGAAAGACATGCTTTCAGGAAAGCTATGAGCTCCATCATTCACATCTTAGTTTGAATAATTTTATATATATATATATATATATATATATATATATAGCCTGTTTTGTAGCTAGATTAAGGATTAAATAAATTTTAGGTATCATGAGGAGAAAGCTTTTTGTTATTAGTTCCCTTCCTTCCTTCTTTCCTTCCTTCCTTCTTTCCAGGATATATGTATTATCAGGCCACTCAAGATGGCTATTCTCTTGCTCTCTGTGCATCCCTTACTCAACCAATGCCTGCTTCACCTATACCCTACATATCCTACATACTTGCTCTAGGCCCCAGCTAATCATTGTTCTAGCTTTAAATCAGAACATCTCCACAAGATAGCTTATTAAAGGTGTGGTGAGGGGTGTGTCCCTCTGCTGGTTTCCCTGGTAACTGATGAGCCAACCTGATGTCAATTCCCCCTATAACTAGTAACCACCCCTTTCTCCCCGGGAGTGAAGCCTGCTGCCATGTCCTGCCCACTGTAGGCCACACACAGTGGGGTGTTGTTCCAGGACCTTGCTTCAGACCTTAAGCTTCCGCATCCATTAAACCATTGATGTCTCTGTCACTGACTCTGGGCTCTTTCTTCAGTCTTGAAGCTGGGTGAGTACAGGGCTTGTAGGCCTGTGTGGTACAGCCCAACAATATAGATAATCTTTCTACTGTCTCTGAAACTCAGCCCCTTGGAATGATGATATCTCTTCTCTTAAAATCAGAAACATCCTTGAAGATTTTTTGGTCAAGAAGTCAGGAGCTACAAGCTTTTGTGTCAAATTAGGACCCATAGCTCATGGTTCCTGGGTGCTAATTTGTTGTATGTTGGTGGACGTTGTATTTTGAGCCCTTTAAACAATGCTATTTTCTGGCTAACACCTTTTTTTTTTTCCCATGATGGAATGTTAAGATGATGAGAAAGTATAAAAAGTGAGGCACAATGTTGTAAGGTTTTACTAGATATTTGTTCCTTATATTAGATCTAAATTGTGTTTAGAGGTAACTTTGAAACCAGTAACACCTGGGTGAAAATCTCACCTCTGCAATTTGTGCAAACTTGGCAAGTTACGTAAGCTCTCTAAAACTCGGTTTCCATGTCCCTCATTTATGAAAAGAAGAGGAAAATATTTACCTTCTGTGGAGTGCTGAGAGATTTTAAATGAGATACAATATGGTATTTAGCCTGGTGCTCAATATATGATAGCGATTATTATTTGGTAGAATAGGATAGCTGATGACTTGAGAAAATGTGTGTGTGTGTGGGTGGGGGGGGTGGGGAATGGTGCTGATTGTTCAGTACTTTAAAAAGAGAAACAAGATTTTGTTTAGAAAGGAACTTGCCAGGAAGCCATTTTGCTCATAATCACCACCTTCCTTTAGGCCATGGTACATGTTTTTATTTTGTTTTACCTGAGCGATGCCTGGTATAGCTCCTGAAATAAATTCTCATTCCTCATACTCTTATTTCCTTACCTTTCAAGAAAGGGTATCAGTGAGACTGGCAGGCCAGCTGATTGACTTAGTGTGTGTTTATAAAGTGAGCTGCCTGGAAACCTGATTCCTTATAAGGTGGCGAAAAATCCTTTTCTTCAGCTTCTTTACCCATGTAAGGCTTCATGGCCCTTTGGGCTCCAGCTTTTTAACTACTCTGTGATTATTTATTATACAATCAATAATAACAGTGATGGGCTTAATTGTCAGCCATTTGGTTGAATTAGTGGTTAAATTTAGTCATTGTGTATATAAGCAGAAAGTTCAGAGAGTTTATCAGAGTTAAAATGAAAAATAAGTGATACACCTGTTTTGAGTTTGTGTTGGGAGAAGAAAATAGCTTTGACTGGGTGTCTTCCAGATTGAGCCTTTTGTTGCCTTTTAGCTCATTTTCTGGATTGTAAGATCCTGAGGCTCCTTGAGAAGAGAGCCCTACATCGGGCTCATCTGCCCACCTCTTCCTGAAGGTCTGCCTGTGGGAAACCACCCTGTCATTAGTTGTCTTGCATTCCAAGCTCGCCTTCAGAATGCTGTGGAGTCCCACACTGTAAGGGGTTTAATCAAAAGAAAATTCTTCAAACAAGAAAGGCGAGACTAGTGGAACAGAGTTATGATTCTGGGACTATTTTGGCAAGGAACTGGCTGACTGAGCACCCTGGTTATAGACGTCACATTTTAGCTTAATTTTTCTTTCAACTTGTTTCAAGGGGTAGTGCCAATTTATTTTTAAACAGTTTTTTTTTTTTTAATTCTGTTGTTCATAATGACCTTTCAAAAGCTTGGAAATTCTCTTCGTACCAGTTTTGTCCTTTTCAATTTGGCAAAGAGAGCTTTGTGTGTTTCTAATGGAAATTTTAATTATAATTTTAAAAAAGACTATATTGACTATCTCAGTAGTAATGGAGACCTAGCTTTCAGTTCACTGTTTATCTGTTAATTGCTGAGGACATGCCAATCCACTTTGCTAGTACTTAAGTGACAATTTTGTCTAATGGAGGGACGTAGTGGAAGGCTTGTGGTACTGATCAGAAAGTATGGTCCATTAAAATATGGCTAAAAATGAGGGCTCTCTGGGAATATGTATAAGCTTGAGGCCAACCCCCAGATTTGAATCTTTGAATGTTTTCGAGAGGGAATGTCCCCCAAAATTTAAAATAAACCCTAGGGGTGTGCAGAGAGAAGCAGATTGTGAAGGTCTTTGAGGTCATATGATCAAAGTTTATTCCTTGCATCATACAGATGTATGAAAGTTCACTGACGAGAACTTCATTGAGCTCCCAGCCCTTTGAGCCTGCTATAATTTATGCCTTGGAATTTTTCAGATACTTCTGATGTCAAGTTCAAATAGAAATTCCTATTAAGTACTGATGAGAAGTGAATACTCTTGTGTTGGAGGAGAGGAGAGATTGTTATCAAGACTAGTTGATAGAACTGGGATGTATTAAAATAGAAGTTTAGTTTAAGGATTATAAGTCACACTGGGATGTGGTAAAAGGTCTTACGAAATACATTGGAAGTTGAGTTTTTAAATTTAGTTCGTGTTGAATTAATAAAAATAAACTATATTGGGCTTAGGGTTTTGAGTGGAATAGCACTTATAATATCATTTATCTTTAGCAATAAGATAAATCTGGCCAATGAGATACAGAGAAAGGATTCGGCCCTGTTTTGGGATACTTGTACCCTGGGAATGGGGGTGTATGGATATTTGGGGCTCAACCAAGTTGGGTACAGATTTCTGCAAGACTTAACTGTGCCTGTACTACTGAGTTGGCTTGGTAAGAGGGCATTTTCCTTATGTTAATCATATTATGAAGAGACAAGTCTTATGTAAATCGATAGATGAATATTTAGGAAAGATGTGAAAACCTGATTAAGTTAGCTCCATCTTGAGAAAAATTTAGCAATAGCAAGTCAGATGTTAACGTAGCAGAGGGCGATGAGGAAGCATAGTGGGTAGACCTGGGTTGTGCGTTCAAGGATTGATGGGGTCTGTGTGCTCAAGTGCTTCTGGATACTCTGCTTGCTGCTCATCTCACCTGCCGCTGAGTTGCAACCAATATGCTAAATCAAGGGTCTGCAAGTCTATGTTGCCTCAGTTGGTTTTCATTGTTCCCTGAAAGGCGCTTCACATGGGAAAACAGTTCATTCTCCTGGTGGCCTGTATAAATTGGTGCGTGATTGAAGTCATTATAGCTGCCTACTGTTTAGATTGAGTTGCCTTTTCCTTGCATTACCCAGGAGGGTTGAACCTAAATAGGAGTAGTGGGAAGAGGAGCAAGTATCCGTCTGAAAGAAGCCGACACCTGTAAAATTAGAGAAATCTGATTAGAGCCCCAGTTATGCTTTTTAGCATCTGTGTGACCTTGGGCAAGTTAATTTATTGAACCCAATTGCCTCACCTATAAAATAATAGAATCTAATAGTTACATACTCTTACTCTGTTCCAGGCATTATGCTAAGCGCTTGACAAATATTATTAATGTAAAGTAAGGATTATTGTTATTCCTTTTTACTGATGAGGAAGAAAATACTGGAGAAGTTAAATAACTTGTCCTTGGTCATGTTGCTAGTAGGTCTTAGAGCCCAGAGCCTAGATTTGAACCTAAGTGCTTGGACTCTGATGTGGATTCTCTTGACCACCACAATATACTTCATGGAATTGTTGTTTATGAGTTTATGTCTTACACTGTTTGTATATCTATACATATTAAGCCCAACTTATGGTGCACAGTAAACATGTAATAAATATTAGCCATTATTGCCATTACATATTAAGCGCTACATATATTTTATTTATTTTATTATTTATTTTTTTAACATCTTTATTGGAGTATAATTGCTTTATGATGGTGTGTTAGTTTCTGCTGTATAACAAAGTGAATCAGCTGTACATATACATACATCTCCATATCTCCTCCCTCTTGTGTCTCCCTCCCACCCTCCCTGTCCCACTCCTCTAGGTGGACACAAAGCACCAAGCTGATCTCCCTGTGCTATGCGGCTGCTTCCTACTAGCTATCTATTTTACATTTGGTAGTGTATATATGTCCATGCCCCTCCCCGTGTCCTCAAGTCCATTCTCTATGTCTGCATCTTTATTCCTGTCCTGCCTCTAGTTTCTTCAGAACCATTTTTTTTTAGATTCCATATATATGTGTTAGCATATGGTATTTGTTTTTCTCTTTCTGACTTACTCTGTATGACAGACTCTAGGTCCATCCACCTCACTACAAATAACTCAGTTTCATTTCTTTTTATGGCTGAGTAATATTCCATTGTATATATGTGCCACATCTTCTTTATCCATTCATCTGTTGGTGAACACTTGGTTGCTTCCATGTCCTGGCTATTGTAAATAGAGCTGCAGTGAACATTGTGGTACATGACTCTTTTTGAATTATGGTTTTCTCAGGGTATATGCCCAGTAGTGGGATTGCTGGGTCGTATGGTAGTTTTATTTTTAGTTTTTTAAGGAACCTCCATACTGTTCTCCATAGTGACTATATCAATTTACATTCCCACCAGTAGTGCAAGAGGGTTCCCTTTTCTCCACACCCTCTCCAGCATTTATTGTTTGTAGATTTGCACTACATATATTTTAATTTACACAGCCTTGATCCTAAACTTTATCAGATAAGGAAGCTGGGAATCAAATAGGATAAGTTCATGTAGATCATAAGAGGAAGAAGACCTGTGAGTTAAGCCAGATTTTTCTGACTCGAGACCATGTCCTTTTTCCTCTACTAGGCGTTTGCGACATGTAGGGAGAGGATTTCCGGAGGGCCCAGAGTTAGTATGAAGGCTCTACAAATCCATGACTGTGCTAAACTTGTCTGTAAATTAAATGTATGATGTATTTCACACATAAATGTACCATTTTCAGACGTATGCTGTGATTAACATACACAAACCTACTCTTATAATTAAGAAAGCAAAGGTTCATTAATAGGACTTTATAATCCATAGTGTCTTCTTGCCATTTATGTGTTTTCTCAATGTTCAGAAACTATAAGTGCAATTACCCTTAAGTGGAAATTCATGAGTATTTTTGAAGTTAAAAGGGCTTTCACACTTAAAAAGTTTTGGACGTAACAAATCACATGAGTTCATGAGCCTCCATGATTAGTAGGATTATACCTATTATACATGAGTTTACTATTACACATTTCTTGTACCACGTAGAAGATTATTTGAAGAAACTATAGTGCTACGGACAGACACAGTGGGAGGAGGAAAGGGAAGCTGTACGCAGTGTCTTGTTCATGGATATGCATCATAAATATCTTACAACAGTTTTAACAGAGGAAAATAAAACCCAGAGGAAATAAAAAGCAACAGCTTTGGCTGTGGAGATATGAATCCCTAAGTTGCTAAAGCCCTTTGTAGAGTGTGAGAAGTGTGATTTCCATTAAGACGATGGGAATCACATGGCCCTCACCCTGAGAAAGTGTGTGAGAATTTCACCCTCAAGGGCCAGGTGAGTTATGAGCATTTGAAAAGAGGAAATTCAGAGTTAATTTTCCAGCTCGCCATTATACTGCGGACTGTTGAAGAGGAGAAAACCCTGTTATCTTACGGGGCAGTGTACAAGAAGCAAAACGAAGCAAGTGTTCACTTGTGTCTTCAATGATGTGGTGTGTCGTGAATAAACAGTTTTGAGATACCTGTCAACTCTCAATGCTGCTAATTTAATTTTAAGCCTTATTTCTAACTTGGATTATGCATTGTTTGTAATTTAATTTTCTGTATGGTTTTAGTGGTTATTTAAATCAAATTTGGTGAAAAGGACTTTTAGAGAAAAGGACTTGAGTGATTAGTGAGAGAATCACCGTAGCCTCTAACTGTTCATTTAGGGCAAGGATTTCAAATTTTCTTTTATCTTAAGAGTGTTTCTTCAAATGAAATCCAATGTAGAGTCCAGTGTAAACACAGAAAGTGGAACTGCTCTGATCCAAGCAGCGTGAACTCCCATCCATCTCTAAACATCATCTCTCCTGTCCTGCCCCTCTTGTGGCCTTTGAGGCACCACTGAGGATCCCCTAGGTCTGAGAACTAGTTTAAAAACCACTTGAGAGCCTTTCAAGACTTTTAGAAGGATAAATATCCTCTACAGTCATTTCCCAAAAACATTTTCACTCTAGTAGAAAGTTTAATGTGCATATTTTTTCTGCCTCTTTGAAGGAATAATTAGTTATTACCCAAGAGATAGTAACTTTTTTTTTTTTGATAGTAACTTTCTTATGATCTGTCAACTTCAACTGATTGTGGGAAACCAGTTCCTAAGGACTGAATACATTGTATCGTTGTGCTTCTGTGCAATGAAAGAATATTGATGGAGAGTAGAAAATTTGTAGTAATGTAAATCAAAAGACGTACCTAATTGTTATTAAAAATCAATGCTTATGTTCTCTTCTAGAAGTTTTATGGTGTCATGTCTTATGTTTAAGTCTTTAAGCCATTTCCTAGAAGAGAACATAAGCAAAACATTCTGTGACATAAGTCATACCAATGTTGTCTTAGGTCAGTCTCCCAAGGCAATAGAAATAAAAGCAAAAATAAACAAATGGGACATGATCAAACATATAAGTTTTTGTACCGCAAAGGAAAGTATAAACAAAATGAAAAAACCTACAGAATGGGAGAAAATATTTGCAAACGATGCGACTGACAAAGGCTAAATTCCCAAAATATATAAACAGCTCATGCAACTCAACAGCAAAAAAAAACAAAGAACACAACTGAAAAATGAGCAGAAGAACTAAATAGACATTTCTCCAAAGAAGACATACAGATGGCCAAGAGGCACATGAAAAGATGCTCAACACCGCTAATTATTAGAGAAATGCAAATCAAAACTACAATAAGGTACCACCTCACACCATTCAGAATGGCCATCATCAAAATGTCTGCAAATAATAAATGCTGGAGAGGATGTGGTGAAAAGGGAGCCCTACTACACTGTTGGTGGGAATGTAAATTGGTGCAGCCACTATGGAGAACAGTCTGGGGGTTCCTCAGAAGACTAAAAATAGAGTTACTATATGATCCAGCAATCCCACTCCTGGGCATATATCTGGAGAAAACCATAATTCAAAAAGATACATGCACCCCAGTGTCCATAGCAGCACTGTTTACAATAGCCAAGACATGGAAGCAACCTAAATGCCCATTGACGGATGAATGGATCAAGAAGATGTGATACATACATACTACAGAACACTACTCACCCGTAAAAAAGAATGAAATAATGCCATTTGTAGCAACAGGGATAGACCTAGAGATTATCGTACTAAGTGAAGTAAGTCAGAAAGAGAAAGACAAACATCATATGATATCACTTATATGTGGAATCTGAAATATGACACAAGTGAACTTATCTACGAAACAGAAACAGACTCAGACATAGAGAACAGACTTGTGGTTGCCAAGGTGGGGGTGAGAGAGGGATGGAGTGGGAATTTGGGGTTATCAGATGCAAACTATTATATATAGAATGAATAAACAACAAGGTCCTACTATATAATGCATGGAACTATATTCTATAAGCCACAATGGACAAGAATATATATAAAAAGTATGTATAACTGTATCACTTTGCTGTACAGCAGAAATTAACACAGCATTGTAAATCAACTATATTGCAATAAAAAAATCAATGCTACCATTTACTGCACATACTGTCTGTATGCCAGGTACTCTCCCTACATTTTTTACTGATTTATTTGTTATTGCATGCTGGTGAGATGGACATCATTATCTCCACTTTACAAATGAGGGAAATGAGACTCAGGAGCCCAAGGTGACATGTTAGTAAGTGGAGCTGTGATGTCATTCCTAGTTTTCTCTGGTTTCATACTTGCACTCTTTCCACAAATCCAGTTGTCTTTATGTACTGGTTTATATATTCTGCCAGTTTCCTTCAAAATCTGTATGTGTTTACAGACATTATCTCCTCCAAAGTAGTGCTCAGGGTAACAAAGTTATGTTAACATTGATAACACTCTGATAGAACCTCAAATTATAAAAGTGAACAATCAAATGCAATTTGTGACTGAAATTATAACTTTTAACTTACTTTGGTGTGTTCCTCAAGATGGCATTTTTGGAGAGGGTGGGAGGGAGATGCAAGAGGGAGGAGATATGGGGATATATGTATATGTATAGCTGATTCACTTTGTTATAAAGCAGAAACTAACACACCATTGTAAAGCAATTATAGTCCAATAAAGATGTTAAAAAAATGACATAATATAAAAAAAAAGATGGCATTTTGAAAATTTCTGTAATAATTTATATTCATGAATTTAGTGTCCCTGGAAAGTAAATTAACTCAATAGGTTAGGGTAAAGGGTAAAGACAAATATTGACAGAAAGTTAAAGATCTGACTTAGCATTGCTAAACAAGTTGGTGTTTGGGAATTTCAGTGTGTGTGTGTGCATTTGTGTATATGACATTTGCTCATCAATGCACTGCAATGAACGGTGCAAGATTTATCTTTGTTATTGTTGCTTGACTTGCATTGGCCATTTATTACGTTTATAATGTTTCTCATCTTAGAAAAACACCTCTCTTGATCCCATGTTCTCCTGTAGCCAATACTCTATTTCTCTGCTGGAAAAACTCTTGGAAAGGATCTCTTTTCCACTGAAACAAGTCCATTTGCCAAATCTCATGGTTCATTCTCAGTCCTCATTTTACTAAGTCTCTCAATATCATTTGACACAGTGTGTTGGTTCTTCCGTCTCGAAACTGTTTCTTCTCTTGGCTTCTGTGATGTCACACACACCTATTTGCCTGACCTCTCTTTCCCCTCTTCTTTCTGAGAGGACATCATCCAGTTCCTGCCTGATTTTCCAGTTTCATTATTTATCTTTCTCTCTTTCTCTTACTCTCCTCCAATCACACTGACCTTGACGATTCTTGAACACACCATGCTTTTCCTGCCTTAAATCATCTGCATTTGTTTTCCCTCCATCTGGTACACTTTCCCCTCATACATCTGCATGGTTAACTCATTTCATTCAGATCTCTGCTCTCTCTCCTACCCCAGAGTCATTATGAATTCCCTCACTCTGCTTTACTTTTCTTTTTTTTTTTAAATGTAATTTTTTATTTATTTATGCTTTACTTTTCTTTAAAGAAATTATCATGATCTGAAATTACATAATTATTTGTTTACCCATTTCATCTGTCTACGCTGCTTGACTGTTAGCCTCTTGAGAGCAGGGACTTGGTCCATCTTGTGCATCCCTGTATCCCTAATGACCAGAACGGTGACTGGCATTTAAGAAGAGCTCAAAAATATGGACTAATACATTTATGTGCTAAGCAGCTTCATGTGAAATGACAATGCTTTATATTACTTTTATGCAGATTCACTACTTTCTTGATTTTCTAATTTTCATTTCGTTCTATAGTGGCTACTATAGACCTAATACATGGGGTTTTTAAGCTCCATCTTGATTTTATAACCTTGTACATTGTCTCTTCAGGTTTCATTTCCTCCTATTTCTGTGTGTATATACTTTAATGTAACAAGTTTTACTTTGAAATAATTTGGATGTATATTCATACATATGTGAATCCTCAGTGATATGTTTGGATTAGTTATGTATGTGTTTTACCCAAGCACAAGCACACACACACACCCATTGGGAAATGGAGCCCAAGAAGAAATTGAAACCAGATGATACACAAAGAACTCCCTAAAGGTAAAGCACCAAATCCTTCATTCAGAAGAAATAGTTCTCATACCGAACAATGGATACATTTATTGGATTGTATAGTAGCTCAAAGATAGATTTTACTGTAGGAATCCACTCATGTACTAACAGTGTTTTCATTTAGGCAATTAACCAAATTAGGAGTATCTTCTTAATAAGTACCACTGAACAAGGTAGTCCTAATTTAATAAGTAGTTCCTTTTGTAACATAGTGGGCAACTTGCGTGTATATATTTCTTTGTAGTAGGATAGCTAAAGTCAGTCATCATCAGAGATTTTCTTGGAGCAAGGTCATAATTTGATTCCATTCCATTAGAGACGTCAATAAAGCAGTTGAATAAAAAATGCAGAAGGGGATATAAGAGAGAAAGAATGTCTTCACTGTTTTGAAGTAGAGGATTTAGGTGTGGCCATATGTAAACATTGCTCCAAATCAGACATGTTGATGCAGCTTCTCCAAAATATGGGTTTTCAAATCATCCTTTGGACTCATCTACTTTGACATGGTGGTAGTAACCTTTCTCTTTTAAAAAGGTTAGATCACGTGTTTCAGTGTAATGGATGCAACTGATATTCCCTATCATCCCCGATGCCTTCCCCATTTTCTTTTCTTTTTTTTTTATTATTTTATTTTATTTATTTATTTATTTATTTATTTATTTTTGTCTGTGTTGGGTCTTAGTTTCTGTGCAAGGGCTTCCTCTAGTTGCGGCAAGCGGGGGCCACTCTTCATTGCGGTGCGCGGGCCTCTCACTATCGCAGCCTCTCTTGTTGCGGAGCACAGGCTCCAGACGTGCAGGCTCAGTAGTTGTGGCTCACGGGCCTAGTTGCTCCGCGGCATGTGGGATCTTCCCAGACCAGGGCTCGAACCCGTGTCCCCTGCATTAGCAGGCAGATTCTCAACCACTACGCCACCAGGGAAGCCCCCATTTTCTTTTTATTTTATCTAATCCTGGAAATTCTTTATGTATTAGTTTTGTAAATAGAAAAAAAAACCACTGAGAACTGCTAGAAAATAGATTGAACATTTTCTGTGTAGAAAAATACCATAGTTCAAATATTCTCCCCTGTTTCAGTGTGCTGTATATATGTATCCAATCAAATCAAGTTTGCATAATTAGGAAACATCCAAACTCAGAGATACCCACAATTGAGTTCTCTAGATGTTCGAATGTAAAACAGGTGAAATAGTATTTTTACACAGACAATTCTGTTTATTCATGAATGTAAAGGAGTATGCCCATTGTCAATTTAGCAGACTGTTTAAGATATAAATGAATTCTCAGAGAATGAGCAAGCACTTTGCTAAGAATGATGGATGGCCCTCTCTTAGATGAGTAAGTGTGGTAAACATATAACTTCTGGTCACATAGAGTTTGTCTGCCAGACGATACAAAACCTCACCCCATCCCTCATCTTCAACCCATCTCTGACCCCACCTTATTCCAGACCCCCACTTAATCCCTGCTTTCTACCCCAGCGGGGTGGGTATCTACAACAGGGTGAGGTTCAAGGCTGTGGAGAGATTTTAGAATGGGAAGAATGTGCGTTTCACACATTACTTGTTAATAGATACAGCTGAAAGTTTAAGTGTTTGTTTTGGGGGCTGTGTTTAAAAATCCTCCGCATGAAAACAGCTGCATCAGTGCACAGCTGTGTCAAAACCACCTTCTCAGAAATGTCATGCATGCACATGTTTTTTTCTGAACTATTTTGGACAAATCATACTTCTCAATGTATTTCTTTTCTCCATGGGCATATAGTGATGTATATTTTATAGCATATGCCTGGTAAACAAGT
Organism: Balaenoptera acutorostrata; assembly: GCF_949987535.1. Taxonomy (NCBI): domain Eukaryota; kingdom Metazoa; phylum Chordata; class Mammalia; order Artiodactyla; family Balaenopteridae; genus Balaenoptera; species Balaenoptera acutorostrata. The sequence continues at coordinate 111,906,745 of NC_080068.1, read as the reverse complement.
TTATAAAATATAAGGATAAAAATATGATGCACACTTGATATACTACTGTTCAAATTAAATCATATTATCTCTTTTTGGACTCCGTCTACCTGGGATATCCAGGTGTGTTTCTGGGCTTTATAGCTTTAATATTTAGAATGTAGTATGCAAATCTTAGAAGAATTAAGTTTGCCTTAAAAGAGAATCCCTTTGAGTTTAGAAGATCAGAGAGCAATTGAATATGCTAGAGCAAAAAAAAAAAATCGTTTTATTTTGGACATAACCACAAATTCAATAATAAATAACCACCTTTCCCCTACCATTTGCAATATGATGAATTTCTAAATTCCTATTGCTTTTCTTTTAATGTTTTACATTATAAAATGGAAATGAGTGCACTGCATTTTAAATCTCTTATATTTTAAAGTTGAAGTGAGTGAAAGAATTCAGGTGAAACAATTGTTTCATACCAAATTTTTTGAAGATTGGTCTTGGCCATGATTTAGATACTTATCATAAAACTTGGAAGTTATGTTTAATGTTACTTCTAAATTTTTGAATGTACACAAAGCTACAGAGCACTTACTGATTAAGTGATGTTGGGTGAGTCACTTAACCTTTCTGAGGGTCAATCTGCTCATCTTCAAAATGAAAATAATATTTGCAACCCAGCACTGTGGGGAGGATTAAACTTGGTATGCATGTAAAGCACTTAGTACAAGGTAAATAATCAACCCTGGAAGCCACCTAATTCACCAGCCTGGAAGGTCCCTGGGGCCCGGCTTCTCTCATTTACGGCCTGAGTTGAGACTTCCTGTGTACCTTTTCCCATATTTAGTAGCTCTCAGTATTTATCCCTGGTTTGTAGTGGAGTGATCTGATTGCCAAAGGGGAGTGTTCTTGGGTAGATTTAAAAGAGAGGCTCAGGGTCTTTTGTATTCCTTGTCCTCAGCTGATACAGGACCTCTGGGGAGCAGCGAACTTCAGCCATCCCCCCTTAACTCTGGGAAAGCTCAGACAATCACTTCAGCCCTCCCTTCTCCAGGCGTTTTTCCAACTCCCCTAAAAAGGTCTGACTTGAGACCTTGCTGGAGGCAGAAACTGAGTCTCACTAACACAATACCTTATAAATCGTGAGCCAAACCCAGGTTCTATTTGCAAGTATGCAGGGAGAGAGCCTATAGTTACACAATTAAAAATAAGAGCTTAAAATGCAGTTTAGGTAGCACGTTGTGAATGAGATACAGATTGAAAAAAAAATTCAGAATTCTGCCTGTTCCCTTACAGATGGTCAATTTAGGGAATGGGGTTGGGGCGGAGTGGGGTGGGAAGGTAGCATATGAACTGATTTAGAGAAAGGCAAGAAAGACTGGACATCCTTTACAAATTCTGTATCTTTACCATGATCAGCCCTATTTATCTTCAACTAAAATGTAGCCTGTGAGAGGGAGTTATTTCATATCATGCACAGGAAAATGAAGCATTTGCTTGCTTACTCTTTGCGCTTGGAGATCTTTGTAGCACATTTATTTCATAATAAATATTCTGGAATTTTTGACTGGCGCCTAACTCAGTGAAAGATCTACTGGAAGATCAATAGTTATTCTGTTTGATATATAAAATTGATGAATGTACTTCAGTTGAATAAATTTTCTCATTTTTGATGGTTTGTATATCAGATGAGCCTATGTCAGTGTTCTCAGCTCTGACTGCCCATTGGGGAGCTTTCAAAAAAAACCACTGTTACCTGGATCTCAATGTCAGAGATTCTAACTTAATTTGTTCGGGTCATGGCTTGAGGAGCAAGAGTTTTAAAGCTCTCAGGTGATTCTAATATTTAGGTGACGTTTAGAACCACTGGTCTAGATTAAGGATTAAGGTGCTTGGGCTAACCCTGTATTTTACATAACCCGGCAAAATTGTTTCTTCCACCTAGTTCAGTGAAGACTTATTGAGAAGCCACTTTCTTCAAGGCCCTTTTCTTTTAACCCTAAGTTTGCTGTTTTATGAATAGGTATCATTGGAAAGAAAATAAACAGAATCTTACAATTTTATCGTTTGAAGTGTGGTTATAAGCAATCTAATCCAAATCTATTTTTCTACAGAGAAGTATCAATTGGTGAGAAAATTCAGAAATGTTAGTGCAAAACCACCTTTACAACTGAAAGAGAGAAGGAGAGAGAAACAAAAACTTATGAACTTTCCTCAGTAGGTCAGTAGATAACATTTATAAAAAATGTGGCAAAAACCACACAACATGAATTTACCATCTTAACATTTTTTAAGTGTGTAGTACAGTAGTGTTAACTGTGTGCACATTGTTGTGCAACAGATTGCTAGAACGTTTCATCTTGCATGACTGAAACTCTATACCCTTTAAAAAACAGTTCCTTATTTCCCCCCCTTCCCAGTCTGTGGCAACCACAATTTTACTTTGTTTCTATGAGTTTGATTCCTTTAGGTGCCATGTGTAAGTGCAGTCATGCAGTATTTGTCCTTTTGTGATTGGCTTGTTTCATTTATCATTAGGCCCTCAAACTCCGTTCATGTTGTTGCATATGACAGGGTTTCCTCCTTTTTAAAGGCCAGATAATATTCCATTGTATGTATATACTACATTTTCTTTTTTTCTTATTTATTTATTTAATTAAAATATGGTTGATTTACAATATTATTAGTTTCAGGCTTACAATATAGTGATTCAGTATTTTTATACATTATACTCCATTTAAAGTTATTATAAAATATTGGCTATATTCCCTGTGTTGTACAATACATCTTTGTAGCTTATTTATTTTATACATAGTAGTTTGTACCTCTTAATTTCCTACCCCTATCTTACACTTCCCTCCTTCCCTCTCCCCACTGGTAACCAACAGTTTGTTTTCTATATCTGTGAGTTTGTTTCTGTTTTGTTATATTCATTCATTTGTGTTTTTTTTGTTTTATTTTTTAGATTCCACATCTAAGTGAACACATATGGTATTTGTCTTTCTCTGTCTGGCTTATTTTGCTAAGCAGAATACCCTTCAGGTCCACCCATGTTGTTTCAAATGGCAAAATTTCATTTTTTTTTTTTTTTACTTTATGGCTGAGTAACTCCAGTCTCTGTGTATCACACCTTCTTAATCCATTCATTTGTTGATGGGCACTTGGGTTGCTTCCATATCCTCGCTATTGTAAATAATGCTGCATTGAACATTGAGGTATATGTATCTTTTCAAATTAGTGTTTTTATTTTCTTCAGATATATATCCAAGAGTGGAATTGCTAGATCATATGGTAGTTCTAGTTTTACTTTTTTGAGGAACTCCATACTGTTTTCCTTAGTGGCTGCACCAATTTACATTCCTATCAATTTTGTACTAGGACTCTCTTTTCTCTACACCTTCACCAACATTTGTTATTTGTGGTCTTTTTGATGATAGCCATTTTGACAGGTGTGAGGTGATATTTCATTGTGGTTTTGATTTGCATTTATTTCTCTGATTAATGATGTTGAGCATCTTTTCATGGGCCTGTGGCCATCTGCACATCTTCTTTGAAAAAATGTCTATTCAGGTCTTCTGCTCATTTTTTTTTTTTGGTATTAAAAAGTTTTATTGTCATCAAAGATATGCATATACATAGTTCGAGGAGTCAGAGTTTTAAGACTTGAAACAAAAAACTAGCTGTCTTTTGTCCCAACCCTCTTTACCACGATTCCCAAAACCCAGGGTGGGAGTCTTTCCAGCTTCCAGTTTTCTAGCTGAAGCCTTTGATTTTGCCTCCATGGTTCTAAGTAGAAACCTTATCCTGCTTTGTCTTGATTTTTCAGATTTAAACATTATCCAATGAATTCCTACAGTGAAAGATGAGGATTTAGCTCTCTTAACAGCTGCACGCTTACTGCCACCTCCAACACACATTTCACCTTTCTGTAGTCTTCTAGTATAGTTATATCCTAGTTTTTGGCATTGTAAATGTTTTAATCTGAGTAATGACATCTTCAGTTGTTAAAAATTTTTAAGTATCATTTTTGCATTTTTGCTGACTTTTATATCATTTTAACTTTTAAGTCCCTCTCCCACACAGTGGGCTCTTTTTACTCATTTTTTAAAAATTAAGGTATTATTTATACAGAAAGAATTCCATCCTTTATAGTGTGCAGTTCTGTGAGTTTTGACAAATGTATACAATTGTATACTTGCCACCACAACCAGGATGCAGAACAGTTTCATCATTTCAAAAAATTACCCCATACTCATTTATAGTCAACCCTTCCCCCACTTCCAGCCCCTGGCATCCAGTGAACAGTTTTCTGGTCCCATAGTTTTGCCTTTGCAAGATGGTCATATAAATGGAAACATCCAGGGATTTCCCTGGTGGTCCAGTGGTTAATAATCTGCCTTCCAGTGCAGGGGACACGGGCTTGATCCTGGTCGGGGAACTAAGATTCCACATGCCATGGGGCAAGTACTGAGCCCATGCGCTGCAACAAAGACCCAGCACAGCCAGAATAAAAATAAATAAATAAACAAACAAACAAAAAACATCCAGTATGTAGTCTTTTATTTATTTATTTGGCTGTGCAGCAGGATTGTGGGATCTTAGTTCCCTGACCAGGGATTGAACCGGGGCCCCCTGCAGTGGAAGGACAGAGTCCCAACCACTGGACCTCCAGGGAGTTCCCCGGTATATAGTCTTTTTTTTTTTTTAATTTTTAAATTTTATTTTATTTACTTTTTTATACAGCAGGTTCTTATTAGTCATCCATTTTATACATATCAGTGTATACATGTCAGTCCCAATCATCCAATTCATCACATCACCATCCCCACCCCCCTGCAGCTTTCCCCCCTTGGTGTCCATACATTTGTTCTCTACATCTGTGTCTCAACTTCTGCCCTGCAAACCGGTTCATCTGTACCATTTTTCTAGGTTCCAGATACATGCATTAATATATGATATTTGTTTTTCTCTTTCTGATTTACTTCACTCTGTATGACAGTCTCTAGATCCATCCACGTCTCAACAAATGACCCAATTTCTTTCCTTTTTATGGCTGAGTAATATTCCATGGTATATATGTACCACATCTTCTTTATCCATTCGTCTGTTGATGGCCATTTAGGTTACTTCCATGACCTGGCTATTGTAAATAGTGCTGCAGTGAACATTGGGGTGTATGTGTCTTTCTGAATTATGGTTTTCTCTGGGTATATGCCCAGTAGTGGGATTGCTGGATCATATGGTAATTCCATTTTTAGTTTTTTAAGGAACCTCCATACTGTTCTCCATAGTGGCTGTATCAATTTACATTCCCACCAACAGTGCAAGAGGGTTCCCTTTTCTCCACACCCTCTCCAGCATTTGTTGTTTGTAGATTTTCTGATGATGCCCATTCTAACTGGTGTGAGGTGATACCTCATTGTAGTTTTGATTTGCATTTCTCTAATAATTAGTGATGTTGAGCAACTGTTCATGTGCTTTTTGGCCATCTGTATGTGTTCTTTGGAGAAATGTCTATTTAGGTCTTCTGCCCAGTTTTGGATTGGGTTGTTTGTTTTTGTAATATTGAGCTGCATGAGCTGTTTATATATTTTGGAGATTAATCCTTTGTCCGTTGATTCATTTGCAAATATTTTCTTTCATTCTGAGGGTTGTCTTTTCGTCTTATTTATGGTTTCCTTTGCTGTGCAAAAGCTTTGAAGTTTCATTAGGTCCCATTTGTTTATTTTTGTTTTTATTTCCATTTCTCTAGGAGGTGGATCAAAAAAGATCTTGCTGTGATTTATGTCATAGAGTGTTCTTCCTATGATTTCCTCTAAGAGTTTTATAGTGTCCAGTCTTACATTTAGGTCTCGAATCCATTTTGAGTTTATTTTTGTGTATGGTTTTAGGGAGTGTTGTAATTTCATTCTTTTACATGTAGCTGTCCAGTTTTCCCAGCACCACTTATTGAACAGACTGTCTTTTCTCCATTGTATATCTTTGCCTCCTTTGTCATAGATTAGATGACCATAGGTATGTGGGTTTATCTCTGGGCTTTTTATCTTGTTCCATTGATCTATGTTTCTGTTTTTGTGCCAGTACCACATTGTCTTGATTACTGTAGCTTTGTAGTAAAGTCTGAAGTCAGGGAGTCTGATTCCTCCAGCTCCGTTTTTTTTGCTCAAGACTGCTTTGGCTATTCGGGGTCTTTTGTGTCTCCATACAAATTTTAAGATTTTTTGTTCTAGTTCCGTAAAAAATGCCATTGGTAATTTAATAGGGATTGCATTGAATCTGTAGATTGCTTTGGGTAGTATAGTCATTTTCACAATATTGATTCTTCCAATCCAAGAACATGGTATATCTGTCCATCTGTTGGTATCATCTTTAATTTCTTTCATCAGTGTCTTATAGTTTTCTGCATACAGGTCTTTTGTCTCCCTAGGTAGGTTTATTCCTAGGTATTTTTTTCTTTTTGTTGCAGTGGTAAATGGTAGTGTTTCCATAATTTCTCTTTCAGATTTTTCATCATTAGTGTATAGGAATGCAAGAGATTTCTGTGCATTGTGTATCCTGCAACTTTACCAAATTCACTGATTAGCTCTAGTAGTTTTCTGGTGGCATCTTTAGGATTCTCTATGTATAGTATCATGTCATCTGCAAACAGTGACAGTTTTACTTCTTCTTTTCCAATTTGTATTCCTTTTATTTCTTTTTCTACTCTGATTGCCATGGCTAGGACTTCCAAAACTATGTTGAATAATAGTGGTGAGAGTGGGCATCCTTGTCTTGTTCCTGATCTTGGAAATGCTTTCAGTTTTTCACCACTGAGAATGATGTTTGCTGTGGGCTTGTCGTATATGACCTTTATTATGTTGAGGTAGGTTCCCTCTATGCCCACTTTCTGGAGAGTTTTTTTATCATAAATGGGTGTTGAATTTTGTCAAAAGCTTTTTTTTGCATCTATTGAGATGATCATATGGTTTTTATTCTTCAATTTGTTAATATGGTGTATCACATTGATTGATTGCGTATATTGAAGAATCCTTGCATCCCTGGGATAAATCCCACTTGATCATGGTGTATGATCCTTTTAATGTGTTGTTGGATTCTGTTTGCTAGTATTTTGTTGAGGAATTTTGCATCTATATTCATCAGTGATATTTGTCTGTAATTTTCGTTTTTTGTAGTATCTTTGTCTGGTTTTGGTATCATGGTGATGGTGGCCTCATAGAATGTGTTTGGGAGTGTTCCTTCCTCTGCAATTTTTGGAAGAGTTTGAGAAGGATGGGTGTTAGCTCTTCTCTAAACGTTTGATAGAATTCACCTGTGAAGCCATCTGGTCCTGGACTTTTGTTTGCTGGAAGATTTTAAATCACAGTTTCAATTTCATTACTTGTGATTGGTCTGTTCATATTTTCTATTTCTTCCTGGTTCAGTCTTGGAAGGTTATACCTTTCTAAGAATTTGTCCATTTCTTCCAGGTTGTCCATTTTATTGGCATAAAGTTGCTTCTAGTAGTCTCTTAGGATGCTTTGTATTTCTGCGGTGTCTGTTGTAACTTCTCATTTTTCATTTCTAATTTTATTGATTTGAGTCCTCTCCCTCATTTTCTTGACAAGTCTGGCTAATGATTTATCAATTTTGTTTATCTTCTCAAAGAACCAGCTTTTAGTTTTATTGATCTTTGCTCCTGTTTTCTTTCTTTCTATTTCATTTATTTCTGCTCTGATCTTTATGATTTCTTTCCTTCTGCTAACTTTGGGTTTTGTTTGTTCTTCTTTCTCTAGTTCCTTTAGGTGTAAGGTTAGATTGTTTATTTGAGATTTTTCTTGAGGTAGGCTTGTAAAGCTATAAACTTCCCTCTTAGAACTGCTTTTGCTGCATCCCATAGGTTTTGGATCGTCGTGTTTTCATTGTCATTTGTCTTTAGGTATTTTTTGATTTCCTCTTTGATTTTTTCAGTGATCTCTTGGTTATTTAGTAATGTATTGTTTAGCCTCCATGTGTTTGTATTTTTTACGTTTTTTTCGCTGTAATTCATTTCTAATCTCATAGCATTGTGGTCAGAAAATATGCTTGATATGATTTCAGTATTCTTAAATTTACTGAGGCTTGATTTGTGACCCAAGATGTGATCTATCCTGGAGAATGTTCCGTGCGCACTTGAGAAGAACGTGTAATCTGCTGTTTTTGGATGGAATGTCCTATAAATATCAATTAAATATATCTGGTCTATTGTGTCCTTTAAAGCTTCTGTTTCCTTATTTATTTTCATTTTGGATGATCTGTCCATTGGTGTAAGTGAGGTGTTAAAGTCCCCCACTATTATTATGTTACTGTCGATTTCCTCTTTTATAGCTGTTAGCAGTTGCTTATGTATTGAGGTGCTCCTATGTTGGGTGCATATATATTTATAATTGTTATATCTTCTTCTTGGATTGATCCCTTGATCATTATGTAGTGTCCTTCCTTGTCTCCTAACATTCTTTATTTTAAAGTCTATTTTATCTGATACGAGTATTGCTACTCCAGCTTTCTTTTGATTTCCATTTGCATGGAATATCTTTTTCCATCCCCTCACTTTCAGTCTGTATGTGTCCCTAGGTCTGAAGTGGGTCTCTTGTAGACAGCATATAGATGGGTCTTGTTTTTGTATCTATTCAGCAAGCCTGTGTCTTTTGGTTGGAGCATTTAATTCATTCACGTTTAAGGTAATTATCGATATGTATGTTCCTATGACCATTTTCTTAACTGTTTCGGGCTTGTTTTGTAGGTCCTTTTCTTCTCTTGTGTTTCCTGCCTAGAGAAGTTCCTTTAGCATTTGTTGTAGAGCTGGTTTGGTGATGCTGAATTCTCTTAGCTTTTGCTTGTCTGTAAAGCTTTTGATTTCTCCATTGAATCTGAATGAGATCCTTGCTGGGTAGAGTAATCTTGGTTGTAGGTTCTTCCCTTTCATCACTTTAAGTATATCATGCCACTCCCTTCTGGCTTGTAGAGTTTCTGCTGAGAAGTCAGCTGTTAACCTTATGGGAGTTCCCTTATATGTTATTTGTCATTTTTCCCTTGCTGCTTTCAGTAATTTTTCTTTGTTTTTAATTTTTGCCAATTTGATTACTATGTGTCTCGGCATGTTTCTCCTTGGGTTTATCCTGTATGGGACTGTCTGCACTTCTGGGACTTGGGTGGCTATTTCCTTTCCCATGTTAGGGAAGTTTTTGACTATAATCTCTTCAAATATTTTCTCTGGTCCTTTCTCTCTCTCTTCTCCTTCTGGGACCCCTATAATGTGAATGTTGTTGTGTTTAGTATTGTCCCAGAGGTCTCTTAGTCTGTCTTCATTTGTTTTCATTCTTTTTTCTTTATTCTGTTCCGCAGCAGTGAATTCCACCATTCTGTCTTCCAGGTCACTTATCCATTCTTCTGCCTCAGTTACTCTGCTATTGATTCCTTCTAGTGTAGTTTTCATTTCAGTTATTGTATTCTTCATCTCTGTTTGTTTGTTCTTTATTTCTTCTAGGTCTTTGCTAAGCATTTCTTGCATCTTCTCGATCTTTGCCTCCATTCTTTTTCCAAGGTCCTGGATCATCTTCACTATCATTATTCTGAATTCTTTTTCTGGAAGGTTGCTTATCTCCACTTCATTTATTTGTTTTTGAGGGTTTTTATCTTGTTCCTTCATCTGTTACATCGCCTCTGCCTTTTCATCTTGTCTATCTTTCTGTGAATATGTTTTTTGTTCCACAGGCTGAAGGACTGTAGTTCTTCTTGCTTCTGCTGTCTGCCCTCTGGTGGATGAGGCTATCTAAGAGGATTGTGCAAGTTTCTTGATGGGAGGGACTGGTGTTGGGTAGAGCTGGCTGTTGCTCTGGTGGGCAGAGCTCAGTAAAACTTTAATCTGCTTGACTGCTGATGGTTGGGGCTGGGTTACCTCCTTGTTGGTTGTTTGGCCTGAGGCAGCCCAACACTGGAGCCTACCTGGGCTCTCTTGTGGGGCTAATGGCAGACTCTGGGAGGGCTCACGCCAAGGAGTACTTCCCAGAACTTCTGTTGCCAGTGTTGGGTAGAGCTGGCTGTTGAGCCACAGCCATCCCCTGCCTCTGCAGGAGACCCTCCAACACTGGCAGGTAGGTCTGGTTCAGTTTCCCCTGGGGTCACTGCTCCTTCCCCTGGGTCCCCATGCGCACACTGCTTTATGTGTGCCCTCCAAGAGTGGAGTCTCTGTTTCCCCCCGTCCTGTCAAAGTCCTGCAATCAAATCCCACTAGCCTTCAAAGTCTGATTCTCTAGGAATTCCTCCTCCCGTTGCCGGACCCCCAGGCTGGGAAACCTGACGTGGGGCTCAGAACCTTCACTCCAGTGGGTGGACTTCTGTGGTGTAAGTGTTCTCCAGTCTGTGAGTCACCCACCCGGCAGTTATGGCATTTGATTTTACTGTGATTGCGCTCCTCCTGCTGTCTCATTGTGGCTTCTTGTTTGTCTTTGGATATGGGGTATCTTTTTTGGTGAGTTCTAGTGCCTTCCTGTCGATGATTGTGCAGCAGCTAGTTGTGATTCTGGTGTTCTCACAAGAGGGAGTGAGAGCACGTCCTTCTACTCCATTATCTTGGTTCAGGGCCTTCTGTTCATTTTTTAATTGGGTTTTTCTTTTTTGATACTGAGTTGTATGAGTTGTTTATATATTTTGGATATTAATCTCTTATCAGTCATATTATTTGCGAATATTTTCTGTCATTCAGTAGGTTGTCTTTTCATTTTGTTGATGGTTTCCTTTGTTGTGCAAAGCTTTTAAATGTAATTAGGTCCCATTTGTTTATTTTTGCTTCTGTTTCCTTTGCCTTAGGAGACAGATAAAAAAAGTACTGCTATGAATTGTCCAAGAATGTTCTGCCTATGTTTTCTTCTAGGAGTTTTATGATTTCTAGTCTTACATTTAGATCTTTAGTCCATTTTGAATTTATTTTTGTATACAGTATGAGAAGATGTTCTAATTTTATTCTTTTACATGTAGCTGTTCAGTTTTCCCAGCACCACTTATTGAAGAGATTGTATATATTTCATTTTGTATTCATGCCTCCTTTGTTGTAGGTTAGTTGGCCAAAAGTATGCATTTATTTCTGGGTTCTCTGTTCTGTTCCATTGATCTGTGTGTCTGTTTTTGTGTCAGTACCATGATGCTGTTGTGGTTACTGTATCTTTGTATTACAGTCTGAAGTCAGAAAGAGTGATACCTCCAGCCTTTTTTTCCCCCTCAAGATTGTTTTGGCTATTCAGGGTCTTTTGTGGTTCCATATAAATTTTAGGATTATTTGTTCTATTTCTGTGAAAAATATCATGGGTATTTTGGTAGAGATTGCATTAAATCTGTAGATTGCCTTGAGTAGTGTGGACACACTTTTAACAATATTAATTCTTCCAATCCATGAATATGGGCTATCTTTCCATTTCTTTGTATCATCTTCAATTTCCTTCATCAGTGTTATTTATATATTTATTTTTGGCTGCACGGCTTCTGGGATCCTAGTTCCTTGACCAGGGATGGAACCCCAGGCCCCTGGCAGTGAAAGCAGAGTCCCAACTACTGGACTGCCAGGGAATTCCCATCAGTGTTTTATAGTTTTCTGAGTATAGGTCTTTCACCTCTTTGGTTAAGTTTATTCCTAGGTATTTTATTCTTTTTGATGTGATTTTAAATGGGATTGCTTTCTTTCTCTTTCTGGTAGTTCATTATTAGTGTATAGAAAAGCAACAGATTTCTGTATGTTGATCTTGTATCCTGCAACTTTACTGAATAATTAGTTCTAATAGTTTTTTTGTGGAGACTGTAAGGTTTTCTATATATAGTATCATGTCATGTGCAAATAGTGAGAGGTTTACTTCTTCCCTTCCAATTTGGATGCCTTTTATTTATTTATTTTTCTTCTCTGATTGCTGTGGCTATCACTTACAATACTATATTAATTATATAGTATGTACAGTATTAAATGTAGTGTGATGAGAGTGGGCATTCTTGTTTTATTCCTGAATTCAGAAGAAAGGTTTTCAGCTTTTCATGGTTGAATATGATGTTGGCTGTGGATTTGTCATAAATAGCCTTTATGATGTTGAGATATGTTCCCTCTATACCAACTTTGATGAGAGTTTTTATCATGAATGGCTATTGAATTCTGTCAAATGCTTTTTCTGCATCTTTTGAGATGGTCATGTGATTTTTTTATCCTTCCATTTGTTAATGTGGTGTATCACATTGATTGATTTGTATACCATAGTTTCTTTTTTTAAATATTTTTTTTAAATTAATTAATTAATTAATTTTTGGCTGTGTTGGGTCTTCGTTTCGTGTGAGGGCTTTCTGTAGTTGTGGCAAGCGGGGGCCACTCTTCATCGCGGTGCGCGGGCCTCTCACTATCGCGGCCTCTCTTGTTGCGGAGCACAGGCTCCAGACGCGCAGGCTCAGTAGTTGTGGCTCACGGGCCTAGTTGCTCCGTGGCATGTGGGATCTTCCCAGACCAGGGCTCGAACCTGTGTCCCCTGCATTTGCAGGCAGATTCTCAACCACTGCGCCACCAGGGAAGCCCCTTCTGCCCATTTTTGAATGGGGTTGTTTGTTTTCTTGATATTGAGCTGCTTGTATATTTTGGAGATGAATCCTTTGTCAGTTGCTTTGTTTGCAAACATTTTCTCCCATTCTGAGGGTTGTCTTTTTGTCTTGTTTATGGTTTCCTTTGCTGTGCAAAAGCTTTTAAGTGTCATTAGGTCCCATTTGTTTATTTTTGTTTTTATTTCCATTTCTCTAGGAGATGGGTCAAAAAGCATCTTGCTGTGATTTATGTCATAGAGTGTTGTGCCTATGTTTTCCTCTAAGAGTTTTATAGTGTCCAGTCTTACATTTAAGTCTCGAATCCATTTTGAGTTTATTTTTGTGTATGGTGTTAGGGAGTGTTCTAATTTCATTCTTTTACATGTAGCTCTCCAGTTGTCCTCGCACCACTTCTCGAAGAGGCTGTCTTTCCTGCATTGTATATTCTTGCCTCCTTTATCAAAGGTAAGGTGACCATATGTGCATGGGTTTATCGCTGGGCTTTCTATCCTGTTCCATTGATCTATATTTCTGTTTTTATGCCAGTACCATACTGTCTTGATTGCTGTAGCTTTGTAGGATAGCCTGTAAATCAGGCTATTCCTGATTCCTCCAGCTCCGTTTTTCTTTCTCAAGATTGCTTTGGCTGTTCGGGGTCTTTTGTGTTTCCATACGAATTGTGAAATATTTTGTTCTAGTTCTGTGAAAAATGCCATTGATAGTTTGATGATTCTTCCAATCCAAGGACATGGTATATATCTCTATCTGTTTGTATTGTCTTTAATTTCTTTCATCAGTGTCTTAAAGTTTTCTGCATACAGGTCTTTTATCTCTTTAGGTAGATTTATTCCTAGGTATTTTATTCTTTTTGTTGCAATGGTAAATGGGAGTGTTTCCTTAATTTCTCTTTCAGATTTTTCATTATTAGTGTATAGGCATGTAAGAGATTTCTGTGCATTAATTTTGGATCCTGCTACTTTACCAAATTCATTGATTAGCTCTAGTAGTTTCCTGGTAGCATCTTTAGGATTCTTTATAATATCATGTCATCTGCAAACAGTGACAGTTTTACCACTTCTCTTCTGGTTTGGATTCCTTTTATTCCTATTTCTTCTCTGATTGCTGTGGTTAAAACTTCCAAAACTATATTGAATAATAGTGGTGAGAGTGGACAACCTTGTCTTTTTCCGGATCTTAGTGGAAATGGTTTCAGTTTTTCACCACTGAGAATGATGTTGGCTGTGGGTTTGTCATATATGGCCTTTATTATGTTGAGGTAAGTTCCCTCTATGCCTACTTTCTGGAGGGTTTTTTATCATTAATGGTTGTTGAGTTTTGTCAAAAGCTTTTTCTGCATCTATTGAGATGATCATGTGGTTTTTCTCCTTCAGTTTGTTAATATGGTTTATCTCATTGATTTGCATATATTGAAGAATCCTTGCTTTCCTGGGATAAACTCCACTTGATCATGGTGTATGATCTTTTTACTGTGCTGTTGGATTCTGTTTGCTAGTATTTTCTGAGGGTTTTTGCATCTACATTCATCAGTGATATTGGTCTGCAATTTTCTTTTTTGTGACATCTTGTCTGGATTTGGTATCAGGGTGATGGTGGCCTCTTAGAATGAGTTTGGGAGTGTTCCTCCCTCTGCTATATTTTGGAAGAGTTTGAGAAGGATAGGTGTTAGCTCTTCTCTAAATGTTTGATAGCATTTGTCTGTGAAGCCATCTGGTCCTGGGCTTTTGTTTGTTGGAAGATTTTTAAACACAGTTTCAATTTCAGTGCTTGTAATTGGTCTGTTTATGTTTTCTGTTTCTTCCTGTTTCAGTCTTGGAAGGTTGTGCTTTTCTAAGAATTTGTCCATTTCTTCCAGGTTGCCCATTTTATTGGCATATAGTTGCTTGTAGTAATCTCTCATGATCCTTTGTATTTCTGCAGTGTCAGTTGTTACTTCTCCTTTTTCATTTCTAATTCTGTTGATTTGAGTCTTCTCCCTTTTTTTCTTGATGAATCTGGCTAATGATTTATCAATTTTTTTTTGTCTTCTCAAAGAACCAGCTTTTAGTTTTATTGAACTTTGCAGTTGTTTCCTTCATTTCTTTTTCATTTATTTCTGATCTGATCTTTATGATTTCTTTCCTTCTGCTAACTTTGGGTTTTTTCTCTTCTTCTTTCTCTAATTGCTTTAGGTGTAAGGTTAGGTTATTTATTTGAGATGTTTCTTGTTTCTTGAGGTAGGATTGTATTGCTATAAACTTCCTTCTTAGAACCGCTTTTGCTGCATCCTGTAGGATTTGGGTTGTCGTGTTTTCATTGTCATTTGTTTCTAAGTATTTTTTGATTTCCTCTTTGATATCTGTGATCTCTTGGTTATTTAGTAGCGTATTGTGTAGCCTCCATGTGTTTGTATTTTTTACAGATCTTTTCCTGTAATTGATATCTAGTCTCATAGCGTTGTTGTCAGAAATGATACTTGATATGATTTCAGTTTTCTTAAATTTACTGAGGCTTGATTTGTGACCCAAGATATGATCTATCCTGGAGAATGTTCCATGAGCACTTGAGAAGAAAGTGAATTCTGTTTTATTTTGGATGGAATGTCCTATAAATTTCAATTAAGTCCATCTTGTTTAATGTATCATTTAAAGCTTATGTTTCCTTATTTATTTTCATTTTGGATGATCTCTCCATTGGTGAAAGTGAGGTGTTAAAGTCCCCTACTATTATTGTGTTACTGTCAATTTCCCCTTTTATAGCTGTTAGCATTTGCCTTATGTATTGAGGTGCTCCTATGTTGGGTGCATAAATATTTACAATTGTTATAGCTCCTTCTTGGATTGATCCGTTGATCATTATGTAGTGTCCTTCTTTGTCTCTTGTAATAGACTTTATTTTAAAGTCTATTTTTTCTGATATGAGAACTGCTACTCCAGCTTTCCTTTGATTTCCATTTGCTTGGAATATCTTTTTCCATCCCTACACTTTCAGTCTGTATTTGTCCCTTGGTTTGAAGTGGGTCTCTTGTAGACAGCATATATACAGGTCTTGTTTTTGTATCCATTCAGCCAGTCTATGTCTTTTGATTGGAGCATTTAATTCATTTACAGTTAAGGTAGTTATTGATATGTATGTTCCTTTTACCATTTTCTTAATTGTTTTGGGTTTGTTATGGTAGCTCTTTTCCTTCTCTTGTGTTTCCTGCATAGAGAAATTCCTTTGGCATTTGTTGTAAAGCTGGTTTGGTGATGCTGAATTCTCTTAGCTTTTGCTTGTCTGTAAAGGTTTTAATTTCTCTGTCAAATCTGAATGAGGTCCTTGCTGGGTAGAGTAATCTTGGTTGTAGGTTTTTCCCTTTCATCACTTTAAATATGTCCTGCCATTCCCTTCTGACTTGCAGAGGTTCTGCTGAAATATCAGCTTTTAACGTTATGGGGATTACCTTGTATGTTATTTGTTGCTTTTCTCTTGCTGCTTTTAATATTTTTTCTTTGTATTAAATTTTTGATAGTTTGATTAATATGTGTCTTGACTTGTTTCTCCTGTGATTTATCCTGTATGGGACTCTCTGTGCTTCCTGGACTTGATTGACTATTTCCTTTCCCATATTAGGGAAGTTTTCAACTGTAATCCTTCAAATATTTTCTCAGTCCCTTTCTTTTTCTCTTCTTCTTCTGGGACCCCTATAATTCAAATGTTAGTGTGTTTAATGTCCCAGAGGTCTCTGAGACTGTCCTCAATTCTTTTCATTCTTTATTCTGCTCTGCAGTAGTTATTTCCCCTATTTATCTCCCAGGTTCCTTATCCATTCTTCTGCCTCAGTTATTCTGCTATTGATTTCTTCTGGAGAATTTTAAATTTCATTTATTGTGTTGTTTATCATTGTTTGTTTGCTCTTTAGTTCTTCTAGGTCCTTGTTAAACGTTTCTTGTATTTTCTCCATTCTATTTCCAAGATTTTGGATCATCTTTACTATCATTACTCTGAATTCTTTTTCAGGTAGACTGCCTATTTCCTCTTCACTTGTTTGATCTGGTGGGTTTTTACCTTGCTCCTTCATCTGCTGCATATTTCTCTGTCTTCTCATTTTTTTATACTTACTGTGTTTGGGATCTCCTTTTCACAGGCTGCAGGTTCATAGTACCCATTGTTTTTGGTGTCTGCCCCCAGTGGGTAAGGTTGGTTTAGTGGGTTGTGTAGGCTTCCTGGTGGAGGGGACTAGTGCCTGTGTTCTGCTGGATGAGGCTGGATCTTGTCTTTCTGGTGGGCAGGACTGCGTCCGGTGGTGTGTTTTGGGGTGTCTGTGAACTTAGTATGATTTTAGGCAGCCTGTCTGCTAAAGGGTGTGGTTGTGTTCCTGTCTTGCAGTTCTTTGGCATGGGGTGTCCAGCACTGTAGCTTGCTGGTTGTTGAGTGGAGCTGGGGCTTAGTGTTGAGTTGGAGATCTCTGGGAGAGCTTTCACCGTTTGATATTACATGGGGCCGGGAGGTCTCTGGTGGACCAGTGTCCTGAACTCGGCTCTCCCACCTCGGAGGCTCAGGCCTGACACCCGGTTGGAGCACCAAGACCCTGTTTCCCACACGGCTGCTAGTGTTGGAGGGTCTCCTGCAGAGGTGGGGTGTGGCTCTGGATCACCGTGGGGACTGTGACACTGGCAGCAGAATTCTGGGAAGTACTCCTTGGCGTGAGTCCTCCCAGAGTCCACCATTAGCCCCACCAAAGAGCCGTCTTTGCAGCTCTTAGTGTTATAAAATTTCGTGAGTCCCTGTGTTATCACAAATACAGAATAGGTAGTATTTTAAAAGCTTTTAAATAGTTTGGTCTTAACCCAAGGATATATTTGTAAATCAGGTAAATCAAATGTGTTTTCCTAGATAACAAGAGCAAGTTATCCAACCTAATGGCTATTTTTCTTTTTGTACTGAAGCTCCCGTGTGCACATAATTTAACTCCTCAGTATACGTGTGTGTGTGTGTGTGTGTGTGTGTGTATATGTATATAAATTTTTTTTAATTGAAGGAAGAGCTCATTTATCTGAGCTCTCTATGCAGTTCCCAAATTGTTTCCAATATTCTCCACATTCAGTAATTGAACATGTATTTTACATTCCAATCTTTCCAGAAAGAAAAGGGCCTTTCATTTTGAGTTGGAGTTGAAAGCTGATATCCCTTTGGGCAAGCCTATATGCTACTTGACAACTATTTTTAAAACGTAAAATATATTTTCCTACATTTTATTGCTAATATTGAATCATTTATTTTATAGGATTCAGAGTAATTAAGAGGTCTAACATCACATGCTAAATGAAATAAATTTGATGAAAACAATCAAACTGAAAACAATCAGTTTTGTTTGTAATTTGATGAAAACAATCAAACTGAAAACAATCAGTTTTGTTTGTAATTTGATGAAAACAATCACATTTGATATGTGATGAAAACAATGTGTGTAGTATGATAAAAACAGAATTTCTAATACTCTAAGGGTTATTTGAAATCTAGAAACTGATATTGAAGTAAGGGTGAGCAAGTTAATCATTTTTGTGTCTTTTCAACAACAGCAATTTGGAAATTCTTCTGTGCATGTTTTTATTTCTTGGTCATTCTCCTGAGACCTACCCTCCTGCCCGTAGACTACTTATTTAGCATTGCAGCTGGTAACAGCATTTCTGAAGGCCATAGAATATGATATCTTCAGCTCATAATGACAGAACAGATTCAGCAGTAGAATTTCCTCTGGATATTAATATGTGTATGACACATTACTTTACCTATTTCTTATATCTCCTGTGTCTTTAAAGTGTTATTTTTTTCTGGGTCCAGATTAAAATTTCTTGATGTTCAGTATTTAGCTGGTGTGTGTACGTGGGTGTGTGTGTGTGTGTGTGTGTGTGTGTGTGTGTGGTATGTATAAAGGACCATGTAGCTAGAAATCAAGCTGAAGTTTTCCCCCCCTCTGAGTTTTTCCTCCTTCTCTGAGTAGCACTTCTTTGAAGTAATTTTGTCCTCTCAGAGGGGAGGGAATCATTATGTATACTTCATGTTGAATATGGCCTGTGTGTCTGCAAATTGGACTATTGGGAAGCATTAGAATGAAGAAAATATGGGCTGCTTTTACCTTGTGTGTATTTAACAACTTTCACATGAGGGGAGAACCTCACATTAGACAAAGTATGATTAAAGGCAGAAGTTGAATAGAGAGGATTACACTAATGCCCTCCAGAAAGTGGCATAGAGAGTCTTATTTGTTGGGTTTGAGGGTTGCCTTTTTTCTTAAATTCTTTTTGGTTTAACGTGTGTTTTCCTTTCTCTTTAATTCTTCAAATTGAGACATATTCAGTAAATTTTGTCCAGTGAAAAAGACACTCATCTGTGTATGGTAGTGTAATGGAAAGAAACCGGAATGGAAAACCTGTTTTCAGGATTAACCTAGAGGATTTAACACTTTCTTAGATTGGGTAAAATAGTATGCAGAAATAATAGAAACACAGGAGAAAATGGGAAGTTTATTACTTGTAAGCTAAGAAATACATTAAGTGAGACATGTACGAGAGCTTAGTCTGGTGGAAACGTGGAGAACTGGAGCTTATGGGTGCTCGTGCTGGGACATTTCTGTGGGGACTGTATGTGAAGACAGAAAGTGGCAGCAAAACCACAGTATGCCTGCTGACTCGTCTTGTTGTAAAGTCAGATTCGGGCTTCAAAGCCCTGCCTTATCTTCCTTCTTGGCCCAGGTTTCGGTAAATTCCTGAGAGGTTGTATTAAATTTTGCCTTTCTTCTTCTGGGGAACGTAGGTGGCTTTGCCTGCTTGTTTTTTAAAAAACAAAACAAAAAAACACAGGCTTTGTAGAGAGTGTTTGCAGTAAGGACGAGCAAGGAAGCAGGGTATTGCATCATAAGGTTGCTTTTTGTTGCACATAAGAAAAAAAAAACTCTAACTGGGTTAATAAATAAAAAGGATTTATTGGCTCATGTTACTGGAAAAGTCCAGAGGTAGGACAGGCTACTGGAAAGTTTGGTCCAGGCCCTTGCTGTGTTTCTCTTCAGTTTACTCAGTTTGTCCTCATGTCACTTAGCTTTGTTCACATGTTGGCTTTGGCCTTATCCTCTTTCTTCATGGTCACAGCAAGGTGGCCTCAGCTTCTAGACCTCATATCCTCACAGCACATTTTTCCAGAGCAGGAGAGAGCACCTGTCAGGCCCACTGTGTCACACTATTCCAGAGGGCACAGAGGAATAATGTGGCTCTCAGAGTGGCATCTGTGTCCTAGAATTCCTAACAAAACTGTTGATTATCCATGTGTTTGGACCAGTGTAGGTCCCATCTCCACCCATGTACCAGTCACTGACAGAGGACTAGAATGTCTTGACTGGGTCATTCTAGGGCCATGGGAGCCATCTCTGTAGAAAAATATAGAGTAACATTCATTGGAATTACATGGATTTCCAAAAGAAATAGGGGATGATTTATAAGGGGTAAGTGAAGAACGGTGGTTGCAGAGGAAAAGAACAGTATATTGAGTTAGATGTGTTGGATAAGAACTGACCCTTTTGCCCCACGATAGTTACATTAGCACTCAACCTCTGATACTTTTCAAGGTTCCTACCCTCCCTCTTTCCTTTCACTCTTTAAACTCTTCCATTTGATTTTTGCCTCCACCATTCCACTGAAACAGTTCTTGCCTTGCCAAATCCAATGGAGGCCTCTAAGTCTTGATGTACTTGACGTCTGTAATATATGATAATTTGATTACTACTTCCCCTTCCTTGACTTTCTCTTTCTTGACTTCTTTGACACCATTACTAGTCATCTTCCACACTGATGACTCCCACTAAAGTCACTTGTCATTATTTAAATGCCTAAAGTGGACTCCAGTCAATTCACATTACATTATTGATCATTCTCTTCAGTTTTAAAATGAAATGTTTTTCATTTCAATAAAAATAACTGTTATAGAATAGTTATGTATCTAATGATTATATAATGCTTTATAATATCATTATGCATAATTTGGAAACCTCAGAAAATGAAAAGGAAGACCATACACATTCATAGTCCTGTCACCCAGATATAAACATTATTTCTTTTTTAAAAAATATTTGTTCATTTATTTATTTGGCTGTGTCAGGTCTTTTAGTTGCGGCATGTGAACTCTTGTTTGCGTCATGTGGGATCTAGTTCCCTGACCAGGGATTGAACCTGGGCCCCCTGCATTAGGAGTGTGGAGTCTTAGCCACTGGACCACCAGGGAAGTCCCTAAACATTATTTCTATAGCAGTCTATTTGATATGAGTATTTTAAAATACGTGTGATTAAATGATTTTGAACAAAATTCTTTATACTATTTGAATTTGTTTTTCTATATATGTCCGTCACTGTAGAAAAATTGAGAAATACAGAAATTTTATGCGTCAGAGGTAGAAACAATTAGCATTTTCCCATTTCCTTACTGTTATGAGATGGCATGAAATGTACTTGGAAAGTTAACATCTGCAGCAGGATTTCTGTTCATCTTTTACAGTGGAAAAAATCCCAATAATTTTGTCCGACCAATGTGGCTTTTAGTGTTAGAGAAAATCATCACTCAAGTTCCTTTGCAATGGGAATAATTATTACGTTGACCTATGCAGTTCTTTGCAGGAGGGTAAATAAAAAGATTTTACTTATTCTCTCTGCACAATGTCTAATCCTTTAAATATTTTTATTATTTGCAAGGTGCTAAGAGAATAGGATTAGTTATTGTTTTATGAGCCATCAAAGATGACAGTAGGTTCCATGTGAACTCTGGGACAAGGTAGACTTCCTGATCTGGGGAAGGAGAGGAAGCAGCAGGTAGAAGCTGAAGGAGGCACAGCTGAGCTTTCCTTGCCAGGCTCTGGAATCCGCCTGACCATGCATCATCCAATTAGATGTCTGAGTCAGAAGAACACAGAAATCTTCCTCAATGGTGATTATGTCCTATTTTGATTAATTTATATTTGCTGGAAGAAGTCTCTAAGTAAGGTTTTGCAAGAAGATTTTTGAATAGTGTCCTTTCTAAGCTGCTGTATCCTTGAATATATTTTGTTGCCTTTATATACACTGGTTGAGTATAAAAGTTTTGGCACACAACTCATTTTTTTGGGCATTTAGTATTTTATTTGATAAGTTTAATGACCACCTGAGTTTTATTCTTTTGAAAAAATATCCTCTCCGTCCTTGTAGACATTTTAATTTTTCTTTGCCATTCAAATATTTTGGCAAATGATTTTAACTATGATCTTTAATTGAGTTTACCAGAACATGGTAAGTGTCTCTTAATGAGAACCCAGGTGTTTTATTTTCAAGTCAACAAAGTTTTCTTCAATGATGTCTTCAATTATTGTGTTGGATCCAGTTATTATAATCTCTTTGTTTAGGATGCTAAAATTCTTACTTTAAATCTTCATTTTCCTTTCCTTGGATATGCCGTTCTCTCTTTTATGGTTATTTCTTTGTCTTTTAAAAAATCTAAACTCTGGTAGAGCATTTCAAATTTGTCCTTTATGACACTGATTTAATTTTTCACAATTTCAATAACATATTATTGCCTTCTATAAGGCTATATATTATATAATCGAACTTTAATTTCTTTCCATTCACACTTCACATTTGTTTTATTGTATAGCCTTTCAGCCTCAATTTCTTATTTATTTTCTCCTCCTGTCTGTTAGATACAATGTCTCCCTATATTGTGCTAAGGATAACAAACTAAACTGTTTCCCGCCTCCTGCAGTATGGCTCCTCTGAATTTTCATTAGAAAGTTTCATTTTCTACAGACTGAAGGTTTTTCCCTTATAAGGCTCTGTATTTTTCCTGCTTTCTCAAAAGACAGATGTATCCATACTTAGTGTTTCATAAAACAAGGTGTATGGGTTGCCCTACACCTTGCCCTAGTCTCTGCCTGTGGTTCTAGAGGAATCTCCTTCAGTGTGCTGAAGGCAAGTTACTGTGCACAGCTAGCCCATTACCCAGGGCTTTAAAACATTTGGTTTTGCTGAAGCAGATTCTTCATTTACCTCCTAAGCTCAAGTACTTGTAAGTAAGACAGGGGGGGGGACAAACCTACAGTTCCATGCATGCAATCCAACTAAGACTTTTCTTGACTCCTGTAAGGCAGTGCACCACTGCTCCTTCTAATCTCCATTTCTCTCTCTCTCTCTCTCTCTCTCTCTCTCTCTCTCTCTCTCTCAGTGCATTCCTGGGAGTTTCTTCATTGGATTGTAGAAGAGTGAGGAATTGATAGAGGTGTTAAGGGACTGTTAGTCTGTCTTTAAAAACTGACGGCGTTGGCTTTCCAGGTTTGTGATTTCTAATTTTCTGTATAGTAGGGAAAAAAGATGAAGAGTCTCTCTACTGACTTTTTGGCAAGCAGGCAAAGGGAGATCTGGCACTGGTGGTCTCTTTTGTGTGTTCAGCTTGGATTTAAGTAGATATACTTCCCAGATTCTGGAATTAGGTTGATTATTTGGCCTACTTTAAGGTACTGAGAGGTTTTGTCTCTTTCTGTGTCTACATGGATATTTTGTTAAGAAGTTACAACGGGTCTCTTTCCCAGGGACAGAACTAGCTACCACTTGGGCTTCCTGCATGACAAAATCACTTGCACTGTTGCTACCACTGATGTGTCTTTCACACTCTTTGAGAGTATATAGCTGATCCTCACTTTTAGGCACCAATAAGTTATCTAGAGGCAGTTATTTAACAGCTACTGGGTATCTGCACCAAAATGCCCCATATGTACCTCAAATCCAACTGTCAGTTTCACACCCTTGCCTCAGCCTGTCTTTGCTCTGTACTTCTCTCGTGTGACAATAGTCATCCCATTACTTAAGCCAGAAACGTGGGAGTACACCTAGAATTTTATTTCCTTTCTGTAACCCCTCAAATCAAATCAAATCAATAATAATGCCAGCTAGTTACTTAGCACTTACTATATGCTCTTAAACATATAAACAGTGCTCTTAAACACTTTGCATATGTTAACTTATTTAATCTCTGTGATTACCTCATGAAGTAAGGTAATCAGGGCTGGGACTAGAGTGAGTCAAGTGAGGGGTCCAGGGAGCAAAATAGAAGGAAGCACTCTCAGGGTTATGCAAATGTATGCTTGCCCTAGTTCCAGCCCTGATCTTTCTTGTATCCATTAACTGGGTGAGGAAACTAAGGGACAGAAAAGTGAAATAATCTGTCCTAGTTCATGCAGTTGGTATGTGACAGAGTTGAGATTTGAACTCTGTTTAGTCTGACTTCAGGGTCCAGAGGCTTAACTGTTACATCACATGCTCCTCACACACCACCTGCCCCTCTTCTCCCAGTTAACTCTTATGTTAGTCTTTTCCACTCACATCCTTCAACTCCTCATTATGTCTTGCCTGGGTTATTGTGTAATTTGGTAACTAGTCTTCCAGCCTTCAGTAGAGCTTCTATCAGATTGGTGAGCCTTAATACTATTGGAGTTATTCTTGGGGAACTTGAATAATTGAGAGAGAGCTGATTTCAGTTCTCCCTAGCCCACATGCATGGTTTGACCGAGTTAAGCACTCTTTACTCCAGGCGTTTAAAGATGAAAAAGAGACCTATCTGTTGGATTCAGAAATACATAAATGGGAAAATGTTGAATTGGTATTAATCATCATCTTCTTCTAGCATTCCCATTCTTTCATATGTGATTCCAGGCTAAAAATCTTTTTGGTATATGTGTTCTTCCCTACAGACATGTTCATAGGTGGGATGGGCTTAAAGTTTCCTTTCAGTCGGCTTCACTGTGCAGGTTCCCATATTTCCTGTACAGAGGAAGCAAGAGGAGTGGGTTTTGGTTTGGACCATCACCCTAGCAGGTTGCCAGTATACCTTTCACAGGAATCCCATTCTCTTCCCAGGGCCCAGTTCTCATAGGTGGCTCCCTAACTTTCGATCCATTCTAAGAGTCCAAGACTAGTCTCTTACTGGGTTGTCTGTTCTGAAGCTGAACATTAGAAGGAAGTAAGTGTCTTCTTTTTCATTGGCTTATTTAACCCAGGACCCACACAGAGGAATCAGAAGATAGTCATATAGGGAAATAACTTCAGTGATGGATGATATAAAAACATTTCTGTGGCTAGGTCATGTTGACCTAAAATTTTAATCCATTGTGCATTTTCAACCCCAAACATATTTACTCTCCGAATCTCACTAGGTCATTGTGACTTTGTTTTATTTGCTCAGGGTGAGAAAAAAATATAATATTCTTTATAGAAAATTCTCAAACCTAGTCTATATTCCCAAACTTGCCTCTTATTTTCATCTCAACCCCCCACATCAATCATGTACAGGACTTTAAGAAATGTCCTATAAAATTACCTTGCTAAATTGAAAATTGGATTGTAATAGTCACAGCTAATATTTATTGAGTGATTTCTTTGTGCCAGGCACTGTTCTCAGCACTTTGTGTGCAGTAACTCACACAGATTTTCACCACAGCCCTATGAGATGGGTGCTATTATTATCCCCACTCTACAGATGAGGAAACTGAGGCGCAGAATGGTAAAGTATCTCCGCATATGACCAAAATGACAAGTGACAGAGCCAGGATTAAGTCAGAGCAGTCTGGCTTCAGAGGCCATGCTCTTACCCACTCTGCTGAATAAGTCCTGTTGGCGATATGATGAAGTCAGTCTTCCTTAGCACAGAACACATTCCTCTCTAGCTCCTTACGTGTTCGAGTTGTCAGAACCAAACAGCTTATTGCTACTTACACGTACCATGATGATCCTCGCTTATATGCCTCTAAGCCTTCCTTCCTATTGGCTCTCCCTCCTCTTCTCTCTGTTGTCCAGCTGGTGTCTCTCTGTCTCTCTCTGTCTCCCTCTCTGCCTCTCCCACTCCCAACAAATTATTTCTATCCTGGGCTAGTTCTTTTGCTTCCTTTTTCTTTCTTTCTTTCCCATCCCCTTTCTCCACTCCTAAGAAAAGTGAAATACAGTCATCCCTGAGTATCGCAGGGGATTATTTCCAGGACCCCACACATGTACTGAAATCCACGGATACTCAAGTCCCTTATATAAAATAGCATAGTACAGTCAGCCCTTTATATCTGTGGGTTTCACATCTGTGGGTACAGAGAGCCAACTGTATTATTTTAGGGGTGTATGGTGTTTCCTTAAAAAGTGAAGATTGTGTTCAGTATCTAATAAAAAAGTAAGAATAGTGACTTATAACTGTGACTCGACCCAGTCACCTTGAATAATCCTTGAATAGCCTTCTCCAGCTATCCTTGAATATGCTTTTGATTTTTAGAACCTAAACCATCCCTGGAATTATCTAATTATCTCATAATTTTCTAATTATTATTTCATTTTAAGTAGAAGGAAACTCAGTCCCAGGGAAGTTGACTTGGCCAGGATCACACAGTTAATTCCAGATTAAGTCCAGCTTTTCTGATTCAGAAGAGTATTCTCTCCTCTGTACCTTTTAAGCCTAGCTCGAAAAGGGAGAGAAAATGGAAAATATTCTTCCTTTACTTCCTGTTCCACATTTTTATTCTGCCAACAATCAGTTTTTCCCCTTTGGCCTAAGTTTGTGATATGTAAGTGTCTGCTTCTCTTTTTTGAGAGGGTGCCAGGCAAACTCTCTTAGCTCTCTTCTTTCTTTTCCCCTAATCTTCCCCTCAGGCTAACCCTTTCTCTTGCCATATCGCAAGTTCATGGCTCTGATTGCCCATAAGAAAACATCATGCACATCATCATCTTTATTAATCTCTGAAGTATTTAATAATACTAGTACAGAAATGCAGAAATCATGTGCTTGTCATATGGATGGCATGTGTACTTTCGTTGCCCATGATTACAAAGAAAATGTTACTCAAGGTTTTATTTGTGTGTATGTAGTAAATAAAACAGCTTGATCCTTTGGGAAAATAGAAATGTAGATTGAGTCGATATCGTGGATATGCTTCCTTTCTCATTAAGATTAAGCAGCAAAAGCATCTAACAAGCACCGTATGTATGGACCAGAGTCCACAGACATGTACATGTGTATGTGGCCTCAGCGAGAGGTACCATAGGTAAAGGTCACAGGAAAGAAAGCAGCTTCACAGACATCAAGGAAATAGCAACTACTTACTGACAGCCAGACATTTCAAATAATATCATGGGTCCCAGAACCACTTCAAAGGCAACCGGCCAGGAAACAGGCAAATCATGAATTTGAATACTTCTGAGATTCCGGAAATTCAAAAGCAGACCCTTCAGATATTTGCATTGAGGTAGATTATGAGCAATTATTTTATTTCTGAAAATTGCTCAAAGCCTTTTGTGGAAACAGAAGACTAAGACCATTTTCTGCCTTTGAATGATGCCTGTGTACTGTTAGAAATTTGAGGAATGTTTAAAGAAATAAATCCTGAAATCCTGAAAAATGTGTTTTGTGCCTAAAACATAAGATTTTTCTTTCAAAAAATAGTACTCTTTGAAGTGTCCTTTCTCTACCAGGTAAATGAGGATTGATCTTCTGGGTGTTTCTCAAACTGGTTGTACCATTTCAACTTGCAGAAGTGCATATGATTTTTTTTTTTTTTTTTTTTTAGGTTTGTGAAGCTCTGCTTCAGGAGAAATATATAGGCAAAGAACAATTATTAATTTTGATGACTATACTAATTTTTTGATCATTATAATTAAATATTTTTAAAACTAAGAAAAAATGTTATGTTTGGTACATAGCAAATGGAAGGCCCGCTTTTTGCAATTTTTGATTTTTAGGGACATGATCTTATGATCATATTTTCCTCATAAGTAACCTAAACAATTGAGACCTTTAAAGTATAATTATTCAAAGTAGTAAAAACAAAACAATTAGATTGTGATTATTTCATTTCTTGGTCTCGACATTTCCAAAAGTCGTTCCCAGGACTACTTATTTTTAAATGAACAAAAATGTTTCTATTCCAAATCCATGAAAGTAGGCATCAGTCTTTCAGAAAACAAGTCACCCCACTTGCATCATTCATAACCTAGTATTTGGGAGTAGACTTTTGGTATAAACAGATGTAATATCTAGCTACAACCCCTCTACAATTGTGTAGAGGCTTTGCTTTTCTTTAGGCACATCCTTGCCCAGAAAACCTCCCACAGGGAGGCAGTATGGTCTAGAGAATAAAACGCCCATCTTACCTTCCTTTTAGCTTTGCCACTGACTTCTGTATTACCTCCAAAGCTTTAGTTATTTTTATACTCTGCTTTTGCCATTCTAGTCACAAAGGCACCCTTTTCTTTTATGTAAAACTCAACTATTGTGGTTAACTAGATATGTCTTTTAATTAGAAATATGCTTGTATGAGAGATGAGGGAAAAATTCCTTATCCATGTATAAATGAGTGATTGACAGAACCTCAATTAGGACCATGCCAATAGTTACATAGCAGTTGATACTTTGTGCCATGTACCTTACTGCCTCTCAAACAGTCATAGCTCCCTACATCACAGGCTTGTTACAGGTGAGTAAGGAACTTTGGACAAACATTCTTTTGAGAGCCTACTAGTCTCCTGGCATTGTGTTGGATTCTGGGGATATGCAGGTGAAAGACATAGTTTCTGATTTCAAGGAGTTTGCAATATAAACGTTCAGAAATACAACTCTGAGGAAGAGAATGCAGCTTGCTGCTAAAGCTGATTGTAGTACTATTCTGGTACAGAGAAGGAGTACTTGAAAAGGTGAGCAGGAAGAGAAGACTGGAAGAGTCTTCTGGAGGCATGGAAAAAGCACGTGCAAAAGCACTGTGGTTTGAGTGTTGTGTACCTAGGGAAATGCGTACAGGTTAGTGTTGGTGCTGTGTGAGAGGTATAAGAGGTACTGTCTGGAAACATAGGAACTTTTTGTGAGGATAATTGATAGTCATCAAAAAGATTTTAGCAAGTGAAGGACATGATTATATTCACGTTTTGGATAACTTGGCTGAATCCGCGATGAGAGGGAGGGAGGAGAGCTGAGGTTGCTACATAAACCATGTGGAAAATGATCAGGGCCCGAATGATGGCATGGAGGTGAAGGTACAGAAGAAGGATCATAATCTAAAATATTTTTGAGGTAGAATCTCAAATGTCTTCCAACCAGTTGGATGTGTGGTGAAGTGAGAGCGAGGAGTCTAGGTTGACTCTTCTTCAGGTTCTAGTTTTGGTGGTTGGGTGGAAGGAAGGTGGAGCCATGCAAGACGCGATGTATATGTAAGAGGAGGTGGAGTTTGGGGGTAAAGAGCGAGAGTGAGGTGAGTCTGAGGTGTTGGAGCTTTGTGGATCCCCAACAATGCTTGTTCATTCTTTTCTCCTGTTTCTTTTCCCCGTGGAATATTTGTAGATGCCTAGTAGGCATTAGACATCTGAGTCTGGGCTGGAAATAGGTCTGCAATTAATAGGTCAGCATTTAGATGGTAGTTCCAGCTATGGAAATAGATGAAATTGCCCAGAGACATGTATCTAGAGTGAAAAGCAGAGGATTGAACTCTGGAGCAAATCAGTATCAAAAGCATAGAGGGCTGTGCCGTTATTAAAATATATTGTTTTCCATGTTACATTTCTAACTATATATTTCAGGTGGATAGAAGATCGGGTGTTTTGAATTTGACCTGAGAAACATTTCAAGAGTTTTGTGAAAATCAGTGAAAACAACTAGTTTCACTCTGTGGAGTCCAGTAGTGACATAATTTTGAGATCATTTTTTATGGTAACAATACAAAGAAAAGGGCAACTAAAGTTCTGATTATTATTGGTTCTAAAAGTATGCTTACTGATAAACCCAAATTGATGCATCTGAATTGATGCAACTCACAGAGTGTGGTTATGAGCTTTACGGCCGAGAATACATTTACTTGATATACTGTGAATACCTGGATGGATTCTCTACCATATCCAGGGAGATTAGATCACGTTTTTGTTGTTGTTCTTTTGCTTTTATCCTTTGTTCAATTTAGTACTCTACACAGAAAAACTAGTCTTAAGACCTTTTTTCCCCCTCTCCTGGTTGTCTTCATTTTCAAACCAAGAAGGTCATCTCTAGCCAAATTTTTCTCTGAAAGGCTTCCTTCTCTTCCCCACCACCCCCCACCCCCTGCCAAAATAAAAAGCTATGGTCTAAATATAAACAAATACACTAGAAGGAAGTACACATACCTGCTGGGTTTTAAAAAAATATTTATTTATTTGTTTGACAGCACCAGGTCTTAGTTGCGGCAGGTGGGATCTTTCATTGCAGCATGTGGGATCCAGTTCCCTGACCAGGGATCGAACCTGGGCCCCCTGCATTGGGAGCACGGAGTCTTAACCACTGGACCACTAGGGAAGTCCCACCTGCTGGGTTTTTTGAGGTGTTTTGATGGTGGGCAATGGGACTCTGTGTGGCTATAAACTAGGCAGACTGCTGGGCCCTTAGAGAAGAGGAATGGGAGACAGAAGAGGCAGCTGGGCAGTGAGTAAGAAAGGTTCACTAATGCAAGTTAAATTGGAAATGGGATTTACTTAGTGTATAGAAAAAAACAAAACAGTGATTATCAGCCTTGGGAAATGTAAACAAATTTTGTCCCTTTTTATTTTTATCCTTGAGATCAAATCAAGGAGTTCTGTCGTTCGGAGCCTGCTGTGTGCACACTTGGGTCCTCATGCTGTCTTCATACTGCCTTCTGAGCTGCCCAGGATTTGGTTAGTGTGAATCTCATGATGAGTCCTGGTTACATGAAGACACCTCTCTGGCTTTCTTCTTCCTCTCCCTCTTTTCCCTTTGGAAACACAATTTTCCACCTTACCTCCATCTCCACCCCCAAGTCATTCTGTGTCCAAGTAGGCATCCAGGTTGTTGACTCTTAGCTAATCTGAAAAATAAAACTTGTGCTAACATGTTCATGGCTAGGAACTAGAACTCCAGGGTTCTCTGTGCATATCAAGAGAACAAGTTACTGGAGATAGCAGCCAGCGAGATACAGTGGATTCTTCTGTCTTTCTTACCCAATAGGATGACTTTATAGGTAGAGATGTCAGGGAAAGCATTTAAAACCTTGGCAGTAGGGTTATGTAGATAACTAACTGATTGATTTAAGCAAAAACTTGGATCTTTCTCAAGTCACCTTCCTATTTAGAAAATTAAATCAGAACTTCACAGACCAAGCCTGCTATGGGTCAAAATACAGGAAATTAAATGTAACCTATAAATGCACGTTGAGGAAATAAAGCTTAAGGAATGAAGAGAGTAAGACCCACTGTAATAAGGTAACTCACTGTAGCAGTATTGCCCCAACCACACTAGCTTCCTTCTCTTCCTTGTATCCAGAACACACACTTGTTTCCTCAAAGCTTTCCACTTGCTGTTCTATCGGCCTGGATGCTCTCTTTAGATACCTACATGCTTTGCTCCCTCATTTCCCTTACTTCTCAGATCTGACCACCCTATGTAAAATAGCATCACTCCCATCACTCTTTATCCCCAACTCTGTTTTTCTTCAGAGCACTTACATATCACTGAACAATATATATTTATTTGTTATTGTCTGTCTCTCTTACAAGCTCATTGAGGTCAGGGATTTGCCTACTGCTATATCCCTAGAGCCTAGTTCAGTGTTTGCTACACATTTTGAATAAACGATCGCATGGCAGAGTTGAGCATTGAACCCAGGTCTGTGGAATTCTAATCTAGTTTTCTTTTCATGTGGTTTAGTTCTCTTTGGAATTCTAATCCAGTTTTCTTTTCATGTGGTTTAGTTCTCATCTCATGAGGTCATTCTGTCCTCTTTTCTTGCCCTCCACATAAACGCTTTACACCTACACAGGCATAAACGCACTTAATGATCACTTCTTAGGGGAATTTCCTTGGCTGGTGGTTTCCATTGTTTAGGCACAGGAGAGACAACTGGGAATGGTAATACTGCAGATTTCCAGGCCTCAAGCCTGTGCTCTCGATTCAGTAGGCTTGAGATGGAGCCTGAGAAGCAGCATTTCAAACAACACTAGGAGATTTGGAAACTGGTGGTCATGTGACCATCTTTTAAGGTATACCTTTGTGATATCAGATTCCTTCAGGCTCTGTTAAACCCCTTCTTTTAGGTTTTTACCATGGGCCAATTAGACTACAAACAATCAGCAAATTCTGTGCTAATTCCACCATAAAATCCATTTAGCAGTGCTACTGCTCTGGGCCATAGGCAGGATAAAACAGAGCAGAAGTGACTGGGGGAAGGAAAGGATGAAATCTAAATTGACAGTGTGTTGACATGTTTGTGTCAGTATGTGTGAGGGCAACATGGAGGTCATAGCAAAGTCCCCTCAAGCCTGGAGCTGTTTCTGTCTTCAGCGCTATGTACTGAAGAATGGAGACGTTTTGTAGATCCATAATCACTTTGGGTTATATTTCTAGGATTGAGATGATCATTTCAGTGGTTAACTGCAAGAGAGGAAGAATAGGAGAAGACATAGAGGGACAATAAGAGAGGGGTTACAAAGTCGTCCATATCTTTGGCCATTTATCTGGGGAGGGCATGAGGTTCTCAGGAATGCAGGTAAATTGCTGACTTCAATGAAAGTCAATGTTTTATGGTTGTTATATAGATGAAGGGAGATCCAGGGTATAAAACACTTAGCAAAGTGCCTGGAAAATAATCATCACAGTAAATGATAGTTATTATTGTTATTAATACATGTGGTGTGGTTATCTCTGTGCTTCATTCTACCTCATGAATTTCCCAAATTTGTCTAGCTTACGGTGAAAAAAAAGTTTAACATGTATGCAGTGTGTCGAGCTTTTCAAAAGCAACCAAACAACACTTACTTAAATGATGGTATACTTATTTTTATCACCACTGTGATCTTAAGTTCACTGTGTACTTCCAACCATTTTCCTAAAGACTTAAGCTCAGTAAAGTCCAAAATATATTTGGCCAAACGCTTTTGTCCTTCATTTTTGAAGCTGAGTGCTTGGAAGAAAACTTATTCACATGTTATTAATTATTTGACACGTAATTAAGCACTTCCAAACAGTTCAAAAGCATTTCCAAGATTTATGTTCCTTGAGAAATTGGAGTTGCCTTTGGTTTTGTTTTGGACGGAAACACTAACCATGTCAGCTCTATTTAGGCAGGAACAACTCTTTGCTTACCCATGTATTCACAGTAATTAGCACAGGGCCTGACAAATAATAGGTGCTCAATATTTATTGAATGAATGAACCATCAGGTGACTCAAATTTTGTGATCCCAGTAAGTATTTGCATTCAAGGGTCTCAACTTGAGTGTTTTTATCCTAAATAAGCTCTATGTAATCATAATAGGTTTATTAGTCTCCTAGGACTGCTATAACAAACTATCACAAACTGGGTGGCTTAAAACAGCAGAAATTTATTCTCTCGCAGTTCTGGAGGCTAGAAGTCCAAAATCAAGGTGTTGGCAGGGCTGTGTTCATTCTGAAGGGTCTAGGAGAGAATTCTTTCTTGCCCCTCCAGCTTTTCATGACTCCAGGCATTTCTTGGCTTGTGACTACGTAGCTCTAATCTTTGCCTCCCTCTTCACATGGTCTTGTTCTTTGTGTGTCTTCTATCTCTTATAAGGAAACTTGCCATTGGACTTAGAGCTCACTTGGATAATCTCAGATGATCTCATCTTGAAATCCATAACTTGATTACCTCTGCAAAGTTGCTTTTTCCAAATGAAATCAAATTCACAGATTCTGGGACATGGACATATCTTTTAGAGCAGGGGTCCCCAACCCCCGGGGCCACGGGTTGGTACCGGTCTGTGGCCTGTTAGCAACTGGGTGGCACAGCAGAAGGTGAGCAGCGGGTGAGTGAGCGAAGCTTCATCTGTATTTACAGCCGCTCCCCATTGCTCGCATTACTGCCTGAGCTCCGCCTCCTGTCAGATCAGCGGTGGTATTAGATTCTCATAAGAACGCGAACCCTACTGTGAACTGCGCATGCAAGGGATCTAGGTTGTGCTCTTCTTATGAGACTCTAATACCTGATGATCTGAGGTGGAGCTGAGGCGATGATGCTAGCGCTGGGGAGCGGCTGCAAATACAGATTATCATTAGCAGAGAGGTGTGACTGCACAGAGACCATAATAAATCAATTGCTTGCAGACTCATCAAAACCATATCAGTGAGTGGCAAGTGAAAACAAGCTCAGGGCTCCCACTGATTCTGCATTATGGTGAGTTGTATAATTATTTCATTATATATTACAATGTAATAATAATAGAAATAAAGTGCACAATAAATGTCATGTTCTTGAATCATCCCATAACCGTCCACCTCTCCCTGGTCTGTGGAAAAATTGTCTTCCATGAAACCAGTCCCTGGTGCCAAAAAGGTGGGGGACCGCTGCTTTAGAGGGCCACCATTCAACCAATACAATGAGTTAATGGAAATTTTTGACATTTATAGTGGGGTTATCTTTCCCCTGATGTTTTTCTCACTACATCACTGGTATAGATTTTTGAAGTTTTTGTAGCTGAGAAGGTTGGGGACATGGTTTTTGTTTTGGCCTAATTAAGGATAGAAAATTGGGAAAAACAAATCAGCATTTCACCTACAGATGGGAAAAATACGGTGAATGTTGGTAACTGGTGGGTGGAGAGAGGAAGTTAAGTAAGTGATCAAGAAGTAATGTTACACCCAACCTGATAAGGTCTGCATGATTTATTAGGGATGGGTATTTGAAACATAGTGATTTGAGTGATAACAAATGTAAAAGAATAGTGGTTATGGTAGTATAAGAGGGCCATTTTATAAATATCTCAGCGTTTTACCCTTTGAGAGGGAAAATAGTTGGTGTAGAGAATTGACAAGTCATAGGGACAAGGCCAGAGACTCTTGGGATCAACAGTTTGAAATGAAAGTCCTAAGAAGAATTCTGATCAGGAAAGAGACCTGGGGTAGATGTGGCTTCTACACTAAAACCATCTGCATTCGATTTGGCAGTAGTAAAATGCAGTTGTAGAATGTATATTATCAAAAGAAATAGTACATCAGTGGTAAATTATTCCAACATTAAACAAAGAACCAGTGAGAACACTTTCAGAATTATTGAATTCTGGTCAGCATTTTATTGAGAGGAAATTTTGGAAATTGAAAATATTTAACAGGTGGCAACTGCAGTAATTTTTTTTTTTTTTAGCCTAGTGAGGATAAAATTTTTGCTAAAAAATGAGCCAGTATTGTTTAAGTGAAAGAATTCTTGAGAAAAGGGAGACGTCATGGAGTAAAAAATATCCTGAGAGGGGAAGAATACACTGAATAGGTTAGAAATAGAACTTTAGCACCACAGAAGAGCTTGATGAATAAAACACTTGGTGAAGAACCCAGTAGTAATTGGAACAGAGTTCCTTTTGTTCTAAGGCTTAATTGCTGAAGTGGGATTTTAATGCATGTCCTTTTATAAAAAATGAAATAACTAAAATTTATAACATCCAGTGGTGGACAAGTCATACAAAAATATATTTGTAAAAATGGAAAGCACCTGCAACTTTGAGGGTTAAGAAAAACTGAATTTATATTTGATATCTCAAGGGAAAATTGTAAATCTATCTTTTCCTGTCACTGGAAATTACTTTTGGTGAATTCATTATCAAACTCAGGCAGTGGAAGTCAAATAGTAAGGACATTATTGAAGATATTGGGGATTTATGCAGAAATGAAGGAGTATACTTGTCATCTGAATGTCCTTTTCTATATGCAAATAAAATAGATTCCTCCCACTTAATTTATGTCCTCTCAAAATGGCTGAGATAATGATATTCCTATAGCTTCAGTTTCTGCTTATGTCATTCAGATTCCCTTTTCTTTTGGTCTTATGTAACCAGTATTCCCTCTCCCCATTTTCTCACCTCTGGCTATATAGGCACGGGGGTATCCACCCTTTTCTCCATTCTGACAGCATCTACATTGTAGGTCAAATTGTCCCAAGTATTTTTTCTAAGTTTGTCTGGAATTTAATATTAAAAAGAAATAAATGTTACATTCAGTACATGTAATTCAAGAAACCCATCCTTGATTGCTAAAAAATATAATCATCCCATCAATTCAATGACTTTTTTTTTTTCAGTTTTAATTCACAGTGTGAGAATGAGTTGCTGATTATGTCCCCATGGAGGCTAAATCAACCCATCCATCTATTGTTCTCTTCTCTCTCAAATATCCTGCCACTTATTTTCTGATGTATAAATAAATCTTGAAGATTTATTTTTGAATTTTCAAACTCCCAGAGCAATGGTCCACTATAAGAGCACTATGGAGGTCTGGGATAGTACATGATAATTGAGAAATAGAAAAAAAGGAATATATTTGCATGTTTTTATGTTAAAAAAAAGTCAAGAAAGAAATTAAGTTTTACTAATATTCTATTATATAGATAGGTAGCACATATATATACTTTACAAATAAATATACATATTATGTGTATGCATTTCAGAAAATCCCATTGGTAATTTAAAACATTTTTTTCTTTATGTTTTTTAGCATTAAACTTTAGCCTTCAAAATAATTTTTTAAAATAAGAGACTTATTCAGTAATACCTCAGAACTTTGAACTTAGGTTCCTCTGCATTTTTCTTTCTGAAAGTCTTCCCTTTCTGACATATAAGCAAGCATACTACATTTCTGGGTCTCCAAAGCTCTGTCAGAATTTCTTCCTGCTGCAGTACCTGGGCAGTGAGCAGGAGTGCCTGAAAGTCTTATAAAGAGACCCCTGCAACATTGCCGGTCCTAACAGGCTGAAACAATGACTGGTTTTCAGTTTTATGTGGTCTGTTATATTCCTTTCTCCCTCCTTTATGTTTTTTTTTTCCCCCTGCCTAATTACTACATTAAATCACAGAATCATTTGAAAGTTCCTTTTTGAGTACTGTGGTCCAGCCTAGCTCAAATCCAGTAAACCTGACAAATCTTAGTTTTAGCAGGAGGTTCCAGGGCTGTGGAGTTTATCTGGGGTTCCTAGTGCTTCAGATGGCAAAATATGAGTAGGTTAGCTTCAACATAGGTGTGTTCTCTTCCCTGCTAAATGTCACTGGTAGTTCTGCTATTGCGGTTTGCCTTCTGCAACAGTTTGTTAGTCTCTGCTTACAATATACATTTTAGATGTTATCCCACTGAAAATAAGACATATCAGTAAGTGTGGTGATACAGTCACAGTGTTAGAATTTTTTTCTTACTGTCTTTTCTGCATTTATGACTTTCTTCTTAGTCTTTCTTAGAGAAAGAAATCCCTTTTTCTAAAATGTTTGAATACTCAATTTGTCCTTACTTCAATTAAGAATAAATATTGAGCATATACTATATTCCAGGCATTGTGCTAAGGCATAGAGCATGAAACACTCATCAAAACAGACCTAATCTTACCCCCTCAAGGAATTTATAGTCTATCAAGCAATTCAGACAATATAGAAGTCATTGCATATGTAGTGAATGCTGTAAAAGAAAACTAAAAGATGCTACGAGAATGTCTTTTTTTTAAAAGGCACTCTTCAATCAGGTTTCCAGCAGAATGAGGCCAAGAAGCTCTCTGGGTCCTATTTTTCCTGCTCTCCTTCAGCCCACACGCTCCTACTTTCTATGTTCATGTAAGCAAGACCTAGATAAGGAGGACGATGAAAGCACTGCTCACTTTCCTGCGTTTCTTTTAATGTGATTTGTATCCAGTTATAAAAGTGGGATCAATTTTAGATTATTTTAAAGCAATTTTTTTGGGTGTAGCTAGTTGTTTTCACTGGGAATGTGGGAACTTTTGATGGCTTTCCTCAAGTTTCATTGATCCAGTCTCCTTTTACCCATTGTCTTAGGCCAAGTACAGTGATGAATGGAAGGAGATTGGGATGTGGAACTCCTAGATATGACCTTGTATTTTAGCAAACAAATAAAAAGTTAAAATTTGACAGTATCCAGAACTACACAGTATTTGCAGTTGTATTTAAAGCGAACTATTTCTCAGGTATTCTTTTTTTTTTTTTTTTTTTTAAATATTTTGGTAGAG
Organism: Balaenoptera acutorostrata; assembly: GCF_949987535.1. Taxonomy (NCBI): domain Eukaryota; kingdom Metazoa; phylum Chordata; class Mammalia; order Artiodactyla; family Balaenopteridae; genus Balaenoptera; species Balaenoptera acutorostrata. The sequence goes on along the minus strand of NC_080068.1, from coordinate 111,869,224 downwards.
TATGTGTTTTAAATTTTATTTATTTATTTATTTATTTATTTTTGGCTGTGCTGGGTCTTCGGTTCGTGCGAGGGCTTTCTCTAGTTGCGGCAAGTGGGGGCCACTCTTCATCGTGGTGCGGGGACCGCTCTTCATCGCGGTGCGCGGGCCTTTCACTATCGCGGCCCCTCCCGTTGCGGGGCACAGGCTCCAGACGCGCAGGCTCAGCAGCTGTGGCTCACGGGCCCAGCTGCTCCGCGGCACGTGGGATCTTCCCAGACCAGGGCTCGAACCCGTGTCTCCTGCATTAGCAGGCAGATTCTCAACCACTGCGCCACCAGGGAAGCCCTTTCTCAGGTATTCTTAAGATGTGTAATGATCTGCCTGTAATCTTCCTTTATGCATGGATCAGTTAGCTTATGTAATCAATTTGGATGACTTGAGAGCTCTTACAACAGAATTTCTTCATTTTTAACTCACTTCATTACACACACACACACACACACACACACACACACCCCTAACCCCTACCCCACACTTCCCCGTGTCAGTGCTCAGAGAAAAGGCCACTTGAGGACTACAGCAAGAAGGCAGCCATCTGTAAGCGGGGAACCAAACCCTGCTGGAATCTGATCTTGGACTTTCTACCTCCAGAACTGTGAGAAAATAAATTTCTGTTGTTTAAGCCACCCAGTTTATGGCAATCTGAGTAGACCAAGACAGGATTTTTTTTTTAAGTGAATCATACTTTTTTTTTTAGTTCCATCGGTATTTTTATTTATTTATTGGCTGCGTTGGGTCTTCGTTGCTGTGCACGGGCTTTCTCTAGTTGCCACGAGCGGGGGCTACTCTTCGTTGTGGTGCACGGGCTTCTCATTGCAGTGGCTTCTCTTGTTGTAGAGCATGGGCTCTAGGTGCGTGGGCTTCAGTAGTTGTGGCATGTGGGCTCAGTAGTTGTGGCTTGCGGGCTCTAGAGCGCAGGCTCGGTAGTTGTGGCACACAGGCTTAGTTGCTCCGCGGCATGTGGGATCTTCCCGGACCAGGGCTCGAACCTGTGTCCCCTGCATTGGCAGGCGGATTCTTAACCATTGCACCACCAGGGAAGTCCCAAGACAGGCTTTAAGACTAAAAGATCACCAGATTTTGTTTGAAGCAAATGGGAAAAATTACTCTTGCTGTAATTGTTGTCAGGTGAGGTTCATAAGGTAGGCTGAATGGAGACAGGAAGTTGCCCTCAGACATGGAAGAAACAGAAATGAGGGGAAGCATGAAAATCCTCAAAAAAGGCTTCATATTGTGGTCTCAAGATATATTCTCCTTATCTTTTAATACCAAGTCATTAAGTCTCAAGGATTAAGTGGCAATGTGGTGATGGAAGAGCAATGATGGTAAAGTGGCATGAGGAGCATGAAGGCAGCGTGTACTGAACAAGGAGCTGTCCCCTCACATCAAGGTAGCCTTTGGTGAGACCTGCTCTCTGGCCAATTGAAAATTAGAATTCTAGACCTCAGATTCAACCTCATTAATTCTGCTTCTTGAATGATGATGTCAATGGTTGAGCTCTCTGAATGTTCACAGTGATTGAGGTCCCAGCCTGGCCCCAGCTCGCATCTGGTATTCCTCTCTAAGGTCATCAGGAACTACAAGATCAGAAAAAAGAAAGTAGTTTCAAAGCTCAGTTCTTTTCTGTTTTTTTTGTTTTGGAATTTAACAACATATGTGGGAGAGATCTCACAACCACCCACCTTGCAAAAGACTTACTTAGAAAACTTAAACAGAAAAGAACCACAATTTTTACACTATTCTCCAAAGGCAAATGGGTATGTGTGTGAGTGTGTGTGTGCATGCACACATGCAAGGGATCCACTTACACTGATTTTAAGGGATCCACTTATACTGATTCAGTTGTAGAGATTTAAAATTTCATGCTTTTAGATTATATTTTATGAATCACATCAAAATATTTAACAGGAACTAGTGGTTTTAAAAGTATTCCTCATAAAACACAAATGTGCAGGCATGAAGAAAATCATCTGGGTTCTGATATGATATGGCACATGATTTCTTCAGGTGAGCAAGAATGGACATTTGAGTGAGACTCAGAAGAGGCCAGAGTCTGTGGAAGGATTGCTTTGACTCTCTCAAACACTGCACAGACCTGTCTTCACATTGGAGATCTAAAACAGTGCATGAAAGCAGAGACACAGGTGTTGACCAGGCCCGTGAACCAAGCCCGCTTTGTTTGTATTGCACACAGTGACCTCTTCTCCTGAGAGATCACATTGCAAATGGAAACTGGGAACAGCACTTGGGAAGCTAACAAGTGCTGATCTCTAGGTGATGCCCTTTTCTTTTTGGACATGAGCTTGCTGCATTTCATGAGAACATCTTATCAGTGAGTCAAAGACATTCCAAGTCTCTTTCTTGCATTGGTGTCCTGACTTGTGTACTTAAATAAAACCCAGCAAATAAAAGCACTCTAAAGCAATTAAATATGCATCTCATTTTAGGAAATTCTTGTCACATTCTAGTCACATTTTGATGATTCTATCTGATGTTACTTTTGTCCTGTAAGTCACCACTTTATTCATCTTGGGGAAACCATACTATAGCCTAGAATCTTCTTCAGAACTGCCTTGAAATCAGAAGCATCCAGATAAGGTGAACATGATCAAGGGTACCCCGTTTGGAGCTGGTAGTTTCACTTCCTTTTGCTTCACTCTATGTCATGAAAGTGGAAAGTACTTACTTGACATACACATATTCAAATCAAAACACTGGATTTCTTTCTCTGGAAGAATTGCCCTAAGAAAGAGAACCTTTGGACATAGATCAAGCTGCTGCACTGAAGGAACAAAACTGAAGACCAGTGAGAGGTTAGCACCAGTGAAAAGATTCTTGCCATCTGCTAAATACGCTATTCCATCGTGGTGATTTAAGAAACCAAGAATGTCCTTAAAATCTGCTTTGGAAATCTTTTCCTTTCAAACCCTCTTAGCAACCGACATGTATTACAGTGCAATGCGACTACAAAAACTCATGTATCCAGGTGAGAGAGAAACTTGTAACACAGTTCAGTCCTAGAGGCTGAAATCCCTTGCATCTCAGGAGAGGGGCTGTGAGGGTAGAAGCTCATCCAGGTTTTTTGTGGAAGGCTAACAGTGCCCCTAGTCTGCCTCCCTTCATTCTTTTTCATTGAAAGTTGTTCCTTGAGAAGTGGAGGTGACTGGACTTAATGTTGGTGGGAGCTTGGCATATGGAAAGCTGTCTCTGGCAGGAGAAAGAGCCAACAGCAATCAGGTTTCATTCTTGCTATAAAATGCAGCAATATGACACACACATGGTTTAGTGAGCTGAAGAGGTTGTGATAGTAATCTCCATGAGTACTTTTCCAAACATTCCAAGCTCCTTCAGGTAAATTCCATCCCCTCTTCTTTGATTTTTGTTTTGGTAATCTCACAGGAAACCCGTCTCGGGGGATTTTTCTAGAGGCCAAATTGATATTTCAACAGGGTTGAAATAGAATCTCATCTACCAGGGTAAAAATGTCCTCCTTACATGTTCAGGTCCTTTCTGTAGAGACCTGAGCACTGAGAAGAATGGAGCAGGGGACCCACCTAGCCAGGATTTGCCTACTTATGGAAGCTGCTAAAGCAATCCATCTTTAGTTCAGAGATTCCAGTATACACTGAAAATGTCAACACATTAATCTTCTCACCACCCTTAAATGATGATTCTATCTCTTTTCCACACATGAACAGAGTAGTAGCCAAAATACAGAGCTTATATGCTTTGCGTGGTACTGCAAAAAATGCTTAAGTTTGACATTTGGGCCCCAAGCAAAATTTAAAATATTCTTTCAATTCTCAACATCACCCCATTCTATTTAATCCCACCTACCCCCAAAAAAGTCTACCTACCAATCTCTTTACAACTGTAATTTCAGATTATTTGGTAAGTAGACTTCAGAATATGAGCATCTCTCTTAGAGGTGGAATAAAGGATCAAGACAAGAACTCAGGCTATCCCTCAATCTTTGAGAAGGATGAAGCTGCAAACATAAGTTGCTGGAGAGAATACAGATGTCACCCAGGTTGGGGAGCAGTGATCTGGACTGTGGTGACTGGAAACAAAGAAAATTCGGAAAGGGAAAAGCCATGGGTGGAAGTTGCATTTCTTTTGTTCTCTAAGATGTTCCTAGACAAGAAGAGATGAAGGGCAGGGGCATAGGAAGTGGGTTCTTGTAGTAGAGTGGAGCGGTGAAGATGTTAGGACTAGGAAGAATCTTAGGTGCCGCAGTGGTGGTGGCTTGTGCTGGCAGTGGCCGGTGGTGGCAGGGGTGGCTGTGGAGGAGGAGGAGGAGCACACAAAGGTGAGGCGGTGCCTGTAGCTGCTCAGCACAATGCTGGGCACATAGCCTGCTGGATGGTTTGTACCATGAAGGCAAGGAAGAGTTAACCTGAGGCTTATGTTGTAGAAACAAGTCACAGCGTCAAAGTTCTCTACTTTCAAGCTTGTGCAATATAAATGGAAGGCAATATATCCCTAGCTTTTGAGAAAATCTCAAAATCTTGAAAATCTCTTGGTAGAGCCAAAGAGGGACAATTGGTAGAGTTACTCTGTACCAAGCAAGGAACAAGAATTTGCAAAGCTCCCCCTTCCTCTTGGTTTTTCCTATTGGATTCAATGTGTTATTTGAATTTCATTGCATAATTAACCATGCATTTCCACATATTCTTATTTAATCCTCATAAAAATCCTGTGACATAGGTTTATCATTATTTTTATTTTACAGATGAATGAGGTTCGGAGAATTGCAAGTGAATTACCTAAGATCAGCAAGTGCTAGACTCAGACTTAGTCCCTCCAGCCACCCTGCTGTATGCCAAAGTCCTGGCGACTGTTCTATTACCTTTCATCAGCCACCATATTATCCTCTACTGTTGCCCAAAAGTTAGAACTGTTTTCAGAACTGCTTGAACATTGGTGCCCTGAGCCTTATTCTGAGCTTAGATGACAAAATGACAGATTTGTTAATTTAGCACTGCAGAGTTTTGAATCAAGTCATATGGAAAACTCAGCAGACAATATTCTTGCTCCACAAATGTACTTGAATTTTTTTCAAAAGTACATATTTGGGTCATTAAATGCCACTAAGAGAAACTGGACTTGCTGAAATGTAAGGTGGGGCGCATTTGGTAGACAGTGTCTTATGGAATAGTTTCACATGGATGTTATTTTAGAAAAAGCAAGAGGCAAGTAAAATGGAAAGAAAAACGAGGGGTTCACACATTTTTACTTGTGAAATAGATTGCATTAAATTGATATAGCTTTTAAGTTCGACTGTATTTGGCAACATTTGGAACTTAAAATCTCTTACAGAACGTGACTCTAAATGGAGGCTCCTTTAACGGTATGGAGGAGCAGCAGTCTTAGATTAATAGACACTCAGGAAAGCTCGTTCTCTCAAGAATGGGGGTGTTTAATACGCATCAGTCTTTGCTCTGCACAGCACTCACTTTTTCCCAGAGCAAAGCAGTTTATCACACGGGCCAGAATCTGCTAGAATTTCAGCCTGCCATTCTGGGCACTGGCGAGGTCCTGACCATATGTACAGAAATGAAGATCAAAGAGCTAATAAGTAGCGGTCAACATGCCTCTAGTCAGTACAAAAGAAGAAGAACAGGGCAGCAGCCTTCTTTTCAGCAACTGTGCTAGAAGGAGCCCTAAATCACTACCACACCAGGAACTGCAAGTAATGCTGGGAACAGAGGCTATAAAACATGCAATATGTCTGTTTCAAAACACAAACAGCAAAAAACAAACAAAAAAAATCCACCCTAAATAAAATCAGTGTTCTTAGGCACACCCTAAGCAACACTTTAGCAACATTTTATTTATTTTTCAGTTTTTATACTAAACTTAAAGAGCTTTCACAGATTGTTTATTTTGAACTCATGCAAATGGGGCAAATCATTGGAGCTCTAAGACACAGAGAGCCACAGGACTTTGGTCCACCTTGTTTCATAGAAACAGAAAGAGTGTTGACAATTAAACACAATATTTTATTTTCTGGGTCCCACTCTCTTAACATCTGCCTGAAGTCTGCCACCTATTACTAGATGCATAGCTTCTCTGTGCTGCTCTGTCACTCTCATAATCAGGCCTCTAGGGAGTGATGACTGAATGCCAAAGAACAGGCTATCCAAATCCATCATTTTCTTGTTCTGTCTTGTGCTTTCTGAGAATACAACTGAGAGTGAGTGATTACAAAGGAGTACCACAATGATGTAATGACTGATGTGGCAAGGAGCTAGCAGTGGAAAAGTTAAACAGAACAGAGTATGAGTTGGGCAGAATGCAAAACTGCATTTGGTTACTCTGATAAGATTCCTCAGCTGCCCCGTCTTGAAGGACCAATATTAAAAACAGTTAAAAGAGTGATTTGGGGGTTACTGGAGAAGAAATAGGGCAAGAGGGGCAGATTTTCATGCATATGTGGATCTGGAGTCAATTTGACAGGCAGAAAAGGTGGTGAGCGCCAGAGCTCTCTGCCCACCCACCTTGATTTGGAAGGAAGTCAGGGAGCTATATGGTTTTGTGAAATTTCTCAAGTGTCCTTGGAGATAATAGGTCTTTTAGGGCTAGTGACTTGTTACAGATGTGTGCCTCTATTCCACAGCTGTCCACAAGAACTTAGCATCACAGAGGAAAGAATCATAACAAACTCATACCAAATTGCGGCTTGTAGTCTTTTAGGGGCAGAGCTGCATCCACTGATGCATTTATTAATTCCTTTCCCTTTTATTGACCTCTTGATAAGTGAAGGCACTGAATCTGGTTTTGGGAGGGTAAAGACAGCCCAGACACCTTCTTATCCCTGCTTACTAGATAGTGTCAGCCTGAGGCCACCTGGTCACTGGCGTGTTGAGACACACTCACAGTTCTTTCCACCAGGTTCTAGTAGCAACTCTTCTCTAGATGCTGCAGTTTTCATGTACCTCCACTCCATCACATAGCCTCTCTACTTCTTGAAAAATGAGGGATGAGAAAATAAGGCCTCATAGGTGCTAGCTCAGTAAAACCACCAATTTCCAAAACACAAATTCATATCCTCAGAAACTTTTTAAGGATTCACATGCAGCCGTCTGGGGAGGGGAAGAGCGTTAATTAGTGACCTCTGATATTGAGGCCTAGACGCAGGTATTTTTTTTTTCCAGAAAGATGGTGACATTGGGAATAATTTTATTCTCTTGTTCTTGGGGTTCTTAGTCTATAAAATACCTATCACTGGCTTCTGAATTAGAGAGATCACAAAAGTCCCCCCAAAATAGCAAAATGACAGAGTTTGAGGGGCTCCACATTCACTGAAGGTGATAAATGGAATGTTCATTCCACCTTTAGAATTGAAATTTGTTTCAGGAAAGCATGCATACCCACATTTAAGATGATCGAACAATGTTCTCTGGGATAATGGCCAAAAGTTTGTTGTTTGTTGGTGGAATACCTCACTCTTCTTGTTAGTTTATCCTAATTCTAGTCTCCGTCTCTTCGCTTACCAGGCCCTTCTCACCTGGGATGCCCTAATGTGTTCTCCTTCTGCATCTCTCAGCACTGCTCCCCCAGGATAGCTCCCCCAGGTCCTCTTACTGTGTGCACATTGGTCTCTCCCCTCTCCGAGCCTCTGGAACCGTGCTGCCCATCATGGCAGCCACTGGCCACATGTGGTCGTTGGATACTTGAAACATGGCACATTCACATTAAGATATGCTGTAAGTGTAAATACACACTGGATTTTGAAGACTTACTACAAAAAAAGAATGTAAAATGTCTAAATTATTTTTCGTTGATTACAAGTTGAAACGATCCTATTTTGAATCTATTGGCTTAAATAATATATATTAATTTAATTCCATCTGTTCCTTCTTTTTAAAGCGTGGCTACTAGAAAATTTAAAATTACGTTATGTGGCTTACATTGCAGGCTCTTAGATGGTACTGTCCTAGAGGACTTGGAGTCTGAAATAATTTACCATTGAATTATTTTTTGGTCAGGAGTCAGGATTCTGGGGTTGTAACAGAAACCGCTCACATTTGGTCATGCCCATATAAGGGATTATTGTGAAAACATGGAGGTAGAAGAACGAATCACAGTCAGGCCTTATGAGAACAGAAACAAAATGGGAAGACGTCAAGGATCCAGGCAGCTGCCCTCTCTCTCTCTTTCTCTCTCCCCCCCCATCTTTCTCTCCCTCCCTCCCTCCCTTTCTCCCTTTCCTTTTATGGTTTTTGATCTCTGCTTCTACCTGCATATCTGCTCTGTCCTCTGCTGTATAAACAAGCTTGTTCATTGATTCTATTTCTCCATTATTGCAGTTTGCAGGGGCTTTTGCCTATGATGGTGCAAACTTGGGATCTGATTCTCCATGACCTTTTAGTTCATCTCCTCACAGCTGGCTGGCTTGGGCTTATCAGAATCTCAATTGCAAAATTGCAGGGGAATGGGATTGACCCATTTTTTTCAGATTTCTCTGTGACTCTTGGGGAACATGGTCACCTCGATAGGGATAGTACATTCTGGGACCATGGATGAGGTTAAACTAGAAGTAGTTGAGTAAGACTGATAAATTGAAATATTGGACATTTATGTATTTCCTGGCATTGTTTACTCCTTTGATGATATGGGCAAAATGGGAGATAACCAGTCTTTCTCCTTCTACTGGATTATTTCCATCAGCAAACAAGCCTGCTGTAATCTCTTCTCTTTAACCAACTAGTCTTGTCATTGCCCTTTTCACCCTGCTGTAAATAAGACTTGGATATTATCTTCAAAAGACTTCTGTTTGATTCAATTCAACAAACGTTTATTACACTTCTATTGGTTGCATGGCATTGTGGAGGATGCTGGGGGTATCTGAGGGTATTAGAACAAAGCAGATGAGAGCCCTCAAGGGACCCATTCAGGAAAGCTCTGACTCCAAGGACAAATACACACTGTCTTCTTCACATGCTGCAGGAAGTTCTGTAGATTTTCAAATAAGCCTGTTTCATTTTGCTGTGTTCTAATTTTTCGGTTGATTCTTAGAAATAGTTATGGTTTTGTCTTTTCATTTCAAGTATTTATAACTTTATTCTTTTTTTCTGGCTTATTCCATTGATAACAAATCAATATGGACTTAAATATTAGTGGAATCATGGCATCCTTGCCTTATTTCTGTCTTTGTTGAGATGTTTGTTATAGGCTGTTGGTAAATATCCTTTACAAAGTTAACAGTTGTTCCCTTTTGTTGTAACTGTGGATTACATTATTAAATTTTCCAGTGAATGTTCCCTGCTTTCTAACATTAAAACTATTTTTTCATAATGTATTATTCTTTTGAAATTGGTCAGTATTTATTATTTTTCATCTAGGTTTGTAAATGACATTTTACTTTTCATGTTTAATGCTGGTTTTGTTACGTATTACAGACAAAATAAGTTTGAACAGAGGTCTGTGGAAGATAACCTAAGTGTGTACTGGGAAATAATGTGTGTGTGTACATCTCTCTCTCTAGGGGAGGTGGATTTAAAGAGGTTGGGGAGAAAGGTTGGAATTTGTATTCTGGAGGGTTTTAAACACACATAATTTTAAGGAAGTTTATTCTTTGTTCTCTGAGGAAGTTATTAGGGTTTATGTACAATAGAGGCATAATTTGATTTGTGGTTTGAAAATTGGAGATGATAAAAGTATTGCCTCAGGCAGAGAGATTGAATATGAAAAATACAAAAAAGAGCAATTGGATTTAGAGCCACTGGATATCATGACCTTTTACGAGAACAGTATGAGAAGAGGGTCATGGGCATGAGAATGAATAAGACAGCTATTAAGTCATTAGGAAATTTTGAATAGAAGCTTCACAAAACACGCCTCATAGCATTGCAGAAACAATAGCCACACTGTTCAAGAAGTGTTGCTTTCCTAGGTAGACACTGATAAAAATTTAGCTATAAAGAGAATGGAGGTGCTTATTAAGCGGGGTTGTACTTAATGATACAGTGATGGCATCAAGTAAAATGTGGAGGAGGGTTACAAATATAATTTGTCCATCAAATGTCATCACATAGCAAGAAAGTAGATTTTTTTTCACTCTATACAAACGATGGATGCACCTGTGATTTATCACTAGAGTGAGGCCAAGAACATAAGCCTAAGGTCATCAATTACAGAGAAGTACTCCCCAAGGACCTACTGTATAGCACAGGGAACTGTACTCAATATTTTGTGATAACCTATAAGGGAAAAGAATCTGAAAAAAAATAGATATATATGTATGTATAATTGAATCGATTGCTGTACACGTGAAACTAACCCAACATTGTAAATCAACTTTACTTCAATTAAAAAAGTTTCAAAATGCAAAAGGGAAAAAAAAAGAGAAGTACTTCCTTAGTTCCCTCGGGGGTGGTTTGTTTGCCCTGTACAGTTGCATTCCTTAAAAGCCTTTTTCCCTGACCTGTAACACAGATAAAGTATACAAAACATAAATGCATATCTCAGTCATCACAAAGTGTAAACTTGTGTAACCATCATTTTGAACAAGAACTAGAACATTGTCAGCACCTCAGAAGTTCTCCCTCCACCCAGTTACTATCCTGTTTCTACCCCAAATGGGACCACTATCCTTACTTTTATGGGAATCATTTCTTTGATTTTATTTGTAGTATGTTTAATGCATTTCTAAACAATACAGTTAATTTTCCCTTCTTTGAACTTTACTTAAGTGGAAATATACATTATATATTATTTTGTATCTGGTTTCTTTCACTAAATATTACATTTTAAAGATTACTCCACATTGTTGAGTGTAGTTGTATGTTGTTTACCATAATATTACATTTATGAACATACCAAAATCTGTCGTTCATTCTGTAGTTGATGGACATAGTGATGCTGTGAACTTTGTCTCTTGGATCACATAGGCATGCACTTCGGTTAGGTAGGAGTAAGATCAGCCTGTGGAGGCTGCATATTTTCAACTGTGGAAGTTAATAAATGGTTTCTCAAGGCGGTTGAACTACCTTCCCAAGAGCACCATAAAAGAGTTTCTGTTGATCTGCATGCTTGTCAAAACTTGAAATTGTCAATTGTCTAGATTTTAGCCACGTGGAGGCTGTGCAGTGATAGCTCATGTCATTTTAGTTTTCATTTTCCTGACTATGATGAAGTTGTGCATCTGTTTACATGGTTATTGGCTGTTTGAATATCCTCTTTCCAAAAATATCTGTTCAGTTCTCTTGCCTGTTTTTCTGTTGGGTTGTCTGTCTTTGTCTTTTTCTCATTAGTTTCAAGGAATTCCTTTTATATTAACTTACTAGCTGTTTGTTGTATATGTTAAAAAAACATATTTTTTCACCCTGTGGTTAACCTTTTAATTGCTTAGGGTTGTATTTTAATAAATAAATATTCTTAATTTTAGTGTTAGTATGGGCCAGTTTATCAATCTTTACCTTTATGATTAGTGATTTTTTTGTTTGTTTTTGTTTTGTGTTTTATGTATTTTATTTTTCCAGCTTTATTGAGATATAATTCACACATAACATTATGTAAGTTTAAGGTGTACAATGTGTTGATTTGATGAATTTATGTTTTGTGAAATGATTACAACAAAAGCATTAGCTAACACCTCCATCTCATCACATAATTACCATTTTTTGTGATGAGAACATTTAAGATCTACTCTTTTAGCCACATTCAACTCTATAATACAGTGTTATTAGCTATAATCACCATGCTGTACATTAGACCCCCAGAACTTTTTAAATTAGTGATTTTTTCATTACCAGTCTTTCCCTTTCCTGATATCATTAACTTATATTCCTATTCTAAATGCTTTGTTTGCCCTCCTTTTCTGAATCACTCCCCTTGTCTTTCACTACTGTACATTGGGACTGTACATAATTTTTTGCCTCAGTTCTGTCTTCTGGGGAAATCAGGCAAAGACAATGTGTTTTGTACTGAGCACACAGATACATTTTCCTTTCTGGTCTGTCTCTGTCTTTTAATGGGTGCTTTAGGCCTTTTACACTTAGTGTGATTACTGATCTATTTAAGTTTAAATCTAACAGTTTACATGTTCTTTCTTCTTTTTTTTGTTTATTTACAAATTTTTTCTTGTCTAATGTTCCTTTTATTTTCTTACTGCCCTGATTAAATTATATTTTATAATAATTTAGTTTGCAAGATATACTACATTCTCTTTTTTCCCAAGCTTTTTTATTTAAATTGAAGTATAGTTAATTTACAATGTTGTGTTAGTTTCTGGTATACAGCAAGGTGATTCAGTTATATATATGTATATATATATTTTTTCATATTCTTTTTATATTTATAGTTTATAAGATATTGAATATAGTTCCCTGTGCTGTAAGTAGGACCTTGTTGTTTACCTGTTTTATATATAGTAGTTTGTATCTACTAATCCCAAACTCCTAATTTATCCCTCACCCCTCTTTCCCCTTGGGTAACCATAAGCTTTCTATGTCTGTGAGTCTGTTTCTGTTTTATAAATAAGTTCATTTGTATAATATTTTAGATTTCACACATAAGTGATATCATATGATATTAGTCTTTCTCTGTCTGAATTACTTAATTTCATATGGTGATCTCTAGGTCCATCCATGTTGCTGCAAGTGGCATTATTTCATTCTTTTTTATGGCTGAGTAATATTCCATTGTGTGTGCATGTGTGTGTGTGTATATACCACATCTTATTTATCCATTCATCTGTCAGTGGACATTTAGGTTGCTTCCATGTCTTGGTTATTGTAAATAGTGCTGCTACAAACATAAGTGCGCATGTATCTTTTCGAATTAGAGTTTTCTGTGGATATATGTGCAAGAGTGAAATTGCTGGATCATATGGTAGTTCTATTTTTAGTTTTTTACAGACGCTCCATATTGTTCTCCATAGTGGCTGCACCAATTTACATTCCTACCAGCAATGTAGGAGGGTTCCCTTTTCTCCACACCCTCTCCAGCATTTATTATTTGTAGACTTTTTGATGATGGCCATTCTGACTGGTGTGAGGTGATACCTCATTGTAGTTTTGACTTGCATTTCTCTGATAGTTAGCAACGTTGAGCAGCTTTTCATGTGCCTATTGGCCATCTGTATGTCTTCTTTGGAGAAATGTCTATTTAGGTCTTCTTCCCAGTGTTTGATTGGGTGGTTTGTTTTTTTGTTATTGAGTTGTATGAGCTGTTTGTGTATTCTCTAAGTTAATCCCTTGTCAGTTGCATCATTTGCAAATATGTTCTCCCAGTCTGTAGGTTGTCTTTTCGTTTTCTTTATGGTTTCCTTTGCTGTGCAAAAGATTATAAGTTTGATTAGGTCCCATTTGTTTATTTTTGCTTTCATTTCTATTGCCTTAGGAGACTGACCTAATAAAGCATTGTTATGATTTATGTCAGAGAATGTTTTGCCTGTGTTCTCTTCTAGGAATTGGTAATGTCTTGATTTATATTTAAGTCTTTAAGCAATTTTGAGTTTATTTTTGTGTATGGTGTGAGGGAGTGTTCTAACTTCATTGATTTACATGCAACTGTTCAGCCTTTCCAGCACCTCTTGCTGAAGAAACTGCCTTTTCTCTGTTGTATATTCTTGCTTCCTTTGTCGAAGATTAATTGACTGTAGCTTTGTGGGTTTATTTCTTGGCTCTCTGTTCTGTTCCATTGATCCATATGTCTTGTTTTTGTGCCAATACTACACTGTTTTGATTACTGTGGCTTTGTAGTATTGTCTGAAGTCTGGGAGGATTATGCTTCCAGCTCTGTTCTTTTTCTTCAGGATTGCTTTGGCAATACTGGGTACTTTATGGTTCCATATAAATTTTAGGATTATTTGTTCTAGTTCTGTGAAATATGTCAATGTAATTTTATAGGGACCACATTAAATCTGTAGATTTCTTTGGGTAATATGGCCATTTTAATATTAATTCTTCCAATCCAAGAGCATGGGTTATCTTTGCATTTCTTTAAATCTTCTTCAGTTTACTTTATCAGTGTTTTATAGTATTCAGCATGTAAGTTTTTCACTTCCTTGGTCAGGTTTATTCCTAAGTATTATTTTAATGTGATTTTAAAAGGCATTGCTTTTTTACTTTCCCTTTCTGATATTTCATTGTTAGTGTAAAGAAATGCAACATATTTCTGTATGTCAATCTTGTATCCTGCTACCTTGCTGAATTTGTTGATCAGTTCTAGTAGTTTTTGTGTGGAGTCCTTAGGGTGTTCTATATGTAGTATCATGCCATCTGCATGTAATGACACTTTTACCTCTTCCCTTCCAATTTGGATACCTTTTATTTCATTTTCTTGTCTGATTGCTGTGGCTAGGACTTCCAATACTATGTTGAATAGAAGTGGGGAGAGTGAACATATTTGTCTTGTTCCAGATTTTAGTGGGAAGGCTTTCAACTATTCACCATTGAGTATTATGTTGACTGTAGGTTTGTCATAAATAGCTTTTTGTTATGTTGAGATACGTTCCCTCTACACTTTTGGTAAGAGTTTTTTTTTTTTTTTAATCATGAATGGATGTTGAATTTTGTCAAATGTTTTTTCTGCATCTATTGAAATGATCATGTGGTTTTTTTCTTTCCTTTTGTTGATGTGGTGTATCATATTGATTGATTTGCATATGTTGAACCATCCTTGTGACCCTGGGATGAATCCAAATCCAACTTGGTCATGGTGTATGATCTTTTTTGTGTGTTGTTGGATTTGGTTTGCTAATATTTTATTGAGAATTATTGCATCTATATTCATCAAAGATATTAGCCTGTTATTTTCTGTTTTGGTAGTGTCTTTGTCTGGTTTTGGTATCAGGGTGATGGTGGCTTCATAGAATGACTTTGGGAGTGTTCCCTCCTCTTCAGTCTTTTGGAAGAGTTTGGGCAGGATTGCTATAAGTTCTTCTTTGTATGTTTGGTAGAATTTCCCAGGGAAGCCATCCGGTCTTGGACCTTTATTTGCGGGGAGATTTTTTTTTTAATTCCTGATACTATTTCACTTGTAGTGATTGGTCCTTCAAGTTTCTTTCTTCTATTTCTTCTTGATTCACATTTGGTGGGCTCTATGTTTCTAGAGACTTGTCCATTTCTTCTAGGTTGTCCAGTTTGTTGGCATATAATTGTTTATAGTATTTTCTTATTTATTTATTTTTGTATTTCTGCAGTATTGATTGTTATTTCTACTCTTTCTTTTCTTATTTTGTTTACCTGGATCCTCTCTTTTTTTCTTACTGAGACCTGCCAGAGGTTTGTCGATCTTGTTTACCCTTTCAAAAAAAACCCAGCTTTTGGTTTTATTGATTTTTTTTCTTTTTTAAAAAGTCTCTATTTTATTTATTTCCTCTCTGTTCTTTATTATT
The DNA here is from genome assembly GCF_949987535.1 of Balaenoptera acutorostrata. Lineage (NCBI taxonomy): Eukaryota > Metazoa > Chordata > Mammalia > Artiodactyla > Balaenopteridae > Balaenoptera > Balaenoptera acutorostrata. Next base: position 111,853,836 of record NC_080068.1, on the reverse strand, counting down.
TCCTTCCTTCTGATGATTTTAGGTTTTGTTCTTCTTTTTCTAATTCTTTAGGTGGTAGGTTATGTTTTTTTAAATTTACTTAATCTATTTTTATTTTTGGCTGCATTAGGTCTTCGTTCCTATGTGCGGGCTTTCTCTAGTTGCGGTGAGTGGGGGCTACTCTTCGTTGCGGTGCGCGGGCTTCTCATTGCGGTGGCTTCTCTTGTTGCGGAGCATGGGCTCTAGGCACACTGGCTTCAGTAGTTGTGGCACATGGGCCCTGTAGTTGTGGCTCACAGGCTGTAGAGCGCAGGCTCAGTAGTTGTGGTGCACAGGCTTAGCTGCCCCGTGGCATGTGGGATCTTCCTGGACTAGGGCTCGAACCCGTGTCCCCTGCATTGGCAGGTAGATTCTTAACCACTGCGCCACCAGGGAAACCCCAGGTTATGTTGTTTATTTGAGATTTTTTTTTCTTGTTTTTTGAGGAAGGCCTATATAGTTATGACCTTCTCTATTAGGACTACTTTTGCTGCATCCCATAGATTTTTTTATGGTTGTGTTTTCAGTTTCATTTGTCTCAAGGTATTTTTTAATTTCCTCTTTGATTTCATCACTGACCCATTGGTTTTTTAGTAGCATGTTGTTCAGTCTCTGTGGAATCATTTTCTTCTCATTTCTCTTTCTGTGGTTGATTTCTAGTTTCATGCCACTGTGGTCAAAAAAGATGCTTGAAATAATATCTATCCTCTAAAATTTGTTGAGGCTTGTTCTGTGTCCTAATATGTGGTATATCCTAGAGAGTGTTCCCTGTGCCCTTGAAAAGAATGTATTTTGTTTTTTTTTTTTTTGTTTTGGATGTAATGTCCTGAAAATACCAATTATGTCTAACTGTTCTATTGTGTCGTTTAGGATCTCTGTTGCCTTACTGATTTTCTGTCTGGAATATCTGTCCATTGATGTCAGTGGGGTGTTAAAATCTCCTCCTGTTATTGTATTCCTGTGATTTTCTCCCTTTATGTCTGCTAGTATTTGTTTTATTTATTTAGTTGCTACTATATTGGATACATATATGTTAGCCAGTGTAATATCCTCTTCTTGTGTGATTCTGTTATCATTATATAGTGTCCTTTTTTATCTTTCTTGATGGCCTTTGTTTTAAAGTCTATTTTGTCTAATATGAGTATTGCTACACCCACTTTCTTGTCACTTCCATTTGCATGAATTATCTTTTTCCATTCCCTCACTTTCAGTCTATGTGTGTCCTTTGCCCTAAAGTGGGTCTCTTAATACTGTAGGCTCTTGTTTTATTATCCAGTCTGCCACTTTATGTCTTTTCATTGGAGCATTTAGTCCATTGACATTTAAGATAATTATTGGTAGATATGTATTTATTGCCATTTTAAACCTTGTTTTCCAGTGGATTTTGTATTTCTTCTTTGTTCCTTTTTCTTTTTGTTTTTCCTTTTGTAGTTTGATGATTTTCTTTTTATTATGCTTGTTTTCTTTTTGATATACATGAATCAAAGGAATGTTTTTGATTTGTTGTTACCATGTTTTTCAAGCATGTTAACCCCTTTTTCTATTACTTTAGACTGGTAGTCATATAGGCTCAAAGACATTAAAAAAAAATCTGCTTTTTCTTACTCCCCTCCCCCACATTTTATGGTTTTGATGTCCTCTTTTACATCTTCATGTTTATCCTTTTGCTGTTCATTGTAGTTTTCATCACTTACGCAAAATTTTTTTGATTTTTTAAAATCTGTGTGCTGCCTTAATTTAAGTGATTTACTTTCCATTTGTAATTTTCTCTTTTCTATAGATTCTTTCTTCTTTTCTATTTAGATAAGACCTTTCAATATTTCTTTTAGGATTGGTTTAGTATTGCTGTATTCCTTTAGTTTTTGCTTATTTGAGAAAGTCTTCCTCTCCTTCTATTCTAAATGGTAATCTTGCTGAGTAGAGTATCCTAGGTTGCAGGTTTTTCCCTTTCAGGACTTTGAATATATCTTGCCACTCCCTTCTGGCCTGCAACATTTCTGTAGAGAAATCAGCTGATGGCCTTATGGGGGTTCCCTTGTAACTAAATCTTTGTTTTCCTATTGCTGCTTTTAGAATCCTGTCTTTAACTTTCACCATTATAATTATAACATGTCTTGGTGTAGGTCTGCTTGGGTTCATCTTGTTTGGGACCCTCTGTGCTTCCTGCACCTGAATATGTTTCCTTCTTTAGGTCTGGGAAGTCTTTAGTCATAATTTCTTCAAATACATTTTCGATCCCTTTTTCTTTTTCTTCTCCTTCTGGGATCCCTATGGCTTGCTTTTTATTATCCCATAGATCTCGTGTATTGCTTCATTTTTTAAATTTGTCTTTTTATCTGCTGTTCTGATTGGGTGATTTCCATTATTCTACCTTCCAGATCATGTATTCATTTTTCTGCATTATGTAGCTTGCTGTTTATTGCTTTTAGCTTGGATTTCATCTCAGCAAATGAGTTTTCTAATTTTAGTTGGCTTCTCTTTATAGTTTCTGGTTCCTTGTTACAGTGATCTGCATTTCTATTGATAGACTTTCTAATTCCTTCAGTGTTTTTATTACCTCCCTTTTGAATTTGGGATCTGGTAGACTGGAGAGGTCTGTTTCATTGTTTGTTCTTTCAGGGGATTTCTCTTGTTCTTTTAATTTGGAGTGGTTCCTCTGCTTCTTCATTTTACTTATATTTCTCTGACTCTATGAATTTAGGAGAAACAGTTATCTACTGAGGTCCTGAAGGGCTGTTTTTGTGTGGCAGCATCCCTGTGTAGCCAGTGTGAGTCTAATATTTTTGGTGCTATGGCTGTTTTTAGTATGGATGCCTGCCTTGTGTTTCCTCAGTGTGTGCTGGCCATTATCCCCTTGAGAGTGGGTGTGATTGGTGGTGTGGTGACCAGAGCCTGTTCTGGATGTTGAGTGGGGCCTCCTCTTTGTCTGTGGTTGTCACAACCCTCTCAGGGGCAGGGTCTGCTCCCCAGTTGTTGGAGTAGAAGCCCCCAGATCAGTTTCTGAGCTGTGGTATAAGGTAGGCGGGACTGGAGTGCTTCTGCTGGGAGAGGAGACACTGAGTATTCCTCTGCAGGAGCTGTCCACTGGGAAGTGCACTCTGTGGTGTCGCCTGTCACCCATTGTGTATGCTCACAAAGTACACTGTTGTTGGCACTGCCCTTGGCCCTGCCTCGGCCTTGCAAATACAGGCAGTCATCTCAGATCTCCCTCAGGCACTTTGCTCACAAATCCGGCAGTGCAGATCTGCTGGCACAAATCTGCTAAAGCCAAGCACCAGGATCCAGCATAGCTGCAAGAAGTTGCACACCTGGACCTTCTGTGGGAGCTACAGGGTCAGCCCAGACCTCAGCCTTGCCTCTGCGTGCACAGACCCACAAAGCTCACAGCTGCTCATGCCAGATCTGCCCAGCCAGGTAATCTGCTCGGATGTCCCGCAGGTGCTGAGCTCACAAAGGTGCTGGTTGCATAAATCCTCCAAAGCCACGGAGACATGGCTCAAATTTTAGCCCCACTTGCAAAGTCATTGCAGTCCCTGGGGAATTGGCTCGGCTTTCAGCCCTGCCTCTGCGTGTGGGCAGCCTGTGGAGCTTGTGCGTTCCCAGAGCTCAGGTGGAGCTGCATCCACTGTGAGCACCCTGAGGAAGAGGCTATGAAGGGAAGGGCAGAGCATGCATTAATAATGGGGTTTCAGTGGCACACCTGGGCTCTGTCCTGCTTCCCCCACAGTTGCGGCCCAGGCCACACTCCAGCTCCTTTGGGCTGTCTTTGAGCAGCCAGCTCCAGTTCTCTCCCCAGGTCTTTCCATTGAAGTCCAAGTTTCAGCGCTCAGCCTCTGCACGCACCAGCAGACACTCATCTTGGGCTGGAGACTTCAGTGAGGTGGTCTGGCCTCTCTTCTGCCTGCCACAAGCCTGCTGCACTGTCCTGAGCCTCTGAAGCTCCCTATCTGTCCAGGCTGATCTCCTAGCCGTTGAAGGGAGTTTCCAGGGTGAGGGAACCTTTTCTCTTTCACAGCTTCCTCCCAGGGTCACAGGTCCTATCCCAATTCCTTTTTTTCTCCCTTTCATCCTATCCAGTTACCTGGTGATCTTTCTTGCAATTTTGATCGTATGAGATCTTCTGCCAGCGTTCAGTAGGTAATCTGTGAGAATTGTTCCACATGTAGATGTATTTTTGATGTATTTTTGAAAGGAGGTGAGCTCCACATCCTTCTATTACACCATCTTGATTTCTGTCCTCTATACTACATTCTTTTATTAAATTTTAGTGATCATTCTAAAGATTATAATATGTATGTTGGTTGGTAATTTTACACTCTTCTTAGTAAAAATCATAGAACATTTCATTTGTCAATCCATGGATGTTTATGTTATTGTTGCTGTGTATCTTATTTCTATCTATATTTTAACCTATACAAGGCATTGTTATTATTATTGCTTTAAACCATCAATATTCTGTTAGGTTGTGTTCTTTCAAGAGTAGACCTAGGACAAAAATTTGGAAGTAGATTGTCTATAAGGGAGGTGACCTCAGGAAGGATGATAGGAAAAAAGAAAAGGGAGAAAAGTGAATAAAGGATGCATCAGTGAGTGGGTTACTGTGGTAGGCAATTGTGGCTCAATACTGTTCAATGAAGAAGCCGTGTAGATCGCATCTCAGTCATTCCATGAATGATGGGGAATAACTGCTGGTGATTAAACAGCCCAGGATCTTTACTGATTGAGAGTTGCCTCTGGGGTGTTGACTCGCCCATACTTGCAGGTTGCACCTGCTTGTAGTTGAGTGAGCTTCCAAGGTGCTAGAGAAAACACTTAGGCAGAGAAGAAAAGAGAATAGGCACCTGGGAAGGGAAGCTATCAGCATGTTTTAAATTCTCTTCCATTGCTGTTGCTATGGGGGAAATGGTTTAGAGAATCAACAGTGTCTGTGACAGAGCATCTATTGTGTTACCCAGATACATTCATACCCCATATGTTGTTTTCCACTCTGTTATTGACACTCAAGGGCGGTAGCTGGCCATAATTTCTTAAAGACAAAATAAAGCAAACAGAAACCAAAACAACCCCCCCCCAAAAAAAACAAACCCTTTTAATGGGAGTGTTAGTGCAATAAGCCACAGTAGTCATTGTTGAAGCTGGTCCCAAGGTGATGGACCCGTATGTCACCTCCATCCCTGACACCATGGGCACTCTATTTATGAACCCATTGTGCTAGCCCTGAGGTGGCTAAGGACAAAATCTGGCTTACCTTCACTGGATGAGTTATCTTGGTCCTCAGGAATCTTCAACATGTCCTCTGCTATAGATGTTCTCTGGTGGGCATGAATGTGAGGCAAAGATCTGTACAGTTTGTCCCCACTTCCTTACGTCTGTCCACATGCCTCAGACATACTTGTCTCTCATCCTCTAAAGGTCTACAATTATGTATCCTTTTATTCCCTCTCTTTTGGAAAGGATATATTGGTTCTCTGAATGGGGGCATAACAGGAAGCAAAAACCTTGAATCTTTTGACTCTGAGGATAGCAGTAGTATCCAAAATTCCAAACAGAGATGTGGTATTGCTTTTGATATACTATCTTGGATGTTGGGGACAGTATTAGGGGCTTCACTTGACCCTTTCCACTCTGATGGCTGTTACACCACACGTCAGAAAATAATGTGAGAGTTCTAAAAGTTGCTAAACATACCCATTCTGATTATGCACTCAGGGACAGGGGAAATTGCCAGGAGTGGACCCATAGACTCTTTCAACCAATTACACTCAGTTTAATAGAGGAGTTCATATGGCATCTTGTTTCCACTAGTATATCAGTGTCTGCTATGGTTCTATATCTAATAACTTTCAAAAGATCTGGATATTTCCTTATCTCCTATGTAGTTATCCTGAAACATGGTTGTAGGTCCCTTTGGAGCATAATGTAATACACATTATATACAATTCTTCTGGCTTGTAGCTGAGTGAGCTTCCAAGTGGAGTCCTTTCTCAGGGGAATTTGACTTCCTTTCAGTTGACTGGCTCTGAATTAGTTTAGAACCAGAGATGGGTGAGGAACCAAGGAACAAATAAGTTGGTTGACTTTGGCCTTTGCTCACCAGCTCTTGATCGCTTATGTTTTCATAGGTCTAGAAACACTCTCATTGGCTGCACATCTATCTTGCCTCTGGGAACAGGATGGTCTTTTAGTCATTGCCATAGGTTCCAATGGTCAAGGGATCCTGCTTTTTACTCTGGTCTTCCTACCTATTACAGTAATTATATCCATGTTGCTTCTAATTATTGAATGCTGAAATCTGGCCTTTGTTATTCTGGAATCATGTCATACATATTGACATTAGAGAGTCCCATGGAAGTCCCATGGAAGCATACCCTACTCTCTCTCTTGGCCCCCAGAAAACAGCCTCTCTGAGTTTCTCAATGTAGCCTCAGTGAAGGGAAGGTCCTTTAGTCCCTCCTGGGAATACCATCAACCGGTAGAATCTTTGGTCTCATATAATTCATCTACTGTAATCTTTCTACTTCTTTGAAGTTCCTAGTCCTTTCTTCAATATTCTTCTATGGCAGACTGGCACAGTGGGTCTAAAACTTTGACTATGAATGAGATCAGTTTTTAAAAGTCTGGTTAATAAATGTAAGCACTTCAAAATTAATTGAAAAGTTGTTGACAGTCATGTTCAGCTTCCTCACATACATGATAAATTTCTGTCTTGTAAGATAAGAGTCTCATGCTCACTGAAATGTGCTCAATAATTATTCAAAGACATAAAATACATGATGGCATTTCTCCCTGTCTGCCTTTTTGTCTCATTTTTCCTCAATAAAGTCAAGTTTTTCTTTCTATCCCTTCATTCCCAGTCATTCTTGTCCTTAAAGAAACTTTTTTTGTGTGTGTGAAAAAAGACACATTTGAATGAGAATGCAATCAGCCTATATTCCCTACTCAATAAAGCAAGAGATTTCTAGATGAAAATGCTAGAGGCTGTAGACCCAGCAGATGAGATGTCAGTGAGGGTGATGCAGAGAAGTGGTGATAGCACTGATGCTCCTACTTCCTCAAGTTTTCCTAACTCCTGCCCACCCTGGGCAACATGGCTGAAAAGGTGGAACAAGCTGCAAGAGCTTCTTAAGCTATATGACTTAAAAAGCAACTATACCCTCTCTTTTCTTTCCAGTATTGTGATATTTGCTTCTCTTCTGTAGCATGGAAATGCACCAGTCAAGATCACCTGCTGTGGGGCTCCAGATACTACCCTTCTGGATTCACCACCACATTCGTGTCAGGAATATGATTCTTTCAGACTGCTCTCAGCCAGTGACTGAGCATGGTAATGGTACTGAGGCAGGATCATTCTGGCAAGAAGTGGGCCTCTTCCAATGGGCAACTTTGCCTAGGACTATACCATAGTACTGGACTCTTGCAGCCCAATTCTCCTTCCTTCTCTCTATCCTTTATTAGATGTCAGACCCAGATCATAGTTAGAATGCTCTCCTTGCCTTTTTCTGCTTTCTTCCCCAATACATTACCTGCACGTTGTATTAGTCATCTGCTGCATAACAAATTATTCCCAAACTTACTGTCTTACAACAACACACATTTATTATCTCATAGTTACTGTGGGTCAAGAATATGAGTGTGGCTTAGCCAGGTCCTCTGCTTTAGGATCTCTCACATGACTGCAATCAGGTGCCAGCCAGTCCTGGAGTCTTATCTGAAGTTTGATTACAGAAAGGTCTGCGGGATTTAGTTTCTGTGGACTGTTCTGCTGAGGGCCTCAGCTTCTTGCTGAATGCTGCCTGGAAGCCTCCCTTAGTCCTTTGCCACATGGGCGTTCTCACTGTGATGGCTTGCTTCATCAAATCCAGCAAGAGAAAGAGAGAGAGATTTGAAGCAAGATGGAAGTCAAATATTTTGTAGCTTAATCACAGAAATGACATCTTATTACCTTTCCAATTCTTTTGGTGAAAAACAAGTCACTTGGCCAGCTCACGCTTAAGGATTACACAGCACGAACACCAGCAGGTGGCAATCATTGTGGGCCATCTTAGAGGCTGCCTACCTTACACATCTCATACCATCTTGATGCATGCTGCCCAGAGGACCCGTGCTCCTCTGAGGACCCAAATGAACACATCTCTAAAAACAAAATTTTAAAAATCAGCTCTACTTACTAGGACATTTGATTCTAACTAGGGGATAATCTCTCATCAAAAATGGAATTTTTTGTTGCTATTTTACAATATTGCTTCTGTTTTATGTTTTGTTTTTTTGGCCCTGAGGCATGTGGGATCTTAGCTCCCTGACCAGGGATCAAACCCACACCCCTTGCATTGGAAGGTGAAGTCTTAACCACTGGACCACCAGGGAAGTCCCTGTTGCTATTTTAATGTGTCTTGATAACAAGGATTTAAGATAGATTGTTTCGTGTAAGATATGACGTTTTGTTACATTCACTGGAATAACATTTTCTTCCTCAGTAACTGCAACTTTAGTAGACATTTCATTTCTAGGACTGGTAAAGAAGGATTATTTATGCATTATAAATTGATAGATTTTTGTTCCATAACTAACTGCAAATGGAGTGGAACTCAAACTGAAACCACTATAGGCAGCAATACTATTTCCTTGGTGTGGGTCAGCCTATAAGCATTGTCCGTCTATCTTTCTTTGAGTCAGATGATTTGTTTCACATCAGTTGCTCAAACAATTGCATCAGAGCAGTTCCTGCCATTGATAGCAAATTCTTCAAGATTGGTGCATGGGAATATGGGTTGGTGGGGTTAAAGACAGTGTAAAGGTGAAAATATACTATTACTTCATTTGTCATGACAAAGTACAATGTTATGAAACTAGCAACAAATTAGTTTGAGTCCTCACAATACCAGATTAATAGGAAATCATTTTTGTTTGGGAGAAAATCCAGTGTTACAAGGGGCAGATAGAAACCACAAAAGTATTATTTTAGATTTTATGAATAGGAGAACCAAGACATATAGCACCAAGTCATTTCTTTTCTCTTAATAAACATGTGAATAGTAGTATACAGAGCAAGTTGCTCCCTGACCAATCAACTGTTCTTTCTATTATAATGCATCTATTTTGGATTTTAGAATTACCTGAGGGAATTTGACAAGCTGGCCAGGTTTCAGATAAAAGTGACCAGTGTATCAAAGGAGCACAGGCAAGAGCTGCAAAAGGGTAAGAGCTAAGTAAGAAAATCTAGGTATAATTCCACCGGGATATGGGATTTTTTTTTTCAGCTTTGTCTGAAATAAGGAAAGAATGAAAAACTGAAATTGGGAAAAGATAAATTCAGACTGACTATCCAAACCAAAGCAGGGGGTTGAGGATTATTAAAGGAAATAGTGCAAGTTCATTATATGAGACAATGAAAACCTAGACCAGCTGTGGGGTTCCAGAATGCACCCAAAGTAATCCTATCTGAGCTCCAGGGAGTAGCCTGACCTGGGTAGCAATTTCCAGCTTTAACTTAGAATCTCTATTATTGCATTAGTTTTGTGGATTGGCTCCAGGCATAAAATAGTTTACAGTGGTGACTGTCTATTATTTCCTGTAGTTGAATCCATATTTTTGTGGGCTGCCTCGTGTTCAGGGCTGCTAAAATCTTCTACCTGCTTCATGGCTCTGGGGAGTCTAATAGAAGTTTTCACATGGCAGTTTGGACAGCTTGCAAAATAAAAAGCTTGCAATGGGGTATGTGGTGTTCATGCCAAGGATATTCATCACTCATTGTTACCTGTGGGTTCAGACTGATCCAGGAATGTCCTTGTTCAGAAACTCTTCCATGTGCCCAAAACTCTCATATAGAATACAACCTTTTTCTGTGAAGTGGCAGATTTAGTGCTAAAGTGATAGGGAAATAGCTCGTAAGTTTGAATGGAAGTTTTGGTCAGCAGTGTATATAAATGATAGATGGGAGATGGGAGGTGGGATTACTTTTCTTTCATGAGGGTTTATGCAGCCAGTTTATTATTCTTATGCAAAAATTTCCCTTTTTTTTTTTTTCTTTGGAGTTTGAACTCAAGCCTTAATTCCTTAAAGCTCTGTTTTCCTCTCCTCCATAGTAGAACTGGAAAGAATGGGTTATAGATATACAAGCTACTGTTGGTCTTAGCCCTCAGGGTGGCTCAGGGCAGCTGGAGCCCCTGGGACAGTGACCTTGGGCTGGAGATGACTTGTTCATGTACGTCATGTTTGCCATACAACCATTGTCATGTAAGCATATTGCACCACATGCAAATTTGAGAAACACTGCTCTTTCCTGTGTATAATTCCTCTAGATTCCTTTGATGCTCTGAAACATACAAAGAGCGGTCAAGGGTCATATATGTTATGCCTCCCTTTATTGACTATTTCTCACAATCTGCTTTCTGCCATCAAAGATTTCCCTTGCATCTGTCCAGACATAAAAATATATACATGTCCACTTCTGAGTTCTGAACATTTCTAATGATAAGTCTCCAATTTGACTTTATTTCAGAAAGTCTTCTTTAGCCAAAATGACTTACATTCTTGTTTAGGATGTAGTAGGAAAATAAAATGTTAGATAGGAAATTTTGAGATCTAGCTAGACTTGTTGCTATTGGGTAAATCACCTAACCTCTCTGGGCCACATCTGTGGGGAAAAAAAAAAGTTGATGATCTCCAATGTCCTTTCAAGAATTATGAATCTATGGAAATGATCATTTTTGTCATGCTACCATCTGGTGTCTACTGTTATTGTAAGTGATTCATGGTCATATAACATATGAAAACACTGTAAATATTAAAATAAATATTTTAATTGCAGACAATGTAAGTGTCCATATATTCAACACTTGAGTAGATACTTCATCTCCGGCACCGTGCTTGTGCCGGGGATGCACAGGTGACTAATTCATAGCCCTTGCCCCCCAAAAGTTCATCTTCTAGTGGTTAAAAAATCTGGGCTCTTAACCCATACCCTTCCTGGGATGTCATCTGGGATTTACCACTTACTGTTTGAGCTAAGCCAATTTGTTTAACCTTTTAACCTCTTTCTCTCTCAGTTTTTCATCTGTGAAGGTGCAGGTTTATAATAGAACATATCTAACATCTAAAAGGGTTAAAGGAAACATCTATATAAAGCACTTGGACAAGTGTTCGGCTTTAGAAAGCACTCAGTAAACCTTAGCTTTACTATTCTCCTTTGTGAAGCCCTTTCCTCAATGCACTTTCACATCTAGCATCTCATTTGACCTAATTTCACTGCAAAATATTGTTAAGTGGCTTTCACTAATAAAGGCCTAGAAAGGTTAAGTGGTTTGTCCAGGGAGAAGCAGCCGATGAAGTACAGATTCATTGTTCTTCCTCTTAGGCCACAGCAATCTCACAATAAAAGAGACTACAAATTATGGCTTGCTGATTCTTCTAGGCCTGGCTAAAGCTTCGCTTTTCCTGTCAAGTCTCAGTCTAGAGAGATGTTTTCATTCATTTTTCATAGCTGTCACTTACCATCAGCTCTAGTGTAGCATCTTACTGGACTCTCATTCTGGCTGGGTTGTGAGCTCCTTGAGGTCAGGGTTGTGGGCAGGTTTTTTTTTTTTTACTGCTTTTGTCCTTTACTGTGCTCAGCTACGTAGGGTTCAGTCCCAGTCGATCTGACTCCAATGGCTGTGATTTTAAGCACAGCTGAGTCTGTGATTGGTGAATAACAGAATAATGTCAGATTAAAGTGAAAGTCGGGTTACAATTTTCCTATGGCAAAAGGAGCCAGAACAGTGGAAGTAGAATTAGAACTTTCAGCAGGAAAGGACATCCTTCAACTCAGCTTCTGCGGACTGGAGCCCTTTCAGCTCTATTTCATGAAAGTTCACAATGAGCTGTTGTATTGTGGGCTCCCTCCTCAGAGAGGGGCACCTTTAGTTTTGCAGGACCCTGAGCTCCCAGCAAGTCGCAGTTCCCCATGTTCTCAGAGCTCCCCCTGTTCTGTATCCTCACTCGATGTTTTGGTGCACTTTCAGCATCCCCTGAGGAAGCCTGCAGCCTACTGACATCATAAGATATTTATGTTTATTGTTAGTTATTTATTATTTTTGCGATTACTTCATAAGGTAACAATGTTTACTTCTATTACTCTTCTGTTCACAAACTTGCATAGAATTTGAATGATGGGTTGCAGCTTTATTTTTCCATGAGCAATTTTGCGGGATGTGAAGTTTGTCAGGAATGCATACAGGTGCTATGGAAGAAGAGCCTGTAAAATCACTCTCAATTTTCAATACAGTTCCATCTCTCTTATCTGAAGCCATTGGGGCCAGGTATATTTTGAGATTTGTACGTATTTCTAGATTTTCGAAAGGCTGTGTATCATCGTATATCATGTATAGCCAGCATGGTGTAATCAGACACATTGCAGTAAGTGGATAAATGATATAAATTATAAGTAGCGTTGTGTTAGCTTAGTCATATTTTGCCATCAAATGAGTTCTGAAAAGCACTTTTGGTTTTCAGAGCCTTTTGGAATTGGCTGCCTAGACACCTCTTGGAACCACTTCCTTTCTGCTGCTCTGACTGCATTGTCACATGGTGCCTTGTGAAGGCTGGCCTCTCAGAGAGGATGCAGGTCATGAGCTGCTAACCTTGGGCTTTCCACCACGTGCATTTGGGTGATTTGACCACACGTTTCCACCAGAGGTGCACGCCTGTCCGAGTAAGGGAAAGCAAGGACACTGCATCTAACTTTCTCTCCCTTTCCATCTATTCCTAGTGGCTCCTTTCTCCTACGTGCCCAGCAAAGACTTCTCTGTGTCATATTGTCTTCCCGTGCTACCCTGTGACTTAAGATCTGATCCAGATATGCTATAAGGGAGACAGCTGTTTGAGTAAAACAAACTAAGACTTAAAATTGACTTCTGTCTTAGTCTGTTCGGCTGCTGTGACAAAATACCACAGACTGGGTAGCTTCTAAACAAACAACATTTATTTCTCGCAGTGCTGGAGGCTGAACGTCCAAGAGCAAGGTGCGAGCACTATAATCTCATATGGGGGAGGGGCTAGGGAGCTCTCTAGGGTCCCTCTTGCAAGAGCACTAATTCCATTCATGAGGACCCAGCCTTCACAACCTAATCACCTCCACCACCGACCCAAACACCATCACCTTGGTGGCTGGTTTCCACACATGAACTCTGGGGGGGCAGGGGGACAAGCATTCAATGTATAACTTCTCTCTTTGAGGCTGAGTTCCACTTTCCCCAAGAACTGGAGATAATCAGGAATAAAATATTCAGTTTAATATTAAATAAATATTCAGTTTAATATTAAAAATATTAAGCACATTTTATTAGCATGACAGTGTTTAAGAAGTGAATCACCTGACTATATGTTTTATATATACATATACGTGTGTTTCATGTATGTATATATACATAAACATATTTATATTTTGGCATAGAATGTTTCTAGATTACATAGATGTTCATGACAGAGCGGAGCCTTATATTTTACCACCTTTTAGTGTAAGAGCCATTTTACTCATCAACCACTTAAAAACTTTTATGGGAATCCCAGTTTTAGGCGTACTCTAGCTGCAAGAGTAGTAAACTGCAAATATTTTATTTAGCGGTAAGATAGTGTTCTCTATCTCCTCAGCCTGGTATCTCCTTTAATCTATTATTTAATGAATTCCAGAGTTAATGTGTTTTTGAAGTGGAGGGATTAGCTTAGGTATCTCATGCTCAGTACTTCAAAAATCAGTGCTGTCATCTCTCTCTCTCTCTCTCTCTCACAGACTCACACACACAGACACACACACACACACATTGGCAAACTAAAAGTGACCCACTCAGCCACTTTTTGGCGGGGTTGGTAGTTGAGTAGTTTATCCTAGAGATGAAACATTGATTTAAATTTTGGAGAAGGGGATAGAAAGGTGCTGAGGGAGCACCTATGCTGAAATAGTAAAGTTCAAGTAACATAGAACTTACAGGAACAAATCCCTTCAGTACCTGTGGGCTGTTTGCGTAAGGAGGAAGCAACGTCTACTCATCATCAGTGTGATTGCTTCAATACACATATCTGTGAGTGGCAAGCTGAACTCACTGCCAACACTTGCAAGATAAAATATGTGGCGTGACAACCACAGGGAGAAGAACTATTTCGCCAAGTGTTCTCCTCTAGCCATAATAATATTACAGGGATCAGACATTTTGAGCCCTGCTTCCTGTTAATATGAAGGGAGGATATGATGAGCCCTGACAAATATACCCACATGTTTTAGATATAGTATGTTTGAACCTTGGAATAGGGACATCCTATTAAATACTATTTCATAGTTTTAAGAATGAAAAGCAAGAATTTGAAAAACGGAGAATACTTAAATTTATTCATTTGCCACTGTGCTCTGTGCTGATGGGGGATTTATATTTTTATTTTAAAACGTGTTGGAGACTCTTTATTGGCTCTCGGCTTCAAAGCAAATCAGGATAAAGTAGGTCTATTTTCACTCTTTTAAAGAAAGGATTACTTAGTGAAGTCCATAGAATCTCATCATAAAGCACACTCCATAGAAACTGGTACCAAAGCATGGGCATCAGGTTTGGCATTCCATAGTATTTCTCATATTTGTTAGAAGTCATTTCTTTTACATACATTTTAAGCATGCATTGGTACTAGTTTACATATAAACTAGTATAACTTTCCCTATACTAAGTCTTTGAATCTACTCTTTTCTTGATGGACACTTGGGTTGCTTCCATATCTTGGCTACTGTAAGTGGTGCTGCTGTGAACATTGTGGGGTGCATGTATCTTTCCCAATTAGTGTTCTCGTTTTTTCTGGATATATACGCAGGAGTTTAATTGCTGGGTCATATGTTAGTTCTATTGATATTTTTAGTTTTTTAAGGAACCTCCATTCTGTTTTCCATAGTGGCTGCCCCAATTTACATTCCCACCGACACGGTATAAGGTTTCCCTTTTCTCCACATTCTCTCCAGCATTTATTATTTTTAGACCTTTTGATGATAGCCATTCTGACTGGTTTGAGGTGATACCTCATTGTGGTCTTGATTTACATTTCTCTAATAGTTAGCGATGTTGGGTGTCTTTTCATGTGCCGGTTAGCCAACTGTATGTCTTCTTTGGAAAAAGTCTATTCAAGTCTTCTGCTCATTTTTTGACTGGATTGTTTGTTTTTTGGATACTGAGTTGTGTGAGCTGTTAATATAGTTTGGATAGTAACACCTTGTCGGTCGCATCATTTGCAAATATTTTCTCCCATTCCATAGGTTTTCATTTTGTTTATGGTTTCCTTTGCTGTGCAAAAGCTTTTAAGTTTAATTAGACCCTATTTGTTTATTTTTCTAAACAGGCAGTGTTTTTGCCTGGTGCAGGGCATGGTGGTTAAGAGAACAGGGCTGTAGAGGCAGAGTCCCTGTGCGGAAACTCCAGCACTACCATTCAACAGCTACATCAGCCTGAGCAAGTTACTAAACCTCGCTGTGTTGCTATTCTTTATGTGTAAAGTCAGGATAATAATAGTGCTAACATAGTAGTATTTTTAAGAGACTGGTGATATATGAGGATTAAATGAGTTAATCCATTTAAAACACTTAAAACTGTACCCTAAATGAAAATGAAGCAAGCACTAAAATTACCTACTACTTACACTAAGTTTAGAATTGTCTATTTGCACCCATGTTCTTTTCACTTTTTGACAGTTTTGCAATTTCCCTTTTTGCCCCATCTCTTCTGTGTTTTGATTTTATAACTGGGCCTTGCAGGTGATGAAGAGTGGGAGTGACAGAGTTCCACTTCTAGGGAAGAGAATAGTGAATAAGACTGGCTACTCATGGAGCCTACATTCTAAGGAGAGCACACAACATAAATGAACAAGGTAAATTCACAGTGATGGGATTGGGATTCACGAGGGTGAAATGCATGTAGTTACTTTAGATGACGTGACTGGAGATCTAAATGTTGAGAAGAAAGCAGGCATGCAAAGTTTTGGTAGAAGAACATTCCAGAGAGAGGAACAGGGATTAGCAAGTTAAGGAGTTCTGAGGTACAGACTGGCTTGGTCTGTCCAAGAAATACAAAGTATATCCTACATGGCTGGAGCATATTGAACCATGGAGAGTGTGACCAGAGGGAAGGCAAAAGAGAGAGGCTGGAGCAAGACTACGAGAGCTTGCAAATCAGGGGAAGGAATTTGGATTTAGAGCAGAGTTTCTCAACTGCGGCATTATTAACATTTGGATCAGGTACTTTTTTGCCATGGGGACCGTGCTGTGCATTGTAGAATGTTTAGCAGCATTAAGCCTCTACCCACTAAATGCCAGTAACATTTACCCCTAATTGTGACAATTAAATGTCTCCACATGTTGTCAAATAGCCCTGGAGGGACAAAATTGCCCATGGCTGAGACCTACTGATTTAGAGTATTTTCAACAGGAAATAATATGATCTGATTTACATTTGAGAAATATAATTTTGGTCAATTTGTAGAGAACAGAGTGTAGAGAATAACAAATGGAAGTAAGGAGATTGGTTCTAGGAAGGAGATGGTAGTGTTTGCAGTTGTGTGATGTCAGTGGAGATATCTATATTAACAGCTAGTATTTCTTCTTAATAAGATGTGAATAAAATAAGATGTGAATAAAAATGTAAAAAGCAACAGCACAACACCTGGTACAAGAGTAGACACTCAGTAATTATGTATGTTGAATGAGTAAATGAATGAATGAATTATGGTTATCTCAGGATATAAAGTCCATGGTCAGTATAATGGTGGCTTTGGCTTAATTTTGAATAATGAGCTGATAGATGAGAATGGTATGGTTGTTGAAGATTGACTCTGTCAACAGTGTAGGGCCCTTAAATACAGACTGAATCATTAGCGGGAAGCCCTAAGCCTAGAAAAGACTCAATTTTGTAGTCTCATCCTAAACTTGATTACAGAAAAAAACATTAAGGTAGTTGAACTATTGTCAGGGGAAACAGTGATTATTTGCAGCAGTGGATAAAAGCCATCTCCTTTTTGCATTTTGCATTCTAAAACATGCTCTGTCTGAGAACCAAAACCTTTTAACCTAAGCTGACAAAATTGGCTTGGATCTGCACTGAATTTTTTAAATCAGTTTTTGGTTGGGATGATTCTTGAGGCTATTTATTGTGCAATATCCATCTGCCCATTAATACAAAAGTGTACAAGATGACAGAGGACACTGTCCCATAGTGAGGGATGAATGACAAAAGGTTTGGAGGCTCCAGTTTAAATGTTTCTTTGGGTTTTTCTGGAGGATGCAGAGCTGTGCTGGAAATCTCATAAGAATAAATTTTCCTGTGATGTGTCTTTACTTTCTCCTGCCAACTGGATTGGAAATATCACAAATAAAAGTGCTTCTTGTGGTATTTTCACATATCTTATTCTAGTTCCAAGAAAAACAATATACGTGAAATATATAACTATAAAAGACTTCATCTGAAAAATGATCAATCTTCAGGGATGTTTAATTCATTTCAAGATTTAGGTAAAAGCCAGTGTCTTCCAGTTCTTCTGTTAAATCTAAATTTACAATTGTCTTCAGGTGGTTGCCATTGGTTTGCCAAAAGATTACCATATCAAGGGTCTCCTCCTAGTTCATGAGATCTGGGTACTTGGTGAATTCTACAAAAGTTGCATAAAGTGCTTTTTTGAAAAAATTTTTAAGTCATTGATTCTTGTTAGGGATTTGAAGGGCAAAAAACTGGGAAAGGAAGTAAAAACATTAAATGTTATCAGATACCTTAAAATGAGGTTTGAAAACTTGAATGGGATTTCCAGGAAACATTGAGAAATGGTAGTGCTCTTTATCAGTGACTGGAGGGCAGGCTGGAGGAGAATGACAAGTCTTTTGCAAGTATTTAGTAATGCTTAGTGGACTGGGCAGCTATTAAAATAATGTGCCTCCACCTTTTTTATCATTTAAAAATTATAGAGAGATAATTTCCTACATAATCTACTTTATCCCAGTTTTAAATAAGACAATAAAATATCATTGAATCAAGGACTATGAATCCCCATAGTACTAGAAAGAAAATATATTTTGCTATTAATACTCTTAGTTTGGAAAACAAGTAGAGACATTTAGCATAGGTCATTTGCACTTTCTACCCCTTCATCACATGCTTATTAAGATGAATATACAAACAAATAACTATTGAATGTGCCAGACTGAAGCAACCTCAAATAAGACATCATTACTGGAGTTCCTATTCAAAGCCAAAAGAATGTTTTGCAATGTTTATAGTTTTCTTTTTTGTTTGCAATCACTTTTATTTCTTTCACTGACAGGAAAGTATAATCCTTTGTTCATGCTAGGGCCCAAGTATCATTATCCAGTTTCTGTTTCCAGTTTAATAATATATATTTACATAGGCAAATTCCAACCAAATTAACAGCCTTGGAGCATAAAATGTGATAGGTGTGACCTATTTACACAAAGGCCACTTGTTCTTTCTTTGGGTTTTATGCTCTTTTTTGTGGGTAGTCAGGGAAAAGCTCATAGGTGAGCACTCATCACCAGGGAAAAGAACTTTTGCATGGGGGTATTGTGATCTTCTCAGGCAGTAGGGGCTAAATTGTCTCAGGGGTTGGTGAGGAAGGGGTGGCAAAAACAACATAAATGGGGAAATGAGTTGTACCCACCACAGGGAGAAGAAGGAAGTTGAACAATTTAAAGTCTTTCAAGATAAATTAATCACCATGGCATGAATGATAAAGACTGAACAGGTTATATTTTTAGTTAAAATATGTGACCAATGGGAAAACATGCTGATGAAATTAACAGACCAGTTGTTTCTTTTCTGTGGTCTTGATCTTTGAATAATTACTTTCACTATGCCTCCAAAATAGGTCCTGATCTGGGGATGCTGTTTAAACTGTTCCTTTGTCAGTGTATCACGAAGTTGCTGGAGAATGTATGCCCTCACTTTCCATCCCCTTTTATCCAGTTAGCTGCTTCCCTTCCCATTTAAGACTTCCTCAGAGAAGTCCACCCTGTCTGTCTCTGTACCACCCCGTCTCCAGCCCAACTAGGTCAGATTCTCCCTTTGTATCTTGCTCACAGGTCCCTAAACTTTTTTTTTTTTTTTTTAAATCATGTCATTGTGAAAGAGGGAGCTTTTTTTTTTCCTTTAAATTTTATTTATTTATTTATTTATGGCTGTGTTGGGTCTTCGTTTCTGTGCGAGGGCTTTCTCTAGTTGCGGCAAGCGGGGGCCACTCTTCATCGCGGTGCGCGGGCCTCTCACTATCACGGACTCTTGTTGCGGAGCACAGGCTCCAGACGCGCAGGCTCAGTAGTTGTGGCTCACAGACCTAGTTGCTCCGCGGCATGTGGGATCTTCCCAGACCAGGGCTCGAACCCGTGTCCCCTGCATTGGCAGGCAGATTCTCAACCACTGCGCCACCAGGGAAGCCCCCTAAACTTTTTTTTACTTTGTTTCAGTTATATTTAAATATTTATTGGGGAGGTATTAAGATGGCGGAATAGAAGGTCGTGGAATTCGCCTGTCCTCACAAGTACATCAAGAATACATCTACAAATGGAACAATTCTCATAAATATTTATTTTGTGATTTTTTAATCTCTATCTTCATTAACTATCAGAATGGGAATGTTTGTCATTTTTGTCACAACTGTCCCCACTTCTTGGTTCAATCTTTGACACATATGGACCTAAAAGCTTTCCATGTATAGGCATACCTTGTTTTATTGTGCTTTGCTTTACTGCGCTTTGTAGATACTGCATTTTCTTTTCTTTTTTTTTAAACAAATGGAAGGTTTGTGGCAACCCTGCCTTGAGCAAGTCTATCAGCACAGTTTTTCCAACAGCATTTGCTCACTTCATGTCTCTGTGTCACATTTTGGTAATTCTTGCAATATTTCAAACTTTTTCATTATCATTATATCTGTTATGGTGATCTTTGATCAGAGATGTTTGATGTTACTTTATAATTGTTTTGGGCACCACTAACCATGCCCATATAAGATTGTGAACTTAATGGATAAATGTTGTGTGTGTTCTGACTGCTCCACCCACTAGCCGTTTCCCCATCTCTCTCTCTCCTTGGGCCTCTCTATTCCGTGAGACACAACAGTATTAAAATTAGGCCAATAAATAACCCTACAATGGCTTCTAAGTGTTCAAGTGAAGGGCAGAGTCTCAAGTCTCTCACTTTAAATCAAAAGCCAGAAATGATTAAGCTTAGTGAGGAAGGTGTGTTGAAAGCTGCGATAGGCCAAAAGCTAGACCTCTTGCCCCAGTCAGCCAAGATGTGAATATAAAAGAAAAGTTCTGAAGGAAATTAAAAATACTACTACGGTGAACACACAAATGATAAGAAAGCAAAACAGCCTTATTGCTGATATGGAGAAAGTTATAGTTGTCTAGATAGAAAATCAAACCAGCCACAACATTCCCCTAAGCCAAAGCCTAATCCAGAGCAAGGCCCTAATTCTTCTCAATTCTGTGAAGGTGGAGAGAGGTAGGGAAGTTCAAGAAGAAAAGTTTGGAGTTTGGTCCATGAGGTTGAAGGAAAGAAGCCATCTCTATAACATAAAAGTGCAAGGTGAAGCAGCAAGTACTGATGTAGAAATTGCAGCAAGTTATCCAGAAGATCTAGCTAAAATCATTAATGAAGGTGGCTGCATGAAACAACAGATTTTCAATGTAGGTGAAACAGCCTTCTATTGGAAAAAGACGCCATCTAGGATTTTCATAGCTAGAGAGAAGTCAATGCCTGTCTTCAAAGTTTCAAAGGGCAGGCTGACTCTCTTATTAGGGGCTAGTGCTGCTGGTGACTTGAAATTGAAGCCAATGTTCATTTACCATTCTGAAAATACTAGGGCCTTTAAGAATTATGATAAATCCATTCTTCCTGTGCTCTGTAAATGGAACAACAAAGACTGGATGACAGCACATCTGTTTACAGCATAGTTACTGAATATTTTAAGCCCACTGTTGAGCACTTGTGCTCAGGAAAAAAAAAAAATTCCTATCAAATATGACTGCTCACTGACAATGCACCTGGTCACCCAAGAGCTCTGATGAAGATATACAACAAGATTAATATTGTTTTCATGCCTGTTAACACAACATCCATTCTACAGCCCATGGATTAAAGGGTAATTTCGACTTTCAAATCTTCTTATTTAAGAAATACATTTCATTAGGCTGTAGCTGCCATGGAAGGTGATTTCTCTGATGGATCTGGGACAAGTCAATTGAAAACCTTCTTGAAAGGATTCACCATTCTAGATGCCATTAAGAACATTTGTGATTCCTGGGAAGAGGTCAAAATACCAACATTCACAGGAGTTTTGAAGAAATTAATTCCAGCCCTCATGGTTGACTTTTAGGGGTTAAAGTTTTCAGTGAAAGAAGTAACTGCAGATGTGGTAGAAATAGCAAGAGAACTAGAATTAGAAGTGGAGTCTGAAGAGGTGAGTGAACTGTTTCAATCTCATGATAAAACTTAAACAGATGCAGAGTTGCTTTAATGGATGAGCAAAGAAAGTGGTTTCTTGAGATGGAATCTACTCCTGGTGAGATGCTATGAAAATGACTGAAATGACAACAAAGGATTTAGAATATTACATGAACTTAATTGATAAAGCAGCGGCAGGGTTTGAGAGGATTAAGTCTAATTTTGAAAGAAATTCTGTTGTGGGTAAGATGCTATCAAACAGTTTTGCAATATGCAACAGTATTGCATATTGATTTTATGAAATCATTCATAAAAGGAAAAGTCAATTGCTGTAACAAATTTCATCATTGCCTTATTTTAAGAATTTACCACGGCCACCCCAGCCTTCAGGAACCACCACCCTCATCAGTCAGCAGCCCTCAACATCGAGGCAAGACCCTCCACCAGCAAAACCATTATGACTCACCGAAGGCTCAGATGATGATAAGCATTTTTATTCATAAGGTATTTTTCACATTGTTTTTTAAGACATAATGCTATTGCACACTTAACAGACTACAGTATGGTGTAAACATAACTTTTATATGCACTGGGGAATGAAAAATTCATGTGACTCGCTTTATTGTGGTGGTCTGGAACCAAACCGGCAACATTTCCAAGGTAT
This sequence comes from Balaenoptera acutorostrata, assembly GCF_949987535.1. NCBI lineage: Eukaryota > Metazoa > Chordata > Mammalia > Artiodactyla > Balaenopteridae > Balaenoptera > Balaenoptera acutorostrata. Next base: position 111,831,708 of record NC_080068.1, on the reverse strand, counting down.
GGCTGTATAAATAAATAGCCCACTCCTTACTCCACAGCATTTGAAACCATCTAAACAAGTATTTTACCCAAACACTGTGTATCTGTTATCTCTGGCTAAAAAAAAAAAAAAGTTGTTTTTGATCCTGAGCTATGTTATACTTTGCTCTTCATGATTTTGCTTCCCATCCTAATGCATTTTTTAATTTAAAAACCGAAGTTCTGATCCAGGGTGTAGTACTGGTTTTTAGAAGTTGAGATGTTACAAGAATTCAGTTCACAGCATTGGTGAAATGTATATGGCATTGTATTTTTTTTTTTCTGACTTCATTGTAAGCCTCTGGAAGAATAACGCATACCTGTCTGTCAGTTAAAAAAAAAATGATCAAAAAACTTTATTTTACAACTAGTAATATACTGAATTCAGGTTTAAAATTTCACTGTTTCATATAAGTTTATCAAAGAGAGAGATTGACTGCAGGCCATGGATGGGAAGTGATTCACATCCAGTTCTGATAGGCAGGTAACTTGACCACTAGGCAGAGTTTATGTTAAAGCCAGTAAGTCTTTACAAAAAGTTGACCTGAATTGGATTTACTATATAACATACAAACTGAAGTGAGAAAGAAAATTCTTCATTTTGGGGTTCAGGGATGGGGAGGAGCACATGTGCACATACTTAATGGTCTTTTATATTAATGCTCTGGACTCATTTTTCCCCTCCTATAACAAAACCAAAGTATTATTCTATGACCTAGGATTGACTTCCTGTAAATGTACATTTTACTGATAAGTTATAAATAGTTTATGATGATTTTAAATTAAAACCAGAAGTTAAATTTGGAAAATGGAAGAGATAAATAATTCAACTCTCAGAAATGTAGTGTCTTAAACTGCCATATCATATATCAAATCAAAAACTTTCCAGGGACTCTCTCTGGCTGTGATCAGAGCTATTCTTAGCAGGGCCAGTGTCTACTCTCGTCGTTGGAATCTATGACTTTTGCTTTGGTAATTTTACAGTCGGGGCTGTTTACATTGAAACACCCACTCTGACTCTCACATTAATAATTGTTAATGATATAATAGTTAAAAGTGGGAGCTCAAGTCCCTGGGCATTTGGGGATATTTCAATAGACTCAGACAATCCAAAGCATAGGTAATTATATATCAGGGCTGTTTATAATGATCACAGGGGACCAATAATTATCTCTAAAGTACTGGGAATAAGATTAAGCGTAGGAATAAATAATGTGCTAATGACTGGATGAATAAGGCATAGGTGAGGAGGGGTGAGCTCCTCGAATTTACAATATTGGTCCCTCTGTACCTTTGAGAGACATGGTGGCATGGGAGAAACTGCGTAACTGACCTTCCTTAATTTCAGTTGCCATATCTATCAAATGGGGTTACTAAAGTTTATTTTGTAGGGTGAGTATTAAAAGATGCAATGTAGTACATGACTGATGCTCTATAAGTAGGTGCTTAATAAATGATCTATATTATTTAAGAGGTAGTATAATGGAATGATTCAATGTCCTTGCTTTACTGCTTACCAGCTTTGTGATAAGATCATTAATTTCTTAAGGGTTTTCCTGTCATCTTTAAAATAGGAAAAATAACACCCAAATTGCAGAACTATTTGAGGAATAAAATGAGTTAACATCTGTAACATTCTTAGCATATTAGCTGGCATGTGGTTAGCTCTAAATAATGGCAGCTTTAATTGTAATTGTTAACATAATAACCATAACAGTGAATAGTGATATACATCATTCTTGATATGCCTGAGTTTTTTTAACCTGTAGAATTAAATTTCCCTAGAGCAAAAGTGCTCTTTGCATCAGGTGGCAATACTGTAAAGAAAAATCTAGCCATTACCGCTATGCAGTAAAAAAGGAGCAATGACTTTGGAAACTGGAAAGACTGCCCAGTGGGAATTTGGCCTTTGTGTTTTATAGAGAGGATACTAAGTAGGGATAATAAGCATTATTGTCTTCAAATATATATTTTATACTTTCTTGTTTTCAATGTGCTTTGAGGCAAAGAGATGCCAGACTGTAAGTCCTAAAGACCTAACAATATTTTTTTTTAAGAAAGGTCTTGCTATTTCAGTCATTTCTGTCACATATTCATTGTTTTCAGGAAGTGGCTTTAGTTTTCATTTAATTTATATACAAACTGGATTAGGTGTGTGCTATGCCCATCATGACCCCAGAAGCAGTAGGTGGTAGCTAATTACCATCCTAATGTTTAGTGACCAGTTTTACAAAATATAAAACAGGACCTACTAGAGAATATAAGAAGCATTAACAAATTAGCTAACTAGTCCCAAACACTTCTATGCATGCAAGCAAATACTTTCAAAATTACCTTTGGCTATTTGAGTCTTCAAGGTAAACATTACATTAAGAGAAACACTCTTTTGCATTCAAGTCTTTACACTGTTACACTCATTTGTATCCATTTAGTAGGCTGATTCATGCTAATATACCTATAAGGAGAATTCTTATCTGTGCATATTTTTATTTTCATTGCTAGAGCTCTCCAAATGTAACCAAATGGAAAAGTAAGATAACCAATCAATAGGTAATATTCTTAATTTTAGGGTTGTTACTCTGTACGGTCTAAAGTATACACATACAATCTGTCCACATTGAACACCAAAAAAGAAAAAAAATGTTGGGAGTGGAGTGGGACAATGACAAAAATTTTTACTTTTTCAGACTTTCAATGTCAATTATTATCCTGAACTCTGAGTGGCCAACAAACTGTATTCCCTCCCAGGGAGAGAGAGCTTCCTTTCTAAACTATCAACTCTTTCTGGGATCTAGGTCACTCACCGTATACCTTTGGTAGTGGGACAAGTTGGTGTTCTTTAAAGACTGTACAAGGCAAAGAATTTCCAGCAGACTGCTCCGGTATTACAATTACTGCTAATGTGGGGACGAAAGGCATGTAAATGGGCTTCAAGGAGAGGTTTTGTTTTCATTTCCCTACTTTAGATTGTTAGGGGTAAATAATGTTCAGATATCGGCAACTTCATATGCCTAATAGTTTGTGAACCAATAGTGTGTTAGGTTTTGCTTTATTCCTAGGAGGATCTCTGAATGAAAATGTAACATGCTGAGAATAAACTTATGAAGGTTATTTTCTTAGTCAGTTCACAGAACGTTTAATCACTGTGTTTACTGGTCTGTTATTCCAGTTGTGAGGATCTTGAACATAGAAATTGACTTATCTTTTGGGCCTTGTCTCAGCTCAAATTTAACTTCTACAGAGAAAGATTCTCAGACTCTCCACCTTCATCTCTATTTTGTCTCAAAATAATGCTTATCACAGTTTTAAAATTCTATAGAATATTATTTGAGTGCAGTTGCATTAACAAACTGCTCCTTTCGTCCCTCAGACTACCGAAAAGAATCCATAATTTTACAGGCTCCTCAATCCTAGGTTGACTCTTAGACGTTTGTGATGCAAAATCTGAGAGAAAGTGGGGGAATTTGCTGGAGGTTAAAGCAATCTACCCAGTAAGGAAGTGAGAGAGAGTGAAGGGAGTGAGGATATGGTGTAAAAGACAAAAGGAATGAGGGTACAGAGCAGCTGCTATAAAGTAAGTCTATTGATATTTGCCACTAAACATATGTATAGAAATATATTTATATATTACTATTATTATTAAAGAAATGACCGATACTTTGAAAATATATTTTATTTCTAGAGGAAAAAAATAGTAAAATCTGAAACTTAAAAAAGATGTAATATTATAGTTCAAATCTCATACCATAAAATATCCATATAAACTAGATACCCATTAAATTGAAAAGTACCTAAAAAATTTGCAAATTTTCTTCTTTCTTGCAGAGTGTTTTGCTTCTATAGTATATTTGGCTATAAGTAATAGCCCATAAGAGAACTTTGTAGTTGTGGCAACTCTTTGGCAAGATACCTTTATTCTTCTCAGATAATAATTTGCTGGCAAAATGCAGCCATTCTAGCCATAAATAATATAAAAATTGAAAAAATATGTGCAGAAAATTACTTATATAATCCTAAATTGTCCACAGGGAAACAGAGTTAATGAGCTTGGAGAAAAATGTTTTCAAGAGATAGCTATTTAAACATATAGAAATAAAATGTAAAATTAACCATAAAAATACTGTGCTTGAAAAAAATAAAAGTTTGAGTGGCTCAGGTCCCCTCATAAAATACTTAAGGAATTTGAATTCATATGGAAGTTGGACTGGGTCCAACTGCTTGAGATGTATCTTTATTTTAAAGGAAGGTTTTCCTAAAGTCAGAATGCCTCCCTAACTCTGCCTTCTCAATAATAAAAAGTGTTACCATTTACTATCAGAGCACTGACTCAGACTCCAAGCAAAAATAGAAAGTCAAAGGAAATGAAGATCACATTAAACATAATGCCACTACTGGACCATTCATCAGTTCATCATCTTTTGGGCCGTTTGATTTGAAAAGATCTGTCCTGCAGCTGGCTGTCTGGGGAGCCTAAAAGCACTGAGGAGGGCGTAATTGTATTCCAATGACATTTAGACTTGCTGCTGATAGTTTAATTAATATTTTATATTCTCTTTATATTCTCAAGTCTTTCATCAAAGGAGAGATTTAGAAGAGTTCAAAGGAAGGTTTTTATTATACTAGCTATGAGAGGTAAAAGCATTCATTGATCTTAGAGGAAAAATTAAGCTGTGCAAAAAACATTTTTTTTCCTAAGTTAAATGTGAAGGCAGGGCAAGGGTTGATAGTCAGTCTTTTGAACAGTTCATTAGTCTATACTGGGGTCTTAACTTGTAATTTCATAAGGGAAATTATCTGTAAGGGAAGCCTATCTCAGACTTCAGAATTTTCTTCAAAATGCTTTCTCTGAAGGCTATATCAAAGCAGAAATTGTTTGACATGGCTCAGTATTAATTTATTATACTAAGTGAGAGGCTTTGGGCTAGCAAACCTAAGTTCAGTTACAAATCATGGTTCAAATGCCGAAAGGAGAGGGAGGTTGGACAAACTGCTCAAGGTAGAGCTCCCACTCAGTATGAAAGTTTAGGAAGTGAAGCTGCTTCCTCATTCATAATGCTAATGAAAGGAAAATCCTAGGACTTGGTTTAAATAGATTAATGGGCTGCTATATTTTAAAATTGCTGACAGTTTGTTTTGGCACTTCAAGAAGCACTGTAGCATTCACGCACAATAAATTATGAACGATAAGTGATCATCCAATTTAGAATGAGATAATGGTGTGTTTATGTCAGAGAACTTAATTTAGGCAATCATGTTCCCGGCACTAAGCAAACATGCCAGGCTTGGGAAACTATGAAATGGCCATACAAGAACCCAGGGGGGTGAACATGGTGGTAATCAAGGCCATAAAGACATGGACTACCTTTCATGTTTTAATTTGCATCAGTGCATTTGAGGTCTAAGAGCAGAAGCTGTTTTCCAGCATCTGTCGGACAAACCCATGTGTTTCATTTTGTTTGTTTGGTTTTTTTTAGAAGATAAAAAAGTTGTAAAGCATGAGGACTTGCCTAACAGCTGGACTACACTCTTCGCTGGGTTAAGCCTCTTCCTAATTCCGTATTCGTGACTGTAGATTTGCAGGACTCAAGTTCTCATGTTTTGTGACTTCAGTCTCTAGAAGACATTATAGGATGAAAATTGGGTCATTCTTCAGAAATAAAAATCTAGTAAGGGCATTATTTAATTCCAAACCACTATGACACTACGTTTGGCTTTCTCTTCCAAGGAAATGATACTCAGAGAATTTGGCATGGTCCTACTTCTGTAACACTAAGTCTTTTCTATCTTATGAGATTGAAGCTCTAGGGGTCTTTTATCACTGGTCTTTGGATGTCCAGCACAAATCCCCTTTTTGATTCACCTTTTCTGCTCCCTTGAAGGTTTCATTCTGTGTAGCACTGGCATCAGATAGGATACTTTATTTAATCATTTATTTATTCAGGAATATTTATTCAGTATTGACTATGTGCCAGACATTGCTGTATGCCTGTGCTTTCCAACAGGGAAGCCACTCACATGTGCCTACAGAGCCCTTGAAATACGGATAGTCTGGATTGAGATGCAAAGTACGCACTAGATTTTACAGATATACCACACAAAAAAGAAGGTAAAATATTATATTAATACTTTTATATTGATTATGATTTAACATGTAATCAGTACAAACCTTGCTGAGAAACAATAAAAGCAGTAAATCTGTTTTACCTGAAAATATCTACAAAGCATGGATATTGAGGCTCTGAGTGTCTTGGAGCTAGTCTGTCATTGGCACAAGGTGAAAACCACAGGGTTCCCTCATGGTCAGAAACCACCTTATCTAGATGCAAAGATCTGAAGAGGAAAGATGTTGACCCGAGGATGTCCACTGTCATGGGTTGAATGGTGGACTCCGCATAAGATAGGTCCACATTTAAATCCGTGGGAGTTGTGTATACGACCTTATTTGGAATAAGGGTCTTCGCAGATGGAATTAAGTTAAGGATCTCAAGATGAGATCATCCTGCATTGTCTGAGTGGGCCCTAAGCCCAATGACAAGCGTGCTTACAAGAGACGAAGAAAAGACAGAAATCCAGAAAACAAGGCCATGTGAAGAAGGAAGCCGAGATTGGAGTGATAAAGCCACGAGCCAAGGACAGCCCAAGGACAGCACGGAGCCACCAGAATCTGGAAGAAGCAAGGGAGGATTCTCCCCTTAGGGCCTGCAGAGGGAGAGCCTTCAGTGGCTGCTAACACTTTGATTTTGGGCTTCTGACCTCCAGAACTGTGAGGGAATAAATTTGTTTTTTTAAGCCACCACGTTTGTGGTAATTTGTTGTGGCAGTCCTAGGAAACTAACACATATGCTCTTTTTTCCCCCCTGAAACTCATGGACTAGATAAATCACTCCACTTTACCTTGAGAAAAACTGAAAGAATTAATCTAAGGTCCTTCATGTAGAAACAAAGATATTCCTCCGTATAGAAGGATGGTCTCTTTGCACTTTACCCTGTAGTTCAGTTTCAGCCTTTACTCACATTATTTCGCCCACGTTCTTATCCTTAGTTTGTGACAAACCCTATCCAACTTCTTCTTAAACCCTACCCCAAGATCAAAACAACTCCTTCACACATTGCTCTACATTTTACTACTGTTTATTTCATTTACTCAACAGATATTTTGAGAATCAGTTCTATATGACGGTAAATTGAAATATTTTTCTTGGGATACATTGTGAACAAAACAAAGATCTCTGCCCTCTGGGATCTTAATTTCTAGTAGAGGCAGAGATGATATATAACAACAATAAATAATAGAACATATTACAGATTAGGAAGTGTTGTGGAGCACAGAAGTCGAGCAGGGTAAGTGGACCTAGGAGTACTGGGGGTGGGAGACTGGTTGCAGTATTGATTAAGGTGGTCAGGGTGGGCGTCGTTGAGAAGATGACATTTGAGCAAAGCCTTGAAGGAGGTGAGGAGTTAGCCAAGCAGATATCGTTGGGAAGAACATTCCAGGTAGAGAGAACAACTAGAGAAAAGACCTTAAGGCGGGAGCATCCCTGGTGTGTGTGAGACAGAGGCCAATAGGGTGGGAGCAGAGTGAGCAAGGGACAGAGAGGTAGGAGAAGAGGTAATGCTGGGCAGCATGTAGGACCCATGAGGCTGTTGTAAGGAGCTGGTATTTTCTTTGGGTGAAAGGGGGAGAGCTTTAGAGGGCTTTGCACAGGGAGAAAATAGTCTGACAAATTTTAAAAAGTTATTTTGACTAGTGTTGAGAGTGGGCCACGGAGGTGGCAGGGGTGGGAGCAAGGATAGAAGCCGAGAGGCCTGTTAAGAGGATGTCGCCATTGAGAAATAATGTTGGCTCAGACCTGGGTGGTCAATGAAAGTGGTGAGAAGAAGTGGCCTTACGTATATCATTTGAAGGTACAGTCAGCAGGAATTTTGATAGATGAGATGCAGGGTGTGAAAGAGAGAGAGGAATCAAGGTTGATTCTATAAATTTGGCCTGAACGTCTGGAAGAATGGAGATAATTTCAATGACAGAGGAAAGACTGTAAGGAGAGTAAATTGGGGGGGGGGTTATTATTCATTTCCAAGTGAATTTTCTCATAATATAATTAGCCTGAGTTAGTGGCTCCATCAGCAGGGAGATTAAGAGTGATGCATGCATAGTTCATTCTCATTGAACTCTAGGGTGTTCTTGGCTCACCCCATTATGGTAATAGCAAAGATCCAAGCTTTCTGTAGTTTACCTCTTATGAGTCTGACTCTCTATGAAATCCTGAGGACCTGCATATGGTCTCTTGAAATTATTGATTTCATACTTAGAATTTCTTTTGGCTAATCTTCATTCCTTTCCTCCTCTGACATGGTAGATTCTCTTTTTAATTAATAATAGCTGCCTTTCACATTTTTCTGAAGAGCATTCCAGTTTTCTTTCAAGGACTCCTCTCCCCTGTTACTTCCTACATTGTTGGTTATAATCTTAGTGGAAGTTAGAACTTGCTTCTTCAGCCTCCCATTCATTCTCTTCTCCTACACTATTCTTCCAATAAATTCCCTTAGGACAGTCAAAGTTGGTTTTCATGATTACAGTGAAGAACACTGGCAGATAGATATATCTTTATTTAAATGAGGGAAGGGATACAATTTACTTTTTAACATTAGAATTCCATGTTACAAAGGTTGTTGAATGCTCATTTCAGAACGTTAATTTACATATCTTATGCGGTTTTATGTGCAACAAACCTCATGAGTTTTAATCCTATGACATCGTCAACAAATATTATCAGAGTTCAGTGGGATGGCTTCTGGTCAGCTCCCTAGGCTGAGTTTTCTTTGCTCAGACTAAGCTCAATTGGGTTCATGAGCTAAGTTGTCTCTACAAAGACAGTTCTGAAAGGGATTTTACATGGAATCGTAATTTAGTCACCACTGGCATATATTCAGTCATTTAATAATTCTTCAACTTTGTCTCTGAACTTATGATTTATTCTTCTTTTTGTCTTAACTTAGGTTTATTTTTAGTGCTTTCTTCAGCTCTTCAAGTTGTTCAATACAGTGAATACAGAAATACAATGAACCCTAAGGAGAAAATGTTTCTATTTATTTTCTTTTAGATTCTGAGTCTACTCATTTTTAGATCCTGAGTTTAATCCTGAGTCATTATTATTTATCTCCTGGGTCCAATGGACCCCTTTTATTAAAAAAATACTTTTAGGCTATTTAACAAAGAAATTATAGAAGTAAGAATAAGGGGGATAGAGAAAAATAGCTATTTAAGAATTTTATTTTTCATTATTAATTTTTTTGGCTGTGCTATGTGGCTTGCGGGATCTTAGTTCCCCACACCAGGGATCAAACCTGGGCCCAAGGCAATGAAAGCACCGAGTCCTAACCACTGGACCACCAGGGAATTCCCTATATTAAAAATTTTAATAAGAATTTAAACAGCAATTGCATTGCCAGATGCAATACTTTTGAAAACTTTGATGACTTTTAATTTTGTTGAAGAGAAGATTTCCATCTTCTTTCCTCCATAATTATAAAACATTTTTATTTTTAGATTTATAAACACCAATTAGAATGATTATTTCAGTGAATTTTTTTGTTTATACATTATATATTTCCTTCCAATTATCTTTGTATACAGAGTTGCTCTAGTAATTTTTCATTTATGAATCATATCAAGTAAATTTTGGTGCACAAACATCCCTAAATGAGAATACTCATCCTTTTAGAATATCAGTATGGTCTAGGTTCTTGTTGTGGGTTACTGCAAGATGAAGTTTCTCCTGTTAAAGGATTAGCTGGCTAAGAATACCATATTTTCTTACTGTCAAGCACTGTTCTAAGCACTTCAAATATATTAACTCATTTAATCATTTAATCTTCACAGCAACCATATGCAGTAAGCACAATCAGTACCCCATTTTATAAAAGAGGAGACTGAGGTACATAGAAGATCAGTAACTTGTCCAAGGTCACACACTTAGTGAGTCGCAGAGCCATATTCAAACCCAGGCAATCTTCTCTTAACCAGTATCCTTACTCTCTATAAGAATAAACAGCCTTGGGCTTCCCTGGTGGCGCAGTGGTTGAGAATCTGCCTGCCAATGCAGGGGACACGGGTTCGAGCCCTGGTCTGGGAAGATCCCACATGCCGCAGAGCAACTAGGCCCGTGAGCCACAATTACTGAGCCTGCACGTCTGGAGCCTGTGCTCCGCAACAAGAGAGGCCGCGATAGTGAGAGGCCCGCGCACCGCGATGAAGAGTGGCCCCCGCTCGCCGCAACTAGAGAAAGCCCTCGCACAGAAACGAAGACCCAACACAGCCATAAATAAAAATAAATAAATAAATAAAATTTAAGAATAAACAGCCTGGCCATATGCTCACAAATCCTGTAACAGTCTGGAAACAACAGTATTCAAAATGGAGGGCAAGCCTTAAAGGAGGGCCATGTAAAACTTCCCAACCTGTGCATTACAAGTGGTTAACAGGTCTTTTTGTACATTGACTATCAGTCTATCAGAAGTTTCCTCTTAGTGCATGAACAGGTGCCTCTATTTACCCACAAATGCTGCATTATTTTCTATGTAATATGACCTGAAAATGGTTGAGAATTTCTGGTTTTCTCTACTTATATCAACTCTCAGTATACCATCAGGGCCCATTGGATCCAATATTAGTTTTTTTTTTTTTTAATTTTATTTATTTATTTATTTTATTTTTTAAATTTATGGCTGTGTTGGGTCTTCGTTTGTGTGCGAGGGCTTTCTCTAGTTGTGGCAAGTGGGGGCCACTCTTCATCGCGGTGCGTGGACCTCTCACTATCACGGCCTCTCTTGTTGCGGAGCACAGGCTCCAGACGTGCAGGCTGAGCAATTGGGACTCACGGGCCTAGTCGCTCTGCAGCATGTGGGATCTTCCCAGACCAGGGCTCGAACCCGTGTCCCCTGCATTGGCAGGCAGACTCTCAACCACTGCGCCACCAGGGAAGCCCCAATATTAGTTTTTAAGTTTCTTTTTTGGTCACTGTGTTTGTAAATATTGATATTTCATGAATTTTATCCTTTCTTAAAGATCTCGCACAGAGCAAAGAGAAGACCTAACAAAAAGAGGAAGGCTGGATATATGAGAGAGAAGGGTAAAAGATCAGGTTCACTCATAGAGTAGGAAGTGGGGACGAGGGGCATTCAAATGGAGGCAATACTTTGGGTTAATGTATTATTTGACTTATTCATTCAACATACATTTACTGATCACCTACTCTTTACTGGGCCCTTGTGAGGCTCAGAATAAAGCAGTGACCATCATATACATGGATCCCAATCCTCATGAAGCTTAGAGTGTAGCAGGAAATATGGACGTGAAACCAGTAATTACAACTGTGATAAATGTTATGAAAGGAGAAGCATGTTTCTGGATCTCCTTCCCTAAATCCTTTTCCTCCACGTTAAGCATCTGTGAGCCCTAGGGCTTTCTCCTGTGTCTTCTTACATTTTCATTCAAAACCTGTCTTAGGACTCTCATCTAAATCCAAAGTCACTTAGCCAGCATACACGATTGTTTTCCAAATATGCATCTCTTGCTCTCTCTCCTGAGATTTAGACTGATATATTCAGCTGCTTGTTCTACCTTTACCCACGGAGGTCTAGTTGGCATTTCAGACTCAGCTGGACTGAAAATGAACTCATTATTCTTTCCTCAAAAGCTGTTTCTCCTAACATACTGTACCTGATGTTAATGAATGGCAATGTGATCCACCCATTTCCCAACTGAAAAGCCTGGAAGTTTCTAAAGACACTTCTGTCTTCTTCAGCTCCCATCTCTGATGGCCACATATTTCTATCAATTGATTGTTTTTCCTTTCTCATTGTCTTATTTCAGGCCATCATAGCTTTTTGCCTGCGTCACTGCCGTTATATTTTATGCTAATTTACACTACAGGCAAGTGGTAGAGGTCCTCATTTACTTACGTGTTTTTAAAATTGCTTTTGATCAGAAACTCAACTTTACTATTCCTACTTCTTGAAATTTATTAAAGTTTTCTTTGTGGCATAATATATAGTTAATTTTTGACAGTGTGCTGCTAGCATCGAAAAAAAGTGCATTCTTCGGTTTTAGGGTATAAAGTTGGATACCTATCAATTGAATAACAATTATGTTACCTTAGTAATTATGTTATTTAGGTCATTCCTATCTATACTTATCTTTATTTGTCCACTTGATCCTCGATGGACAGAGAGAGGTAAAATAAAATTTTGACTATTAATAATTAGCCTGTTCTTGTATTTTGCATATGAGTGTCAATGCTTATTCAGTTTCCTTGTGATTCAAGTAGTTTCTGTGATTTCTTTCTGTCTTTTCTCTCCAGCCAACAAAGATCAACCTTTGCAATACTGCTTGCCATGCAGAATCCATCCATTTGACTCTGCTTCACCAGTAGATCATTCTTGGGAGAGTAGAGTGTGTGATTTCTCCTTCTTCCTTGTTTTTGTTTTTTCTTGGCCGGGGGCTGGTCCAGGGAAAGTCCTTCTGCTTGTCCATGCACACACCTGACATGGTTGTAAATAAGGTCCTGTTAGTGTCTCCCTTAGCAAGTATCACCTGTTTTTGGAGAATATCACTCTGTGGCCTTGTTCGAGGTACAGCTGCAGACATGTATCTCCCCTGGAGTGTCCCTCATCGTGACATTCACTGCATCTGGGAGCCTTTGTCTTATAGTGTGGCCAAAGTTATATACAGTTTTGTTGAAATGGTGTTTGTATTTCTGTTTCTCTTTGTGATTCAGGAGCAATTTTTGAAAGGAGAAAGGAGTAGCATCTTTTCTATTTCACTATTTAGAGCCCCTTTTCTATTTCACTATTTAAATACCATTGCTATCAAGCTGGCTTCTCAATATGCAGACTTGTTCTTCTCCCATTGAACCTCAAAGCTGCTTTCAGAGTATCTTTTCTCAGTGAAATATCTGATCAGGGAAGGTTCTTGCTTAAGGCCCTCAGTGACTCTCTACCACCTGCAAGTTACAATTCAGACTCCTTAGCATGACACAGGATGCTCTTTATGATCTGACTCTTGTCAAAATCTTTAGCCTAATTTCCTCCCTCCCTCTCTCCTTCACAACACACACATCATACTGAACTGTTTTCAATTTCCCAATTGCTATGCCTTTTTATATTCTATTTGCTTGGCCAGGAATGGAAGCTTATCTTCAGACCCCGCGGAAGCATCGCATTCCTTGGTTTCTTTCTCATTGTGAGGTCTCATGCACAAGCCTTGACTCTGATAGCATCCATGTCCAAATGCCACTTTACTCCTTTATTTATTGAATTTTTATTATGTACCAGGTCCTATTAAATCTTGGATGTAGCGTAGTGAACAAAATAGACAAAAGCCCTGCCCTCAAGTTTTATAAGATTATAATATATTGTGAATGTTGGATTATTATTTTCTTCACTAGCATGTGAAATCCTTGAATGCAGGGATTGCATTTTTAATCTTTTTGTCCAAAGTGCATGGACTATAGTAGATCCTCAACAGCTGTTTATCAAACGAGCAAATAACTAGGAGGGAGTCCAAGTAGTTTGTAATAATCCGTGTGAGAGGGTATTGGTTCCTGATTCCAAAGCAAGGAAAAGTTGTACAAATGTTTACATTTCTGAGGTGTAAGCATTAAGTTTTGGCGATGGAAGGGCTTTTAGCATAACTGAGCTTTCTAGATTGGGCTACTAATTGAGGGAACATGGTAGGGTGAGCAAGTTGGGAGTTGAGTTTAGTTTTGTACTCTGAAGCACATTCTGAACTTTCAGCTGAAGCGTCATGACAGAGCACATGCTGTATTCCAAAAGGGGTACTAGACCATATGCCAAAACTTCAAAGGTATGAAAAGATTCCGAGAGTGAAAACAGAAAGGATTTTTATGAGAAGGGTTTGGGGAAACTTTGTGATGTAAGTTTCCCCTCCTTGCTCCTCCTCTCCTTACCCAGGGTTGTAGTTGGGGTTGGAAGCTACTTCTCAGCTCAGTACACAGTGAGAGGGGCTTCACTGGGACCACATGGTGAGCTTCCTGTGTGTGCCTTGAAAATGGGGAACGTAGGGACTTGGTGATTGACATGAACTTGAGAAAGCTGGCACAGCTTATTATCAGCCAGCCGACCATCTGGGCACTGCATTCCCCTCTGATGGAGGGTCAGAGGTGTTCCAGGGGCTATAACACATGTAACCTTTGGTAGGAAAAGGCAGCTTTGGGTGTTTTGCAAAGAAATCCTGACCAAGAGAGAAGGCCCTTGGACTAATGGCTTCCTGGTAAGAGGCTCTGGAGACTGAAGCTGAGGCTGTCAGGGGCAGCCATGTGAAGGACAGTTATTGCCTATCATTACGGGAGTTGCAGTTTGCAAGACCCAACAGGGGAATCTTGGAAGAACCCACCAAAGTACATGTGAGAGAAAGAGTCAACTGTAAACATCTGCTAGGTCCGGGGGTTAAGAGTAAACTTTATATAGTGACAGATATCATCGTGTTTCCTATCCCTCTTACCCCTGCCAGGACATACTCGGCAGGGAAAGGACAAAAAAAGCCAGGCCCTGTTTTCCTAGGGCAAATGACTGATTTATAGCGGTCCCCAGGTGGGGGAAGAGAAAGAGTTGTAAAGTGACATCAAATTTGGAGTTGTGAATTCGATTGGTCTGAGATTCTTAATTTCTGAATCTTGAGCATGTGATCTAAAACACCTTGAGGACTTGAAGCTTCCATCGTCAGAGGCAGGGTAAGGGCTATCACCATCCACAGAGAAGGTTTAAAGGGACACGGAATGCCAACGTAAAGCTGTCATATGATTATACCCCAGGAGTGCTGCTTCTTAAATGTACCAACTACATGTACATTTAGGAGCCATTAGCTTACAGAGGATAGTTGAAATAATAGCAAGAGATTAGCAGCAATGGATTGGTGGATAAGGTTATAAGAGGGTTTTTTTTGTTCAGAACCCTGGGGGTTACCAATATTAATAGGGTGGGCAGAGGGAGAAGAATGTAGAGAGGAAGAAGGCATTGCCGGAGAGGTGGAAGAAGTCAAAAAGAATGATATCATGGAAATAGGAAACCCGGAAGATCCAGGTTCCGAGAAGCCTGAAACTTATTCAGTTATAAATAATCGAAGCTTATTTAATTACTAATACAAATTAGGTACAAGTAGATATTTATTTATAAAGAGAAAATAAGTACCAAGAACAACATAATATCTAGAAAAAAGAGTGACATTTTTGTTAGTAAATTATTAACACCTCTACGTAGTATTTTCCTTATGCTTTTTGACTGCATAATATTTGATTGCCTCCTCTCTCTAGAAAGACAAGAAAGAATTCAGTCTTCCCCTTAGGATGGTTGATAAAAGCTCAGTTTTTATTATCAATGATTTATTTATTTATTTAAAATTAATTTATTTTTTGGCTGTGTTGGGTCTTCTTTGTTGCTGTGTGTGGGATTTCTGTAACTGCAGCGAGCGGGGGACTACTCTTCATTGTGGTGCGCAGGCTTCTCATTGCGGTGGCTTCTCTTGTTGCAGAGCACGGGCTCTAGGTGCATGGGCTTCAGTAGTTGCAGCACACAGGCTCAGTAGTTGTGGCTCGCGGGCTCTAGAGCGCAGGCTCAGTAGTTGTGGTGCACGGGCTTAGTTGCTCCGCAGTGTGTGGGATCTTCCCGGACCAGGGCTCGAACCCGTGTCCCCTGCATTGGCAGGCGGATTCTTTTTTATTTTTTTAATGATATAATGCATTGTTAATTATAATATAATATACAATATAATGCAATGTGTATTACACTTCAACACAATGCAGTGTAGTTAAAATGTGAGATAATACAATAATTGAAAATTGGACTTCATCAAAATTAATAAAAACTTTTGCTTATGAAAAGACACTGTTAGAAAATGAAAAGGTAAGTGACAAATCAGAAAATATTCACAATACATACATTAATCTGATACATACATTAATCAGAAAATATTCACAATACATACATTAATCTGATAAAAGACATGTATATTCAGCATATATAAAATAAGCCTTACATTTGAATATTAAAATGACAAACCATAACAAATGGGCAAACAGACCCTTCATTTAAAAAAAGATATATGAATAGTCAGCAAGCACATGAGAAGATGTTCAACATCATTTGTCATCAATGAAATGCAATGTAAAACCAGAAAGAGATACCACTGCACTCACTAGCATTGCTAAAACAAAAAAGACAGGTGATACTAAATGTTGGTGATGATGTGGAGAAAGTCAACTCTCAATTTCTAGTGGAACTGTCAAGTGGTACAACCATTTAGAAAAACAGTTTAGTAGATGCTAATAAAGTTAAACATATGCCTCCTGAGCATATGTTTAACATATGCATACTAAGCCTATACAAAGGAGCAATTCCACTCCCTTGTGTTTGCCCAAGATATATGAGAACATGTATCCAATAAAAGCTTGTACATGCATGCCCATAGTAGCTTTATTTATAAAAACGAATAACTGGAAACAGATGTCCATCAATAAGAAAACAGATATGAACTTGTGCTATATTCATTTGATGGAAAAACAGCAATAAAAATGATGATGCATTCAACATTATGAATGAACCACAAAAATATTATACTGAGCTGAAGACAACATCACAAAAGAATACATACAGTGTAATTGTATTTAGAGGAAACTCAGGTGCAAGCAAAACTAGTCTGTAGTGATAAAAACTTAAAAAAAAAAGTTCCAGGGAGGGGTGAAGATGGGAGGTTGGTATTGACTGGAAAGGGATCTTTCAAGGGGTAAAGAAAATCTTCTATATCTTAATTGGGTGATGGTTACACAGGTGTGTCATTTGTCAAAATTCATCCAACTCTACTCATGTAAGCTCTGCATGTTCTACTGTGTAAAATATATAAAATAAAAACAAAAATAAATTTACTAGTAAAATGTGATCAGTAATAAGAGGGAAATGTGAAAAAAAAGGAATAATTATGCCTCAGAGTCTGACTGAATGTAAAAGGGTCCGGTGTGAAGTCTGTAATTTAACCTGACTTATTTGGGAACCCTTGTTGGGCCCAGACAGAGGATTGGACTCACTTGACAATAGTATTTCACTCTACCAGGCACATGGACCAAGCTCAGTGGCTGGATACTTCTTCCTTTTCCTCTTACCTTTTAAGTACAAACAAACACTGTAATAACTACCAGGAGATTCTGACCTAAAGAAGAAGGTAGATTGAGATTTATGATGAGATATGAATGCTCCCATTAGTAGAATCCATCAGCTTTGTCAGGTCCTGAGTTTGAACTCTGCTGGAAGGGTGGAGAATCTTCCACTTTGGAGCTTGTTTCTGTTGTTTTTCTGTTGCAGCCTGAAGAATGCTAACTTCCAGGGCACAGGGCAAGCCTCATCTGTTTAGCCTCATTATTTATTTATTTATTTTGAATTATGATATTTATTTATTTATTTATTTATTTTTTAACATCTCTATTGGAGTATAATTGCTTTACAGTGGTGTGTTAGTTTGGCAGGCAGATTCTTAACTATGGTGCCGCCAGGGAAGTCCCAATGACTTATTAATAAATTTACTTTTAAGGATTTTTATTACATATTTTAGCTTTATTATTCATTATTGGTAATGGCAAATAAAGTTTTAGGATTATTATCAAATTTGGGAAGAATTCTATAAAACTTCTTTCACATACAAACACCAAGATTTCAGGGCATTTAAAGTATTCCCATGTGTTGCTGTGGCAATTTTAAAACATAGTCACAAGTTCTTTGACTCTTCTCCCATTTAGAGGTAGAGTTATATGTCCCTTCCTCTTGAATCAGGGTGGGCTTTTGTGTCTGGTTTATTCAGTAGCATACAGTGGAAATGAAGCTATGTCACTTCTGCCTCTGGGTCAAAAAAAGGTCATGCACTTCCCTGCTTGGTTACAGGAATACTTGGTATTGTAGTCCTGTGCCTCAGTGTTAGGAATCTGATTACACAGAAGCCACCGTGCTGTGGGGAAGCTCAAGACACGTGGTGAAGCTGTGTGTAGGCTATTTGATTGACAATCTCAGATGGGTCCAGTCTTGAAATCATCCCATCTTAGGTGCTAGACATAAGAATAAAGGAAACCTACAGATAATTCTAGGTCCTGCCATTTGAATCTTTCCATCTGAGCTCCCAGGTATGGTGGAACAGAGATCAGCCATTCTTCCTATGCAAGTCCATATTCCTAATCCACATTAAAAAACTGTTTTACACTAGTAAGTTTTAAGATGATCTGTTACACAGCAGTAAATAACATGAAAGACATACTAATCTTAAACTGCTGGAATTAACATACATTAACCTATTAGTTGTCAATGTTTTCCTCATTGTAGTGGCAGATTATTTAATGTTATTTTCATTGAAATTAATTTTTCCTGTTAAATCAGCAGGAAGTTAAGAAAAATGAGTACAGATGTGACTGAACAAGGCCATTTCAGGCTGTGGTAAGGACATGAGCAAAGAGATGGTCTAGCAAACAGAGAGCATGGTTTTGGATACAGTGCAGTGAACACACAGCATGGCAGTGGGTGATAAAACCAGACAACTGTGTTGAAGCCTGGAAAAGAGGAGTGAAATGGTGCCAAATTGTAACATGTGCCTGAGACTAGACTATCCAATTCTGATGAGAGGCTGAGGACAGACTAAGTTAAGGAATCAGGGGCCTAAGGATGGATCACTAAACAATTGAAAAGCAATGTATTGTTTTGTTAAGATTGTCAATATTAGACTCAGACGATCTTTGTTTTGAATCCTACCTCTGCCATTTGCTAGTCTATGAAATCTTGTTAGTAACTAATTATATATTAAACTGATTGCCAACCATACAAATACATCTTTCTAAATTTAAACTAAATATGTTTCCAACTGAATTTCTCCTTAGCTGGTTTGTCAAAATGCCTGTGGTTATTCACATGCCACCGAATATGAGGGTAATGTGATGGAGTGGGAGTCAGGGGTGGATAGAGACGGTAATTTTAATTAAGTGAGGTTAAAGAGCTCATTCTTTCAAGTAGGAAAATATATGATCATGTGAAAAAATTATTACTAGGGCTCCTCCCAACATGTTAATCCTCTGTATTGTGAAGGGCATTGAAGCTTAAACTTCATTATCTTTGTGATCAGTCTACCTCTGCTAATGGAGATGTGTGTTTTTAGAATTAGATGGTGTCAGAATTATAAAAGGGGTCTAGTAGCGTGAAGACTGAAAACTGGTCATTGGTTTTTAGCAATTAAGAGTCCACTACTGAAATATGAAAATGGTTTTCATGAAAATTAGTTGGGGTGTGAGCATGGAAATCATTTTGGTGAAGGTGCAAAAGTGAAGAGTTTAACTGAATGAAATCCTGGAAACGTCCTTCTGGACCTGGGGTTTAATTATTTTCCTGGTTCAATTCCCAGGTATAAAATTCCCAGATATGGAAATTCCTTAGATCATCCCCTAAGTAACAATCAGTAAAGCTTCTAGACCTAAAATTGTAACCAAATAGTCAGTTGTTATGGTTATGTAAGTGCTCATTTAAATTTTGAACAAAGGAGAGTGAACCAGCTGGGCACCTCTGCAGCTAATAGGAACCAGAGTTAGCCTCATCAGAAGGAAAGTGCTTTGTCCCTCTCAGCAACTGATGCTGCAAGAACACTTGCTGCTGCTGCAACTGCTGGGTATCTGATGGAAGGGTTTGCTTTTGTCTGAATAGCAAAAGATGACCCAGGCCCTAGGGGACCTCCAGAAGTCCTAGACTGCTCTACTCTTTAAGAAAACTTGATTAAGAAGATGACCCAGGCCCTAGGGGACTTCCAGAAGTCTAGACTGCTCTACACTTTAAGAAAACTTGATTATGAAGGGGCAGGAAGGATAAAGGGCCCCAGATAGTTAAGAAAGTAGGGTCAAAGAAGAAAAGTTTATTTTAGGATGGAAAAGTCCTGAACTTGTTTTTGACTCAAGGGGAAGGAAAGAGGTAAGCTAGCAATGGAAGAAACAGGACAGTGGGGAGATAACTAGTAAAGCAAGGGAGATGGCAGAAGAGGATAGAATAAATGTCATGTCAGAAAGTTGCAAATGAAGGTAGCTGTCATTTGTACCTTTACTGATTTTCTGTCTATTTGTTTTATGAAGTGTTATATCTTCTAGATGAATTGGCTCCTTTATCATAATATTGATAATAAAATGTTCCTCCTTATCGCTGGTAATATTCCTTGTTGTGAAGTCTGTTTTGTCTGATATTAATATAGGTACTCTAGTTTTCTTATGAGTAGCACAGCATTTTATATCCTTTTCAATTCTTTTTATTTTTAGACTGGATATATTTTTATATTTAAAGTGGGTTTCTTGGAGACAGCACACAGCCAAGTCTTGCTTTTTTATCTAATCTGACATTCTTTGCCTTTTAATTAGAATGTTTAGATTATTTAGATTATTTACATTTAATGTAATTGTTAATATAATTTGTCTTAAATTATCCATCTTGCTATTTGTTTTCTATATTTCTCATCTCCATATGTTCTTTATTACTTTCCCCCTTTTCTGATTTTTGATTATTCCATATTGTTAGTGCTCCATTTATTTATTTTAATTTCCATTATTTTCATATTAACTATATCTTTATTTTTTAGCAATTTCTTTAGGGTTTATAATATACATCTTTAACTTGTCACAGTTTACCTTAAAAAATACTGAATCGATTTACATATGATGCAGGAAGCTTATAACTGTAGCTGGGCAAACCTCATTTTATTTCAACTTGCTTTATTGTACTTTGTAGATAATGCCCCCCCCTTTTTTAAAAAACAGATTGAAGGTTTGTGGTAACCCTGCTTCAAGCAAGTGTATTGGTGCAATTTTTCCAACAGCATTTGCTCACTTTATATCTCTGTATCATATTTTGGTAATTCTCAGAATATTTCAAGCTTTTTCATTATTATTATATTTGTTATGATGATGTGTGACCAGTGATCTTTGACGTTATTATTGCAAAAAGATTATGACTCACTGAAGGCTCAGATGATGGTTAGCATTTTTTAACACTAAAGCATTTTAAAATTAAGGCATGTACGTTCTTTTTTTCAGACATAATGCTTTTGCACACTTAATAGACTACAATATAGACATAACATTTATATGTACTGGGAAACTAAAAAATTCATGTGACTCACTTTATTGCAATATCTGCTTTATTCCAGTGATCTGGAACTGAGCGTGCAATATCTCCAAGTATTTTATATCCCTTCCCATCCTTTGTGCTACTGCTCTAATCATTTTACTTCTACATATGTTATAAACAACACATACATTTTTTTCATTGAATAATCGCTTAACTTTTAAAGAAATTTTTTAAAATGAGAAATATTTACCCACTTATTTATCATTTCTGGTAGCCTTCTTCATTTGCACAGATCCGAGTTTCCATCTGGTATTTTCCTTGTGCCTGAAGAACTTCAATTAAAAATTACTTGCAGTAAGAGTTTACTAGCAACAAGTTCTCTCAAATGTCTTTGCTGAGTATAGAATTCCAGGTTGAATCCACAACCCTACCCTGGTCCTGCACTTTAAAGATGCCATTCTGTTGTCTTCTAGCTTGCATAGGTTGCAATAGGAATTCTGTAATTATTTTAATTTTTGATTCTCTGTATGTAATGTGCCTTTTTTTTCCCCTGCTGCTTTTAACATTGTCTCTTTATGTCTGCTTTTCAATAATTTGATTATGTGCCTTGGTATAGTTTTCTTTGTGCTTATCCTGTTTAGGAGTCACTGAGTTCTAGAAATTGTGCTTTTGTAGTTTTCATTAAATTAGAAAAAAATTTTAGCTGTTCTTCAACTATTCTGTCCCTCTCCTACTTTTCTGTGTAATTGTGTTTCCAATTATACATAGGTTAGAACACTTGATATTGTCCCTCAGTTAACTATGGCTCTTTTCCCTTTTTCTTCCAGTGTTTTTTCCTCTCTGGATTTCATTTGGATAATTTCTATTGTTTTGTCTTCAAGTTCATTCATCTTTTGTTCAGCTGTGTCTATTTTAATTTTAGATACTGTATTTTTTATATCTAGAAGTTCTATTCATGTTTCATTAGTCTGCTTATTGTATCCATAATTTCTTTTAAATCTTTGAGCATATTGAAACTACACATTTTAACTGTGTTGTTTGCTAATTCTGTCATCTCTGTCATGTCTGCTTCTGTTTCTGTTGATTGATTTTGTTTCATATGTCTAGAAATTCTTTTTGCATGTCTATAAGTGTTTCTTTTTTTTTTTTTTTTTTTGGTTGCCAGACATTGTGAAGGTCTTGTTGTTGACTGCTTAATTTTGTTGTGGTCTTTAAATATTTTTGTTATTGAAGTATAGTTGATTAACAATGTTGTGTTAATTTCTTCTGTACAGCAAAATGACTCAGTTATACATATGTATTTTTTCATATTCTTTTCCATTATGGTTTGTCATAGGATATTGAATATAGTTCCCTGTGTTATACAATAGGACCTTGTTGTTTACCCAGCCTATACATAATATTGGGTTGGTCAGAAAGTTCATTCGGGTTTACCCATAACGTCCTATGGAAAAACCCGAGCGAACGTTATGGCCAGCCCAACAGTTTGCTTCTGCTAATCCCAAGCTCACAATCCTTCCCTCCCCCACCCTCCCTCCCTCTTGGCAACCACAAGTCTGTTCTCTATATCTGTGAGTCTGTTTTTATTTCGTAGATATGTTTATTTGTGTCATATTTTAGATTCCACATATAAGTGATATCATATGGTATTTGTCTTTCTCTTTCTGACTTACTTTGCTTATGATAATCTCTAGGCCCACCCATGTTGCTGCAAATGGCATTATTCCATTCATTTTGATGACTAAGTAATACTCCACTGTATATATATTCCACATCTTCTTTATCCATTCATCCGTGAGTAGACATTTAGGTTGTTTCCATGTCTTGGCTATTGTAAATAGTGCTGCTATGAACATAAGGGTGCATGTATCTTTTTGAATTATAATTTTGTCTGGGTATATGCCCAGGAGTGGGATTGCTGGATCATATGGCAACTCTATTTTTAGTTTTTTGAGGAACCTCTATACTGTTTTCCATAGCGGCTGCACCAATTTACATTCCCATCAACAGTGTAAGAGAGTTCTTTTTTCTCCACACCCTCTCCAGCATTTGTTATTTGTAGACATTTTAATGATGGCCATTCTGTGGTCTTTAAATATTGTTAGATTTTGTTCTGGCAGGCAGTTAGGATACCTGTGGATTACATAGATCCTTTCAAGGATTGTTTTTAAAATCTTTAGGGCAGGTATAGAGTAACCCTTACTCTATGGCTAGTTAAGCCCTTCTACTGAGGTATAACCTTCTGGGGGTATCTACTCAATTCCCATGTATGTAATGAGGTCTCTTCACTCTGAATTGTGGAATTCTTCATGATGACTATCAGTCCTGTGTGCTCTGAGAATTGTTTAGCTTACAGCTCTCTGGTAATTATTCTCTTCCCAGACTCATGGTATTTTATTCTATGCATGAAAATGTGTTACTCAGCTAAAGTCTTAGGGAACCCTTAATTAGATCTCAAGAACTTTTAAATTTCTCTTCTCTACTCTGCCCCCTACAGTTTAGACATTTTAGCTTCTCTGGACTCTGATTTGTCTCCTTAATTCAGCTAGGCTTCAAGGCACTATTTGCATTCTGCCTTCCTAGTCTGTGGTCTGAAAACTGTCCTCAGTCAAAATCTGGGACAATTGTAAGATCACCTCATTTGTTTCCTTTTCTAAGGGATCAGAGTCCTGCATTGTTGTCCATGTTTGAAAACAGTTGCTTCACTATTTTGTCTAGCTTTCTAGTTATTTATGATTAGGGTGTAATTCTTGACCCTGTTACTCCCTAAAGACCATAAATGGAGAAAGATGCAGTGATTTTATCAAGTGATTAAAAGTGGTGGCAATTTGTGAAAGTAAAATTAAATATGGGATTACTTATGAAAATATATGTGTAGCTATATGCATTGAATGGCCTGATCTTATAAATGTATACCCAGTGATTAAAATAAAATTATAAAGAAATGGTGATATTTTATAATACAATGTAATTATAATATTTTAAATTCCTCATAATAGGGCTAGAATCTTTATAAGGTAATATTTAGTAGAGCATTTGTGTACAGACTTGTTTCTTCCTAATAGTGCTGAATTTTTAGCAAATAATTGAACAAAACAAGGGCATTAAGGACATTTATTTTTCAGAAATTTGATTTTTCAAGGGAAGCATCAAAATTACAGTAGTGAAAAAATCAGATTTTGTGGCATTTCTTTACATTTTGTACTGTGTGTGTGTGTGTGTGTGTGTGTGTCTGTATAATCATATGAGTTTGCAGGCTTTTCAGGATCCTTTCTGTAATTAGGGGTTCTAAAGGTCTTAATCTCTTAACCTAATATTTAAAAATAGTAGATGATAAATCCAACTATAAATTTACTATCGAATATCTTACTCCTGATAGTCTCATGCAAAATTTGAATATTAAAAGTAGAGATTACTCATATTTTGATGTTATTATAGTCCACTGCTTTGTCATTCTTTATTAATCTCGTCGGATATTTATAAAAACATCTAGAATTATTTAACCATTAGTTAATTGGGATCTTGTGTTTCCAGCTATACTTTCTTCCTTCAACGAATTTAGTTTCTAACTCAGGGCATACTTTTGTTTTATGGACCTGAACAAGCCCATAGACATAATTTTTCAACCTGTGCATGGTTGGCACATACAGTGTTTTTTCCACTCCCAGGGCAATCCTGACTTGCAACAATGTTTTAGAGCTACCCACTTCAGATGGGACATAGTTTCTCCACATTGTCATTCTCATAATAACTCCCCATTCTAGCCATTAATGTTCACTTAATTCACTCAGCAGTTATTTATTTGTGGCCTTAGACCTGGCCTCTTCATGCCTTTATGTTACATGCTTGATCCCTGGTCTAGAGTGAGAGAGAGAGAGAGATAGAAGTAGGGAGAGTGAGACTATTTCAAAGGACTGAAAAGTAGTCCTTTTATAGGTTTATACATGGTTTATATAGTTTTCATTTCAGATTATGGATTTAGAGTCCTTAATTCTTAAAGAAGAAGAACCAAGCAGTTGTATTCATCTTAACTCAGTGCTCATTTCCCCAAGTGATTGGAAGTGAATAAGGGGACAGATAAACCTGCATTCTTCAACTACAGAAAATGGAAGAAAGATTGGATCAAAACAGAAGTTAGTAAAAGGCAACTTTCTATGGAAAAAGGCTGGAGGGTAGAGAATACCTATTTCCTTTTTCTCTTCCATCAGTCAGAGGCAAAAACTTTCTGCTCCCTTAATTTAAACCTTTGTCATGGCAAGACATTTGCTTAGAGAAAAACCTGCTAGTACCATAGCTGGTGATTCAATGTGTATGAAAATTACTACGTAGAACATAGATTCCCTTTTAATGTATATATACGGGAAATATGTAAAAGGAAAGTATGTGAAAAGATATAAAGCTATTTTATTTTACATTTACCTTGGAATGGGAAGAAACCAGGAAGGCTCAGAAAAATTTTGTTCTTAGAGTGGTCATTTCTTTCTCCATTAATTTGTATTTCCTTTGAGCAACATGGATAACTCTGCATTGTGAAACATATTGTGTTTGGAGAAGCAGTACAATAGGTTGGCCCATCTGGTGGGAGAACTTGTTCCCTTTTGTAAAAAACCATGCCTGTGTGTTATGACATCATTCCTTATAAAGGTAGAGATAGATTATTGTGCACATATAACATAATGAATTTATATGAGATATAGTGACTATCCCATGAGTGAGGGAACAAGACATAATTTGGAGTTGGAGCCTAGAGTGATTTATGAAGGTCATTGTCTTACAAGTTCAGATGCTTTCCATATGGCGTTGGAGAAACCCCCTTATGTACTGTATGTATAAAACATATGTAGCAAATTAGTTTCACTTACATTTTTTTCCCAAAATATGTTTTGGTTTAAAAATGACAGTGTCTTTTGTTTATCTGGTCTGTAAAATGCTATATCTTTTTTTTCTAAGAGAGGGGTTATTTGTTAATAACAACTGAGAGTTTTTAAATGAGTCTGACAGTACTGAGTGTGAGCCCTTTGACACAGGGCCTTGCTGTGGCTTGGGTGCCAAAGTCTCCCATCTCATTGGATTTATGGCTTAACTTCTGTATCACGCTTAACTTGAGTGTGCTCAGCAGTGTGACCTTGTCTGGGAAGAGGAAAAATGGATTGTTCATTTTCCAGCTGTAGTGTATCATATTTCCATCTAATTGCATTTTCAAATAGATGTGAAGATGCAACTACTTCCACTTGAAAGGAAATTGCTCTACTTAAAGAAAAATGGAGAATGGATTAGGAGTAATAATCAAAGTGGAAAGTATTTTATACCTAAAAGAATAAGCTTTTGTTTGGCTTAAGCAGCAATCCCACTGATGGATTTGTGTGCGTGTGTTTTTTTTCATCCCTGTTTTAGTTGTGAAGACTTAAAGGGTACATGCCCTCAGACTCCAGTCCAGTTTTTCTAAAGCTTTATGAATTGTCTGACTTTATAAAACTTTCTCCCTCTAAAATCTATAGTGTACATATTCCATTTGAACACTAAAAAGCATGAGTGGGTTTCCAAATTTGATTTCATTTTTTATTTGAAAAAAATTGTAACATAATTAAAAAATCTGGAAACTCACTGTGATGTGACAAAAATAAGAATGGAAATCATTGGAGCTTTAACCCCAATCAAGAGACTACCTAAACATTTTTGTTGGAGAAGAGTTTCTTATGTTATTAAACATGTCTGGCTGGATGTACGCAGTTGATCTGTATCTCATTTATGGTATCTATCAAAACTGAAATATTCAGCTAGAATTATAGAATTTTCACAGTTGTATATAGTCTAAGTCACGCATTACAATAGTGTAACAATTACTTTTTGGTTTGAAAACCCTGATAATGCGTGTTTGAAAAATATTCTTAGAAGATAAAAATAAAATCTAGGAATATATGACTTTCATTTTAGTTGGGCCAGAGCAAAGTACCTAGAAAATCATTAACTAGGGTGAGGGGGCAATTAGGATTTGAACACAGAGTTTTTTTAGTTTTGATCTCCAAATTTAACTTAAAATGGATATGTATGTGTGCATGCATATATATTTGTATATGTGCACACACTCAAAATTCAGCAATAGTATTAAATTATCATTAAGTGACTAAAATATGTTAGTAGTCCATCTTGTCAAAGTGTCTCCAATCCAGTGCCACCACAACCTGATAACTGTACCTTAATTTCTATGAAACATTTAGTCTGTGCACCAGAATGTGTGAGCTATCTACTTATCTTTGGAGAAAGAAAGAATTGTTCCAGTGAAGTTTTAACAATTGTTTTGACAAGTAGCTTCATAGATAATGCTTTTCTTGTAGATAAAGCTTGGGTGCTGGTCTTTACAACTGTCAATTTAGCTCTTTCAGAATCACTATGATTCATTTGCTATAATGAAATTTTCCCTTCATGTAAGCAGGCAAATTTTGATCTCAGTATAAATCTTTCTCTCTTTCTTCATTCTTCTTCTAGCAGACAGCTCATACAGCTGTGCACTGTATCTCCATAGCAAAGTCATTTGCAACTACAGTAGTATGATTTTGGGTGTGAGGAAGTAGTACAGTAGCAGGTCCTCTGGATGTCTTTCTCCTTGTTCTCTGTGTTAAAGCTGTGTGTGTGCCACATTCCTTAACAGATTTCCATGGGATCCTGGTTGGCTTTGGAGACTGAAGAAGAAGGATACAACTCTGTGAAGTCTGAACATCTGCTAGAGTCATGAATGGCTTTGGGGATGAGCTCATCAGCGGGTAGGTCAACTAACTACTCATCCCAGCTATCATCAGCCAGATTCACTACCGTTGCCCCATTGAGAATCCCTAATGTGTCTCAGTGGACATGAGATTGGATAGTCAGCCAAAGAGCTAATTTCCTCCTGTCTTGGGATGGGGGTGGGGATGAAAGTGGGGAAGAAGAGGGAATATGAAAAGCCATTTCTGGAGATGTATTTGAGTTGCTCACACCATGACGTGTAAAACAAAACAAAACAAACAACAACAAAAAGTAGAGATCAACAAGCCTTAACTCTGGTTTGTCATCCAGAGGTAGGACTTACTAGATCTTGAGGGGGGATGTCAACCTAGATTCTGTTTCTGTCTTTGACCATTATTTCTCAAGCTGTGCTCACTGAGAACGCTGGTGGCTCACTCAATATGGTTTATCACTAAAAGTTAAGAAAGGTGCTTTTCTTTAATTCACAAATTAACAAAAAAAAGTAACAAAAGGAAAATATGTGAAACAAACTGATATCATGGCAAGAATCTTCTCAATATTACTGTTTTACCCCATAAATTTATCCTAAATGTTTCTAATTAAGTCCACATTTATTAAACACTGCTATTTGGTAGGCAGCGTGCTAGATTGGAAATATGTATGTGAATGATACACGTATCCTGTCCTTAATGATCCTCCAGTCCAATGGAACAGACACACAGATAATTTCATTTTGTTGGGGAGCAGTAGCAGATGAATCATAAACAAATGACTATGAATTGAACAATTTTGAAATTAGATTTCTTACATGTTTTTGAAGATGCAGTGATTTACATACATGTATTTTCCATTAATCTAGTTTTTGTGATGGCACTAAATGATGATACGGGGAAACTGTACCAGCTTTAAAGCTGGGCTTACATCTCTGCTCATGAGCAGAGTGAATTTTTGAGCTTCAGCTTCTTCATCTGCATTAATGGGATGATAAAGCTTTTGCGCAGGATTGTTGAGAGAGAGAGAGAGAGAGAGAGAGAGAGAGAGAGAGAGAGAGTGTGTGTGTGTGTGTGTGTGTGAAATGCCAGCACCTGCCTGCAGATGTAGGAATCTTCTTTGCTACATCTCAACTTGGTGGTGATATAACACATTTTTGGATACTCTAGTGATGGGGAATAAATCTTCTGGTGACAAAATAGTAATGGCTAGAAATAAATAGGGACTCAAATGCTAACAGTTCCCCAAGAATTATGGGTTGAGACATAATGTGGGGCTATGTTATTGCTGGAGAATTTACCAACTTTCAACTAAAAAGTTCTCCAACCTGTGGTGATTGGTATATCATTCTTTCATCCTCATAATTACTTCTTCTGTGTATTTTCTTATGATATTGCAGAATGGGTTATAAAGCACCATATGGGTCACCTAGTGCTGCTTCCTCCATTTTGGGATTGAGAAGTGGCGGCCCCAGTCTGTTAATTAGTGATAGACCTGGGAGAACGCAGATGTGTTGAGATCAGAGATCTTTTCTCTATCCCATCAGTTCTCTTAAGTGTGCTTCCTGCAGGTGACCTACTGTTGTTTGTGTGCACACAAACACATTTTGCAGTGTGCACATGGTACCTTACACATCAGGCTTCTAGGTGGCATTGATAATTACTATTACTATGGTTGGTTACTCTCTTTATATTACCTTTTACCAGAACTTATTTTCTTAATTTTTCAAATCAGTGTCAAACATTGCTTACTTAGACTGAAAACGTTAATGCTTGAAATAAAACTGTGTTCATTTTTTCAGTAGACCCATTCCTCCCCCACCCCGCCCCCAACAGCTGGCTTTGTTTCTTCTAAGTCCTAAACTTTTAAAAGCATGTTCCTTTTCACTTGTTTTGTGTTAATATTTTTCAGAAATGTTCATTAAATGGATAAATTTTTCGACCCCTTTCAACACTAGAAAACAAAACAAGTTGAATCATGTCAAAAGCAAGTAGTCCACAGGGATAATATAAGCATAATATTCTTTCTGTATACAATTTAAAAATTTGAGGGCCATATCATTTTGTGAATTCTATAGGGGCTGATTAAATACCACTAGGGAAGCAAAGTTTGTTATATAGAAAAGCAAATACATTTTTTATAGCTTTGAATCCCTCAGCTTTGAAGAATTTATTATGAAAGTGACCCAGTGATCCATAGACTGGAAATTTTATACTAGGTTGTCATGTTATGACATGTTATATACCCCATTATATAATACAAAAATATTTTAAGATTTATTGCTTTTAAAATACATAATAAACTTGTACCAATATATGACACGGATTCCCTCACAACATATATTATTGCTAAATAATTAAACATATTTTGGTGTGTGGAATGTTTGTAACCTCAGTATTTCAAGATACCTCATGGTCCAGATGTAGCTTGTTAATTAAGCATTGCTTGAGGGACAAATAATTGTCTAGGAATTGCCTCAGAAATCATTCAAGATGGTAGAGTGAGAGGGTGTGGGGCTTACCTTCCCCCACGAACACATCTAAAATATGTCTACATGTGGAACAATTGTCATGGAAAACTAACTGGAAACTGGCAGAAAGACTCCTGTATAACCAAGGCTGTAAGAAAGATACACAAATAATTGGCTCAGAAGGGAAGAAAATCAACTGGGTTAAGACCTGTGCCCCAGGGAGGGGACTCAGAGGAAAAGGGAGAATACTTGGGCAGACACCAGCCCTGGGGAGTGACAGGTTCAAGCCACAGATTGGGTGCCCCAGTCCTGGGGTCCTGCCCAGAGGAGACAGGCCCCTTTGCAGGACTGCTAAGACTAACAAAAGGGCCGTGGGAAGCCTGGACTCCACTTGTGAGGAGCACGTGTGCACTGGCTTGCCCCCGAAGTAGGGCAGAGTGAGGTCTGCTCTAGTGGTTTCTGGGTTTCCCACAATGGCCTCACCATAAGCCCAAGCCAAGCCAAGGCTCCGGCCCCACTCACTCCATGTCACAGCAAGGCACTGGATCTGAGGCAGACATATAACTGGGGAAAAAAAAAACATGGGATGCAGGGATTACCTGGTCCTGGGGCAGAGCCTGGGTGAGGGGGTGATGGCCATTTACCAACAACTTAATCAAGCAGTATCAGAAGCAGCCCAGATCTCTGACAGCAGCTGCCCCACCACGGCTCACCCCTGGCACGTGCTGAGAGACCATGGGGCCCCGCCTGCCCTGAAGAGTGATTCCACAACAGGGCGGGTGACAGAGGCTGGAGGCAGTGGTCAGCTGTGAGGAGCAAAGGGGACTTGCACCCAAGGCTGCGACTGAGTGGAGCCACCAGCACCTGCACAGGCAGCACATCGAACCTCTGTCTGTAGCCAGCACAACCTGAAAGCCCACAATGGTCCCCCTTGCTTCAGCACCCCTCACCTCTGGGGCAAGAGTCCCAGTGCGGAGAGAGGGAAAAACACACAGTTAAAGAGAACAGAGCCAGCTCAGGCTGGCCCTCAGGTCTTTTGGCTCCAGCAACTTGGGATCAGACCACACACCTGATAGAATTGTGATGGCCACCAAGCAGAGAGGAAGTCCTGCCTCACCCAGTGCCAGCTCTAGCCCTTCCATTTTCAGCTCCACCCCCTCCAAGGTGATAGCTGCCAGCACACCCTGAGGAAAGATGTAACTTGAATCAACATCAAATCCAGCTCTCCCACCAAGGCATGGGCACACGCAGTCTGTATAGGGATGCTCCCACATGAAATCACCTGTTCAAGACTGCAATAGGTGACTGTTTCACCTGAATTCATGAAGGCAGAGAATGTTAAGCAAAATGAAAAGGCAAAGGAACTATTCTCAATTGAAAGAGCTAGAGGAAACCTGAAAAAAAATAATGAAACAAAAATAAACAGTTTACCAGATAAAGAATTCAAAGCATCTGTAATAAAAATGTTAACTGAATTAGGGAAAATATTTGATGTACATAGTGAACACTTTAAGAAGGAATTAGAAAACATAAAAAAGACTCAATCAGAAATAAAGAATTCAGTAGCTGAAATAACACAGTAGAAGGAATGAATAGCAGACTAAGTTATACAGAGGAATGCATAAGTGATCTGGAAGATAGAATAATGAAAATCACTCAATTGGAACAGCAGACAGAAAGACAAATGAAAGAAAAAAAATAGAGCAACATACAAGCTCTCTGAGATAACATGAAATGTGCCAGTGTTCATGTTACAGGGGTTCCGGAAGACGAAGAGAGAGAAGGGTATTGAAAATGTATTTGAAGAAATTATGGCTGAAAACTTCCCAAACCTAAAAAAGAAAACAAATATCCAGGTACAGAAATCACAGAGGGGCCCAAGAGACCCACAGCAAGACATATCATAATTAAAATGGCAAAAGGTAAGATAAAGAGAGACTTCTAAAGGCAGCAAGAGAAAAACAAAGAGTCATATACAAGGAAATCTCCATAAAGCTATCAGCTGATTTCTCTGCAGAAACTCTGCAGGCCAAGGGAGTGACATGATATGTTCAAAGTGCTGAATGGAAAACCCTGCAACCTAGGATGCTCTACCCAGCAACTTAGGATGCTCTACCCAGCAAAGAATGAGAGACAAAGAACTCAGACAAGCAAAAACTGAGTTCATCCATACTAAACCTACCCTAAAATAAATGTTAAAGGGTCTTCTCTAAGTGGAAAAGAAGTGAGAACCTATAGAAAAAGGAAAATCCCACTAGGAAAGGCAAATACATAGTAAGCACTGAGGATCAACCACTTAAATAAGCCAGTACAAAGGTTAAAAGATAAAAAATTGTAAAACAACTATAATTACAATAAACAGTAAAGGGATAAACATGAAGACGTGAAATATGACATCAAAAACCACAATGTGGGGGAGGGGATTAAAAATGTAGGTCTTTCAGAATGTGTTTGAACTTAAATGACTACCAGTTTAAAACAAGTAGATATAGTTATAAGTCAACATGTATGAACCCCATGGTAACCACAAATCAAAAACCTACAATAGATGCACAAAAACTAACAAGAAAGGAACACAAGCACATTACTGAAAAAAATAATCAAACCACAAGGGAAGAAACAAACAGAAGAAATGAACAGAGAAAAACTACAAAAACAACTGGAAAACAAGTAATAAAATGGCAGTAAGTACATACCTATCAATAATTACTTTAAATGTCAATGGAGGGTTTCCCTGGTGGCGCAGTGGTTGAGAATCTGCCTGCTAATGCAGGGGACACGGGTTCGAGCCCTGGTCTGGGAAGATCCCACATGCCACGGAGCAGCTGGGCCCGTGAGCCACAACTACTGAGCCTGCGCGTCTGGAGCCTGTGCCCCGCAACGGGAGGGGCCGCAATAGTGAAAGGCCCGCGCACCGCGATGAAGAGCGGTCCCCACACCGCGATGAAGAGTGGCCCCCACTTGCCGCAACTAGAGAAAGCCCTCGCACGAACCGAAGACCCAACACAGCCAAAAATAAATAAATAAATAAATAAAGTAGCTATAAAATTAAAAAAAAAAAAAAAAGTCAATGGATTAAATGCCCCAACCAAAAGACATAGGGTGGCTGATTGGATAAAATAACAATACCCTTCTGTATGCTGCCTACCAGAGACTTCAGAGCAAAAGACACTTACAGACTGTAAGTGAGGGGCTGGAAAAAATATTTCTTGCAAACAGAAATAATAAGAAAGCAGGGGTAGCAATATTCATATCAGATAAAATAGACTTCAGAACAAGGGCTGTAACAGAAGACAAAGAAGGGCATTATATAATGAAAAAGGGATCAATATAAGTAGAAGGTATTATGCTCATTAACATATATGCACCAGATACAGGAGCACCTACATATATAAAGCAAATACTAACAAACATAAAGGGAGAAATTGACAATAATACAATAATATAATAATAGTAGGGAACTTTAACACCCCACTTACATCAGTGGATAGATCATCCAGAGAAAAATCAGTAAGGCAACAGTGGTCTTAAATGACACAGTAGACCAGTTGGACTTAGATATCTATAGGACATTCTATCCCAAAATGGCAGAATACACATTCTTTTCAAGTGCAAATGGGAAGTCCTCCAGGATAGATCATGCACTAGGTCGCAAGATAAGTCTCAACAAATTTAAGAGGATAGAAATTATATCAAACATTTTTTTCTGACAGCAGTAGTATAAAACTAGAAATCAATTACAGTGTACAGAAAAAAAAAAAACTGGGAAAAGAACTAACACATGGACAGTAAACATGCTACTGAAAACCAGTGGATCAATAAAGAAATCACAAAGGGGAAATCTGAAAATACCCTGAGACAAATGAAAATGGAAACACTACAAAAATCTATGGGATTCAGTAAAAGCAGTTCTAAGAGGGAAGTTTATAGCCATACAGGCATTCCTCAAGAAACAAGAAAAATCTCAAAAAAAATAACTTAACATACCACCTAATGAATTAGAGAAAGGAGAACAAACAAAGCCCAAAGTCAGCAGAAGGAAGAAAATAATAAAGGTCAGAAAGGAAATACATGAAATAGAGATTAAAAAAACAATAGAGGGCTTCCCTGGTGGCACAGTGGTTGAGAGTCTGCCTGCCAATGCAGGGACACGGGTTCGAGCCCTGGTCTGGGAGGATCCCACATGGCGCAGAGCAACTGGGCCCGTGAGCCACAACTACTGAGCCTGGGCGTCTGGAGCCTGTGCTCTGAAATGAGAGGCTGCGACAGTGAGAGGCCCGCGCAATGCGATGAAGAGTGGCCCCCGCTCGCTGCAACTAGAGAAAGCCCTCGCACAGAAACGAAGACCCAACACAGCCAAAAAATAAAAAAATAAAAATATAAATTTATTAAAAAATAAACCATAGAAAAGATCAATAAAACCAAGAGCTGATTTTTTGAAAAGAGAGAAGACCCAAATAAAATAAGAAATGAAAGCAGAGAAATAACAAGTGATACCACAGAGATTTAAAAAAATCATAAGAGAATACTATGAATAGTTTTATGCCACCCAATTGGACAATCTAGAAGAAATGGACAAATTTCTAGAAACATACAACATGCCAAGGCTGAATCAAGAAGAAACAGACAATTTGAAGACACCAGTAACTAGTAGTGAAATTGAATTTGTAGTCAAAAAACTCCCAGCAAACAGAAGTCCAGGACTAGATGGCTTCAAAGGGGAATTCTACCAAACATATCAAGAAAAACTAATACCTATCCTTCTCAAACTATGCCAAAATATTGAAGAGTTCAGAACACTCCCAAATTCATTATATGCAGCCACCATTACCCTGATACCAAAACCAAAGACACTACAAAAAAAGAAAGAAAATTACATGCCAATATCTAATGAATATAGATGCAAAAATCCTCAACAAAATATTAGCAAACCAAATCCAAAAATATATAAAGAGGATTATACACCATGATCAAGTTGGATTTATTCCAGGGACCCAAGGATGCTTCAATATTCACAATGTGATACACCACATTAAAAAAAAAAAACACATGATCATCTCAATAGATACAGAAAAATCATTTGATAAAACTGAACAACGATTCATGATAAAAACTCTCATCAAAGTGGGTATAGGGGGAAATATCAATATAATAAAGGCCGTTTATGATAAACCCACATCATACTAATAGTGAAAAGCTGAAAGCCTTTCCTCTAAATTCAAGAGCAAGACAAGGATGCCCACTCTCATTACTTCTATTTAACATAGCATTGGAAGTCCTAGCCATGACAATCAGACAAGAAAAAAAAGGCATCCAAATTGGAAGGGAAGAAGTAAAACTCACTATTTGCAGATGACATGATACTTTATATAGAAAATCCTGAAGTCTCCAGTCAAAAACTATTAGAACTAATAAATGAATTGAGCAAAGTTGTAGGACACAAGATTAATATACAGAAATCTGTTGCTTCTCTATACACTAATAATGAACTATCAGAAAGAGAAAGTAAAAAACAATCCTGTTTAAAACTGCATCAAAAGAATAAAGAACCTAGGAAGAAATTTAGGAGGAGATGAAAGACCTGTACTCTGAAAACTATAAAACATTGATGAAGGAATTTGAAGATGATACAGAGAAATGGAAAGATATCCCATGCTCTTGGACTGGAAGAATTAGTGTTGTTAAAATGGCCTTGCTACCCAAAGCAATCTACAGATTTAATGCAATCCTTATTAAAATATCCATGACATTTTTCACAGAACTAGAACAAATAATCCTAAAATTCACATGGAACCATGAAAGACCCACAATTGCCAAAGCAGTCTTGAGAAAAAAAGAACAAAGCTGGAGGTATCATGCTCCTAGCTTCAGACCATACTACAAAGCTACAGTAATCAAAACAGCATCATTGTACTGGCACAAAAACAGACACATAGGGAGGGCAGAAATAAACCCACGCATCAATGGTCAATTAATCTATGACAAAATAGGTAAGAATATACAATTAAAAAAAGACAGTCTCTTTCTTCAATAAATGGTGCTGGGAAAACTGGATAGCTGCATGTAAAACAATGAGATTAGCACATTTCCTCACACCATATAAAAAAATAAAGTCAAAATGGATTAAAGACCTAAACCTAAAACCAGAAACCATAAAACTCCTAGAAGTGAACATAGGCAGAACACTTTTTGACATAAGTCATAGCAATATTTTTTTGGATCTGTTTCCTAAGGCAAAATAAATAAAACCAAAAATACATAAATGGGATCTAATTAAACTTAAAAGCTTTTGCACAGCAAAGGAAACAATCGACAAAATGAAAAGAGAATCTATGATATGGGAAAAATATTTGCAAATGATATGACTGACAGGGGGTAAATATCCAAAATATATAAACAGCTCATACAACTCAATGTCAGAAACCATCCAATCAAAAAAATAGGTAGAAGACTGGAATAGACGGTTTTCCAAAGAAGACAAACAGATGGCTAAGAGGCATGTGAAAAGAAGCTCAACGTCACTAATTATTAGAGAAATGAAAATCAAAACAATGAGATATACCTTACACTCATCAGAATGGCTATCATTAAAGTCAAAAAATAACAAAAGTAGGCAAGAGTATGAGAAAAGAGAACCCTCATACACTGTTGGTAGAAAGTAAATTGGTGCAGCCAATGTGGAAAACAGTATGGAGGTTCCTCAAAAAACTAAAAATGGAACTATCACATGCTACTATCTCACTCCTGGGTGGATATCCAGAAAAAACAACACTAATCAAAAAGATACATGCACCCCAATGTTCATAGCAACACCATTTATAATAGGCAAGATATGGAAACCACCCAAGGGCTCATCCACAGATGAATGGATAAAGAAGATGTGGTGTATATATATATATACAATGGAATATTACTCAACCA
The DNA here is from genome assembly GCF_949987535.1 of Balaenoptera acutorostrata. Taxonomy (NCBI): domain Eukaryota; kingdom Metazoa; phylum Chordata; class Mammalia; order Artiodactyla; family Balaenopteridae; genus Balaenoptera; species Balaenoptera acutorostrata. The sequence continues at coordinate 111,794,445 of NC_080068.1, read as the reverse complement.
GAAAAAAAGAATGAAATTCTGCCATTTGCAACAACAGGAATGGACCTAGGGAATATTATGCTTAGTGAAATAAGTCAGAGAAAATCAAATACTGCATGATTTGATACATATACACATATATCATTTAGACGTGGCATCTAAAAAAGTAAAACAAATGAATGTATGTAGCAAAACAGAAACAGACTCACAGATACAGAAAACAAATTAGTGGTTACCAGTACGGAACGAGAAAGAGAGAGGGTCATGTGAGGAGTATGGGATCAAGAGAAACAAACTACCTTGTATAAAATAGATAAGCAACAAGGATATATTGCATAGCACAGGGAATTATGGTCATTATCTTGTAATAGCTTTTAATGGAGGATAAGCTGTAAAAATACTACACTGTGCTGTGCACCTGAAACTAATATAATATTGTAAATCAACTATACTTCAAAAAAAAATTTTTTTTTAAGAAATCATCCAAGAACACTCTAGGAAAGGAGTCACAATACTCAATGATAAATAAAGGCTCTTTTGATTCATTGAAAACTGTTTACTATATGGTTTCTGGTGTTTCCTTTTATATATAATATTAAGTTAATAATAAACTTAGTAGACTTATTTGCTACAGATCCATTATTCTGATAATTTCAGACTCATTATTCACAGAGTTCTATTCTTTTTGAGGAAAATGTAAAAGAAAATGGAGAACAAACAGGAACAAGAGAGAGAGTTATTGTCAGCAGCCTTTCTCAACAGTTATTTCCGAAGTTTCCTAAGAGTTGCAAGACAATCAAAGACTTTGCTGGATGAGTTAAGACTACTTTTGAATTTAAGTTACAGTTCTAAGTTTCAAATTTATGCTACTAAAGTGATGTGGAATTTCCTTTTTCATGTTTGTTGAGGTCATAGACCTCATCAAGTCAGGTGGGCAAGGTTTACTGTATCATTTTCTCAAGGGCATGTCCGTACTTGAATCACCAAACACCACGACCCTGCCTGGTGCCCTAAGCAGATGAGTGGAAGGCTTCCTTTAGTGTGTTGTCTTAGGATTTGGTTAGGTACTATGATTTAATAAGAGGAACAAGGGACTAGGACATAGGATCTGCATTTTATCCTGGGTTGTGTGGTTTTGGCAGAGTGGTCTAACCTCCTTGAATCTTGATTCCCATCTCTAAGATGGGGATAATACCTTCTTAACCTTCCTCACAGAGTGGCTCTAAGGATCAGGTGAAATACTGTGAGTTCTTTATAGGCTCTGCCATACTAAAATGTAAGCTGCTGTTATTGGTAATATAAAATTGCAAGCTTGGCTTCTTTCTTTGATTTCCTTTTATTTACCTTAGCAGTCTGTCTGCTCTGCTGTTGTTACAGTGGCTGCTTTGATTGGAGGAGCTGAGTTTTTTTATAGGTTCCAGGCCTCCTTCATGGCATGTTCTTTGTCTTAGTTGGTATCAGTGTAACCTTTCCTTCATGTGAATTGCGGTAATCCTTGAAATAGGTCCTTAGCCTCTGAGTTGAAAAGTTTTTCCAGGGGTCCACTCTTTAAGCTGTTTAAAGACAGCTATAGTGATGTTCCCCACTGTCTTCCATTTCATATAGGATGAAGCCCAAACTACCTTCTGTGGCCCACAGGGTCCCTGCATGATGTCCCTGGCCTCTGCCTGCTGTTCTGGTCATCTTGTACCACTCTCCCTCTTGCTCTTTTTGCTCTGGCCACACTGGCTTTTCTAGTCCTCCAATAAACCTAATGCATTCCTGTCCAGTGCATTGGCACTGATGGTTTCCTCTACTTAGACAGCTTTCCTCTCTTCTTCCTCCCCTGCACATCTTCTCATAGATGGCTACTTCTTGTTATTCTGGTCTCAGCTCAAATAACCCTATTCTTAGACAACTATTTTTAAGGCTCCAATCTCAAGAAGGTCCCTTACCTGACTCTGTTTCACATGACCCTGCTTTATTTTTCAGTACCTAAAATTCTTTTGTTCATTTATCTGTTCACTTAGTTATTATCTGCTTTTCCTGCCATTCACCAGAATGTAAGCTGCGTTATGAGGGCAGGGACCTCTCTTGTATTGTTCCAAGCTGGGTACCCAGGCATCTTAGAAGGGTGTCTAATGTATTGTAACACTTCATTATTCTTGTAGAATGGGTGAATTAATGAATACCAGTATCTCCATTTAAAAAAGAAAATAACATTAAATTTTAAACCAGCATGCAAGTAAGTGACTCTCAATGCAATTATGCTTATTCTTCTTTTGTGAAAGCATTTTATTTTTAACCCAGCTTTTAGATCAAAGGTTGTCTTAGTTATCTTTTATTTGGTCACAGACCACCCTAAAATCTAGTGGTTCTTCTGCTGGGACCTTGGGGTGGGTAGAACTGGAGCATGCAGGCTAGCTTCAGGCATTGCCTCATGTTGCCTTCTCTTTCTGTCTGAGAATTGGACTTCTTACATAATGGCTCCCTTCTAAGAGAGGGCAATCCAAGCAGACCAAAGCATAAACTGAGATCTGTTAAAGCATAGCATTTCTCCTGCTACATCCTATTGATCAGAGCAGTCATAGAGCGAACCTAGATTCAAGAGGGGGAGAAATAGGTGAGAAGAGTGGCAGGGAAGGTGGAGCCATCTGTACTTCACCTCAAAAGTGGTGTTTTCCTAACAGAAAATAAATAAAAAGTAATGTTTTCTTGCCTATTCACTGCCGTATGCTAGACACTGGGAATAGAAGAGATTCCCAGTCTGTGGGGAGGTGTAGTATGTAACTCAGGGTTTGAAGTAAAGAGACTTGGTCTTTCATTGATGGCCAGTGTGTTTCTTGAGGCTTGACAGTTACTGAGAAGTTTATCTCCTACTTTGCATTTCTTGGCTGAAAGGAATTGGTATCTAGTCTGCTTCAATCTACAGTGATCATGTAGTATGTTATGAAAATGAGAATAATCCCTTCTTCCATTCTGGGAAATTAGGAATTTGGGTATCTTTATAGGATTTTAATGAATCTTTAAACAAATTTTCTATATAAGCAAGTCTAAATTATCCATCCATTTTCTATATAAGCAAGTCTAAATTATCTAAATTATCCATGTAATTTGGGTATCTTTATAGGATTTTAATGAATCTTTAAACAAATTTTCTGTATAAGCAAGTCTAAATTATCCATGTAAGAATAATTGCATCCCTGCAGTTCACTGATTCACATGATTTTAATCAACAACTTCAGTTTTTCTCTCTTATTAAATCCTTTATCAGAGCTGCTAAGTATTCCCAAGAGGACTGATTCAGTTTTTCGCCTGTTCCTGCCTATTATTTGGTATAGGTGCAAAGGCACAGTGTGAGGACAGGTAGGCAGATAGCAGGAGAAAGGAGAGGGGCCAGGGGCCCAGGTAAGTAAGTACTTGCAACCCAAAGTATCAAACTACCAGCTCTTATCTAATGTCCCAGAAAAGTTTTATCTACTTCTTTGATACCTGCTTTTATCCAGTCTCCAGAAGGGTCTCATATTCTTCCCTGAATTCCACTGTACTGCTGGATCCCAAATCTTTTGCTCCTGCCACATCTGTTGAGCTCTGGGTGCTCATTTCCAAATATCTAAGAGACACCTCTACTGGCATGCCATATAGTCACCTTAACTTGTTCCAAATGAATCTTTTTATTTGCCACCTTCAAGCCTGTTTCCTTTCAATATTCTACACCTCAATTAATGCCACTATCATCCACCAGTCATCAAAGTCAGAAATATTGTCTTCCTTGCTTCTTCTACTCATATTCAGTTTTTATTTAAATTTAATAAAATCAGTTTTATTAAACCTCCTGAATATGTCTTGAATATTTTTCTTCTTCTCTACTCCCACCACCACTGATTTAATTAAGTCATTCATCTTCTCTTGCCCACAAAATAGCAATAAAGTGGTCTCCTTGCCTCCAGTCTCACTTTCTTCTAGATTATCTTATACGGTTTTGTCAGAATTACTTTTAGAAAAACTGGTTATCTGCTTAAAATCCCTCATGAATCTCTTTTGCCCACTGGTTAGAGAACCAACATATCTTGGTAGTTTACAAGTCACCCAAGGTAGTTTGTAATCTTACCAATCTTTTACTTTTCAGTTTCCAATTCTTGCCACTGCTATTCACTATCTCATTTAATCCTTGTAATTCCAGAAAACGTAAGGCTTTCATGTGTCCATGCCTCAATATATGTTGTTTCAACTGCATGGGATCCCTTTCTTTATCATATCTGCCTGGTATACCCAATTCATCCCATAAAACTTATCTCAATAGCCTTATAATGGACTCTTGAAACCATTTGAGAGCTCCCACCACTAACCTATCACTATTTTAATGAGGAAATAAAAAGGTATCTCCTCATTCATGTTCTGATAGTACTTTTGTAATTAATTGGCTTAACATTTGAATCCCCATTATTCCTCTTCTGCCAGTGTTCTGCAGAATTTGAGTTGAGCAGTATCGTTAAATGTCTAAGTTTAAATAAAGTATAGTGACCCTATTAATTAATAGTACCTAGAATAGTGTCTGGTATTCACCATGCCTTCCCCTCACTGCGGTTAGCATTTTCCCCTCCACCAAGCAACTGTAAATTCAGATCCACAGGAATCACAGTCAAGCTGTTCCTGAACAACTGATAGAGTCCCATATAATTGCTTTCCATAAATGCTAATTCCATAAATCCTGCTTTAATCTGGTTTGAATCTGGTTAACCATATGCAGTTATCAAGGAAACCATCTTCCATTTTGAGACCCTCCCTCCGTTTCTTCCCTTATATATCAGGAATTAATTCAGTCACCCACATTTGTCTTACCCATGGCGGATTGAACAAAAGCAGTATTGTTTATTAAAGTCATTATAAGTGACTTTAGTTTTGGTATTTAAAATATTTTAAGTCATTACATGAAATTTCTAAAAATCTTATATTTGTATTTGTATGGAAATATGTATGGAAATATGTTAATATAAATGTTTCAGACATTACATGAAATTTCTAAAAATCTTATATTTGTATTTGTATGGAAATATGTATGGAAATATGTTAATATAAATGTTTCAGACATTACAGGAAACTTCTAAAAATCTTATATGTTCTGGTATAATGTTATAAGTAATAATCCTAGTTATTACTTTAAAATGTATATCTCAGAAATAACTAATTTTCTTGTCAACTGCAAAAAAAAATATTTTAAGTCTACTTCAGTAACTAATAGAGGATTAAAAAAAATTAGTTTGTACAAGTTTTCTAAACTACAAATTATTTCCTTTATTTCATATTGTAACATAAGGCAATTTAACATTACCAATTTTCCAAGTTATAAGATTTCGATTTAATATTAAATACTATATTTTAATTAATAGGTCGATTTTACTTAATTTAAACTTAGACGTTTAAAAGTACTGCCCGACTCAAACTGTGTAGAGCACAGGCAGAATGATAAATACCGGATGTCAGTGTTAAATGATTTCCTGATAAAAGAGACATATTACTGACATCACACCTTCTCCCCATTCCTTCCATGAGTGTGGATGTTCTTCACAGGACAAAGCAAAAGACTCACAGAGGTGCTACCCTTGACATACCTGAATCGCTCAAACCAAGAATAGCAGCTGTGTATTTAATAACTTTTGCCATGTGAGAAAAAAACCTAACTTGTATGTTCATAAGGGTATTGAAGAGAAGGGTGTTCCCACAAAGCAAAACTGAAAGAAGGAAAGGAGTCTATTTTAGGTGAAAGAGGATTTGTTAAAGCAGCTTGAGTTAATTAAATCTCGTGTTGGCCTTATTTATTTGCTTTCTTGTCTGCATGCCTCTCTCCCTCTCTCAGCTCAGTGTTGGCCATCTTGAAGTTGACTGGCTTGAATAGGAGGACCACACCCTTAATTTGATCTTTCCCCTGAGTCATTTCATTCAACAAAGAAATTTTACTGGGATTTTTTCTTCAAAGTCTCTTTTAAATGCCACATCTACTGTGTCTAAGGTATAACTTGGAGTGTGGCTACTGGTATACAGAACATAGAACTTACTGGAAGCAAAGTGATCAGAAGTCTACTGAATATTTGAGGGAATTAATTCCCAACAAAAACTCAACGCTAGTTTAGAAAGCCTTTGACTGATCATGACAATGTAAACACTGGAACCCAAAATTTTCATGAGTGGAATATAGCTTCAATTATTTAAGAGCCTTCACAGAGGGCATGCTCCTCAATACCCACTTTATATGGGAATCCTCCCAGAGGGCAGAGCCAAAGGCCAAGGAGGACTGTGGGTGAGGGAGTTCCTCACAGAGAACAGAACTGGTATTAAATAAAGGAACTCTTCCCCACCCCAGAACAGGGGATCAGTACAATGTCTGCCCATTGACAACCATATGTATCCCATTCTTCCTCTTTCTGGATGGGGTGTTTATTGAAGTTATCCTGTCCCTGTTTCACCATTGAATATATTGAGTGTTGAGTATATGTGGGGAAAGGGGGAGCAGAAAACACATCATTTTAGTGGAAAGAAGGAATCTTTCACAGACTGATGGTAGTGGTTTGAGCATGACCTGAAATCTATGACTGGAGAGGATTTGGGGTTGTACTTCTGGGGAGTGGATAGATATGGTCTATGTGTGGGAGGAAGATCAAAATGGATATTTGGTGACCAGAGGGTGGAGTATTGAAGAGCCTGGAAAGGTACCAACTTGCTTTCAGCTTCTTAGACAGACAAGAAAATTAGATTTTTCAGTTTCCCTTGTATTTAGAAGTTGGAGGCATGAGTCATGTGACTAGGTATCGTATAAACAATGGAATATGGGTGGAAATGGTTTTTGCCAATTCCAGGCTTGGCTTCTAAAAATCTCTTGTGCAATCTGCCACAGCATCTTGTCTCTTAAATTTGCTGATTGGATGGGTGAAGTGGTGGATTCCAAGAAGACTGGGGGATAGTGGATCCACATGGTGGAAGAGGTCAGCTCAAGAGTATGTTATTCAAGTGGAGCAGTTTTACAATATTAAGGTGATTATATAATTTACTTTCCAAACCAGAGCAGTTTTAGGAGTAAAAGGGGGTGCTGTTAGTAATTGTGCTGAGACAGGCATATTCCATGACTGCCCAGGGCTAATTTGATGTATGATTGTTCTGTGTAATGTAGGCATCTTGGGTGTGGGCTAGGTGAGGCTAAAGAGTTCCTGGGAAAGAACTGGACAAGAGAAAGAGGCAGCAGTTGAATGTCTGCCCTGACAAAGGGCATTTCACTACCAGGAGGAGCTTCAGACAGGACTAGCTAAGAAAAATGGCTTTCCCCCTTTATCTCTAATTCTCCCTCCTGACCCTGACCCTGGAGATTCTAGAAGCAAAGTATTGAGTAGGAAAAGAATATTGAAGAGGAAGTTAGAAAAACATTAAAAAGCATTAATCATGTCTGATTTCCCCATTGCTGGTTTGCAAAAGCCCAGATCAGTTCCATACTTTGAATTGGATGAATAACTGGACTTTTAAAGATCAGAAAATGAGGGTCTTTTTCTTCTTAAAGTAGCTGAAAAAATTATAGGATCTACTTGAAATAATAGCAGTAATAACAGATAACGTTTATGTAGAACTTTTTATACATTATTCTTTATACATTATAGTACTTTTTAATACATCTCAAATGCTGTTCTAATATTTATATTAGTTCAAATATGCATATTAGTTTAATATGTTACATTAACTAACATGTATATTAATTATAATTAATTGTGGGAGCTAGGAGCTGGGATTGAGACTCTGATGGTCTAGTTCTCCTGGGTCTGAGCTTTCTACTACTAAGTATTGCTTCCTTCAGCTGAACTGCCTCTGCAGAGAGCAATCAAAGATAGTAGTGGAGAGAAAGAAAACTGCTTTCCAACTGCACCTCACTGAGTCCAGCCTATTTAATTAAACTGTTAGACATGCATAAGAATGCAGTGTCAGTCTTCAGGAATCAGTGATAACCAGAAAACGGGAGAGAAAATAGTGATGCTAGAAATGTAGATCTGGTATAATATCCCCAAACTATCAGAACTAAGAGAACAAATGAATTTCTTAAGGTGTGGATACAAAGCATTCAAGTGTGAGTCCATTGAAATATTTCCTGTCAATCAGCATGCCGTCTCTGTAGAACAGGGAGAGGCAAAGGGGATGTTAGGAGAATGAAGAGCTTGAGAAGAGAAACAAGAGAAGCTGAACAGTGTGTCCCTGGAGGCAGGACTTCCAAGGAGAAGAGTCATCAGTGTTATAAAAAACAAAAAGGATACTAGTGCAAGTAATCATGAATAGAGCTTTTGTTAGTTCTTTTTTATTTCTTAAAGGAAACAAATTTTGCCTTGTTAAAATCAATTTCCTGCCTACAGAATTTGAGTTTCTCTAACTTCAAGTACAAAATGAGAGTCAAATTCAAATGAAATATCCTTATTTTTTTAGATTCTACTTAGACTCTGCTGAACATGTGGCCGGACCTTAGCTGGACCATGTCCAGCAATGTTACATAATCCTGATAGATGTGGTACTCTCTTGCTTTATCACAAATAATTTGCCTAACTTTTATGATTCACGACTGTGGGCTACGCCAAAGAAGCAACAGGGTATCTGAGGTTTTCCTGATAAGGATAGACACAATTGAGAACAAATTAAGATGTTCTTTTTCTCAGTGAAATAAATTCAGTGTCACAAGTCTGGGTCGGAAACTAGGTTTATGACAGGGCGTCCGGATGTCTCTGCAGTTTCCTCTTTGCATCAGACGCCAGGATCTAGTCAGCTTGGTCCAGATGGTTGCCAATCGGTGCAGCTGCTCCTCCCACAGCTTCTCCCCCTGGACAGCCATCAGTTGAGTTGTACTGAGCCTTTAGGAGGTCTCCAAGAATGTTTGCAAACCATGCACTGCATCCTCATAGACCAGGGAGAAAAAAGAAAGATGGAGGCATTACTCTATATAGTTGAAACTGCCCCAACTTGAGGTTAAACTGATGGAATACATTTATAATTTGTTGGGAGTGTGAAATGACAAACTAGAGCAAACAGGCACTAATCAAGCATATTGCCCCTACTCTTTTTTTTCTTTTTGTGTTCACGCCTCAAACATCAGGTTCACTTTGTCTCTTACCACTTTGAAGGAGCTAGCCTCCTTTCTGGGTGCCTTTAAGGTAATGGCTTTTAAGCTCTTTACTTTTATTTCTTAAATTACAGATTTAGTCAACAGGGTTTTGCTTTATTGCTTTGTTATTCTCCATTTGGAATAAGAAAGGCAAAATGTTTCTTTTAAGTGTTTTTTTCGTATTTATTTTAAAGCTGCAGACTGACTGTGAACGTTTTTCTGTACTGCAGCCCCACCGCTGAGAGAGAGGCTGCAGTAAAAGAAATGGCAGAAAGTGGGCTATAGCCATTTCTCATTACCTTAGGACTGTCCTGGTTTAGAGGCACCCCGTGCACACCCTGAAATGTAATTGATTTAGCTTCCACAGTCTGCTTCCCTAATTCTCTATGCCTTAGAACCTTTAGTTCACTAGATTGTTGTGATGGGTAAACTATCAGATGAAATAAGTGCTTAACTTTTACAATTATTAGAAGACATTATCTGAGGAAATAGTGAACTTAATTCTTCTAGTGCCTGAATTGCTCACCCATCTTTTATATTCTCCTACATATCCTCAAGAGTTTTATCTTACATGCACTATTTTGGTATCTTATTTGAGTAGTCTGAAGAAGGTTCCTGAAGAAGAGTCCAAGTTAGCCAGGCCTAATTGTAAAGATCCTAAGGGTATTCTAAAGAAATAAATGGACTTAGAAAATTTTACCACAAGAATTCTACTCATTCTTTTATTCTTAATGATTGGACAAACTCAAGCTTTTCTGCATACAGAGACAAAATCTATGCAGAGATTGTAAGTCGTGAGATCTGATTAATTTATCCGCAGCATTGGCTCTTCAAAATGCCACATTCTTAAGGAGAATCCTGAAGGAGGATCATGAAGAGAAACAAAAGATATCTTGGACATCCTTTTAAAATTTTTAACATTTTATAATGATTTAAGTGTAAGCATATCAGAGACACATGGATTACATTTCCCTTGGAATACACATGGGTTTGAAAAATTAAGAGAAAACAGGCTTAGCACATTGTGGTTGGGTATTACTGAACATAAAACATTTGGGGAAAATATTTAGTTTTTTTTGACAAGTGCCAAAAGTGACTGGACTCACTCATCTGCTTTCCCTCTCCTTTGCCTCTAACATCAGCCTGAAGTTGGAGGGCTTTCGAGGTGAGAGGATGTAGGTTTTGTATTTCTTTGTTGGGAAATTAACCTTGCCTTATCTCTCTATTCCTCCATCTTTACCATATCTCCCACTACATAGGGGGGATGAATAATTTCTCACCGAAAAGAGTGATATAGTTTTGGAACAGTGTGTTTCAGAGCTGAGCGAATTCACATAGTACTGAACTCTGCAGAGGCCAAGTTAATAAATCCTTACTGAGTCAAATTGACTGAATAACTTAAAAGAATTATCTGCCTTGTAGCTGTATTGTGCAATTGTTAGCTGCATTGTGCCTTGCTGCAAACTCACTCCTTCCTTACTCCTTCCCTCTTCCACACATATCTATTGAACACCTATTATGTACAAGACAATGTTCTAAATACTGCCAGGAGCTGAAGATTTGATCTTGAGGTATTTCTGGCTGGCGACAACCTTAGTATAAACATGTAGTAGATAAGTGCCAGGTTGAATGTTTTGAGGTTTCATTTCTCTTTCAGGCATTTGAGGTGATTATGAATAACCCATTATTTGTTCTCTTGTTATTCGTCAAATCGGCATCTATTATATGTGGTGTTTCTGGCAGATATGCCTCTTTGATACTGATTCTATAGTAGAATAAACAAATGTAATTCACTCATAAATGGATGGTCTGATTCTACGTACTAGAATGGTGTTCTAAATGTGGCTCTGCAGACAGGAAGCCATCTCAGGGTGATGTCACAATGGACAACACATGGCCTTGCCCTAACCTCTCCTTGGAGCTTGGCTTTTAAAACTCTCTACTTATAGCAACCTGCTGCCTCCACCGCCCCCCCCCAGCCCCCCGCCCAGTTCCCTGTTACCAGGGTTCATTGGAATTATACCTTTTAAAAAGTGACGTGTATCAGCAAGTTAAAGAAATAAGAGACTATATGTAGCTCATAATAGGCAAGATATTTATAGGCAGTCTATTCTTCCAAATTAAGGGAGATTTATCATGACATAAACAGTTGAGTCTACTTTTCTGCCCTTCGCTATTGTATACATGGAGTCTAGAAACAAAGGCCAAACCTGGAAGTGCAAAGATTCATTTTTTGAGGTTTTGGGGAAGGGATCTTACAAGTCTCCAAGTTTATTAGGCCTGTAGAAATAAAATTCAGTCAGGTTTAAAGCCTGAGTCCACTGGGGTATGAAGCCTGAAAACTGACCTTTGATCTACTTAGTCTTACTGTAAGCACACCAGAATGGGCTCCTTGAACTTGGTGGGTGAGCAGGCATGCAGTCAAAACTTTCAGAACAAGAGGACATCAAGATCCTGTGAAAATGTCAAAGGGAACTTCTCAAAGGACCTGGCAGTCCTACCATCTATACCTATATAGATGTCTTTGCTTTTTTCAGTCAGTCTTTGCTTTTTTCTTCTATTTTAAACAGATGGTTGCCATTGAACAAATATCTCTTTGCTTAACAGTCTATTCAAATTTTGCAATATGTGAAAGGTACTGCCAATCACTTTAATGGAGAGATAGATCCTTGAAAAATCATTTGCTTCCCCTTTCCCTGTCTCAGAAGAACTTCATTTCCATGACTCTCTAAGATGTTTTGTTTGCTTTTGTGGTCTCCCTCTATTTTAATTCATTAAAAGTCACCAGCTAGATTTGGAGTCTGTATCTATTATATGCTTCTCAAACTTTCAGTTAAGCCAAGATGAGTTAATTTTTATCTATGTTTTAAGGTTTTTAAGGCTTTAAACATTAAATCCAAATCTCACTAGAAAAGTTTGTCAAAAGTTTCTAGATAACATAGCAACCAGTACCTTGGCACTATCTCATATAATCACCTGTATGCATCTCTCCTCACTTTCGCATCTCATTCATCTACATGGCATTAGTAGGCACATCCCTTTATGGCAAAAAAGAAAAGAAAAGAAAAAATGAGTCTATGAATATTTATCTGTTCTTTGGCAAGATAGTAGACTTGAAAAAATGACTACAGAGTTGACGAATTTTTCCAATTGCTAAATTGGAGTTAAAACACACACCCACACACACACACACACACACACACACACACGCACAACGCTGTCTATTGTGACCTCCACAGAGGTTTTACATCCATCACTTATATACTATTAAGTGGTGACAAACTATGTTTTTCTTAAGACCTTTAGTCTTCTCTCAGATATTGATATTAGTAAAAAGTCTCCAGAGTATGTCCCATGGTGTTTAAATCTGAGTTCTTAGTCTAGTGAAACGTGTGTATCCGAAAACAGATAATGTATGCGAAACTCCAAATATATGTGACAAACAATTAACATTCCTGAGGAAGGTGGATGTGTGCAATTTCATGTTAAAAACTCAAGCCAGATTCATTGAACATGTAGGTGTTCAATAAAGATTTGAATGAATCCTAGATGTATGTGTGTGTATCAGTTATCTATTGCTGTGTAGCAAATAACACCAAAACCTAATCACTTAAAACAACAGTCACTGATTATCTCACAGTATCTGTGGAGCAGGAATTGGGTGTGGTTAAGCTGAGTGGTTCTGGCTTGATCATGAGATCAAGCTATGAGCCTGAACTGCCTTCAGTGTACTCTGAAGATTCAAGGATCCTAGCCCTGGCTCTTGGCGGCCAGAAACTGTACATCTTTTTTTTCATTTTCATTTCATTTTTCCAGCTTTATTGAGATAAGATTGACATACAACATTTTGTAAGTTTAAGGTGTCCAGTGTGATGATTTGATGCACTTATATATTTCAAGAGGATTACCACAGTAATGTTAACATTTCCATCACCTCACATAATTACCATTTCTTTTTTGTGGTGAGAACATTTAAAATCTAATCTGTTAGCAACTTTCAAGTATATAATATTGTTAACTATAATCACCAATCTGTAGATTAGGTCCCCAGAGCTTAATCATTTTATAACTGGAAATATGTACCTTCAACCAACATCTCCCAATTTCCCCCATCCCCCAGACTCTGGCAACCACTATTCTACTCTCTGTTTCTATGAATTCTGCTTTTTTTAGATTCCACATATAAGTGATATCATACAGTAGTTGTCATTCTGTTTGACTTATTCCACTTAGCATGATGCCCTCAGGGTCCACCCATGTTGTCACAAATGGCAGGATTTCCTTCTTTATCATGCTTAAATAATATTGGTCGGTCTATCTATCTATCTATCTATCTATCTCTATGTATATATAGGTGTGTGTGTATATACATATATATGTATATCTCACATCTGCTTTATCCATTTATCATCCATAGGTGGACACTTAGGTTGATTCCATAACTTGACTAGTATGAATAATGCTACAATGAACATGGGAATGCAGGTTTTTTGTTTTTTTTTTTTTTTCAAAATCCTGATTTCATTTTGTTTGGACATATACACAGAAGTGGGATTGCTGGATCATATGGTAATTCTATTTTAAAATTTTTTGAGTAATCTCTATACTGTTCTTCATAGTGGCTGCACCAATTTACATTCCCACCAAGAGTGCAAAAGGGTTCCCTTTTCTCTACATCCTTGCCAACACTTAACTATCTCCTGTCTTTTTGATAAAATAGCCATTCTAAAGGTGTGAGGTGATATCTCTTGAGGGTTTTGATTTGCATTTCCCTGATGATTGGTGATGCTAAGCACCTTTTTATGTATCTGTTGGCCATATGGGTGTCTTCTTTAGGAAAATGTCTATTCAGATCCTCTGTCCACCTTTTTTTTTTAAAAATTATTTGTTTTTATTTATTTATTTATGGCTGTGCTGGATCTTCGTTTCTGTGCGAGGGCTTTCTCCAGCTGCGGCAAGTGGGGGCCACTCTTCATCGCGGTGCGCGGGCCTCTCACTCTCACGGCCTCTCTCGTGGCGGAGCACAGGCTCCAGACGCGCAGGCTCAGTAATTGTGGCTCACGGTAGCCTAGTTGCTCTGCGGAATGTGGGATCTTCCCAGACCAGGGCTTGAACCTGTGTCCCCTGCATTGGCAGGCAGACTCTCAACCACTGCGCCACCAGGGAAGCCCTGTCCACCTTTTGATTGGATTGTTTTTTGCTATTGAGTTGTATGAGTTTCTTTATATTTTTGATAGTAATCCCTTATTTTTATTTATTTTTACTGTGCAGAAGATTTTTTGTTTGATATAGTCCCACTTGTCACTTGTTTATTTTTGCTTTTGTTGCTTTTGCTTTTGGTATCATATCTAAAAATTAGTTGCCAATACTCATGTCAAGGAGCTTTTTCCTTATGTTTTTTTGGAGTTTTATGGTTTCAGTCCTTTAATCCATTTCAAATTAATTTTTGTGAGTGATGTAAGATAGGGATCCTATTTCATTCTTCTGCATGTGATTATCCAGTTTTCCCAGTACCATTTTTTGAGGAGAGTATCCTTTCCCCATTGTATATTCTTGACTAATTTGTCATAGATTAACTGATCATGTATACACAGGTTTATTTCTGGGCTCTCAATTCTGTTCCATTGGTCTATATGTCTGTTTTTATCTCAGTAGCATACTGTTTCAATTACTGTAGTTTTGTAGTACGGTTTGAAACTAGGAAGTGTGATGCTTCCAGCTTTGTTCTTTCTTCTTAGGCCTGCTTTGCCTTTTCAGGGTCTTTTGTGGTTTCTTGTGAATTTTAGGATTGTTTTTTTCTATTTCTGTGAAAAAAATTGCCATTGAAATTTTGATAGGGATTGCATTGAATCTATAGATGGCTTTGGGTAGTACGGATGTTTTAACAGCATTAATTATTCTGATCCGTGAACATGAGATATCTTTCCATTCATTTGTGTCTTCAATTTCTTTCATCAATGTCTTATATTTTTCAGTATATAGATCTTTCACTTCCTTGGCTAAATTTATTCCATAAGTATTTTACTGCTTTCGGCGCTATTCTGAATGTGATTGTTTTCTTTCTTTTTCAGATATTTCATTGTTAGAGTATAGAAATGCACCTGATACCTGTATGTTAATTTTGTATCCTGCAACTATACTGAATTCATTGATTAGTTCTAGCAGTTTTTTGTTAGAGTCTTTAGGATTTTCTATATTAAGATCATATCATCTGCAAAGACAATTTTACTTCTTCCTTTCTGATTTGGATGCTTTACTCTTTTGGCCTCTCCATGGGCTGCCCGAGTGTCCTCATGGCATGACAGCTGGCTTCTCCTGAGGAAATGATCTGAAAGAGAAAAAGAGAAATGAAGAGAGAGAGAGAGCATGAGAGTGTGGTGAGCTTGCCAGCCTAAGATGAAAATCTCAGTTTTTTATACCCTAATCTGGGGAGTGACATGCCATCACTTCTGCCGGATGCTATTGTTCATAGTGACTGATCTTGGTACAATGTGGGAGGGACTGCACAGGGTGTGAACATCAGCAGGTGGGACTCATTGGGGGACTTATTGGGGTTCTCGTATGAGAACCCAAAGTAGCAGGGTATTCTTTGGTGTTTTCACTCCAGCCATGCAATTTTCATTGTTTATTTTCCTTTATCAACAGTTTTTTCTAGGTCATTAATCTTTTACAAATAGTACAGTTTTTTTTTTGTTGTTGTTTAATTCTTCATTGGTCACAAACAAGAATTTCTAATTCTTTCACTCTTCCATTTCAAAAAGCCCTCAAGATTTTTCTACAATTTAACCAGCAGATGGAGCATGAACACCTGACATTTTAATAACTGCTTTTATTGGGTTACATGCAATACTGTCTTATCGCTTTGAAAGGGGCCTTAGCACTGGTTTAATCCTCTCATCACAGATTTTAAAACAGTGGTCAGAGTCAGTACTAGAATCCAGGTCTTTGGATTTCCTGCATTTCCCCTGCACCAAGTGCCTTGACTGGAATCACTTGATGTTGCCTCCTCAGAGCAGTGAACTCAGTTCATTTCAATTATTCACTCAGTTCCTACTGTGTTGAATTCATTCAAAGATGAATAAAACAATTCCTGTTCCACAAGAGACTGCAGTTTGGTTGAATGCAATGTACTAAGGACCACAATACCTTAGGATTTAGGGCCGTGTTACGTACAGGCCATGTCCTGGATGTTTGGATAAGGAGAGCCTGAGCACATACCTTAAAGAATCAGCAGGAATTATCTAGGTAGAGTTTGGGTGATAGAAGGGCATTTCTGGAAGAGGGGACATAAGGAAAGGTAGAAAGGAGAGAAATAGCCTGGTGTCTACGGAAAACCAAGTAGTTAAATATTTCTGGTGCATAAAAGCAAAATTAAGGTTAGAGTCACTCAAGTTCACTGAGTAATGATTATACTATCACAATTAATAGGAGAGCCAGTCCTATAATCACTTTGTAGTGACTTGGAGACTTTTCTTTGTCAGGCAGTCATTCAGTCAGCAAATTGTTTTTGAAAACCTACTATGAACCAAGCTCTGTTCTAGGTGCTGGGAATACAGTAATGAATAACACGGATGAAATTCATGTCTTACATGGAACTTACATAATAACTGAGAACTTATAGATCAAGAGAAGATAATAAGTGCTTTGAAGAAAAATAAAGCAAGGAAAGGGAGAGAGGAGAGAGAGAGAGTGATGTGGTGAGGAAGGTATAATTTTGAATGAAGTCATTAAGGTAAACCTTATTGAGAAGCAGAGACCTGAAGGAGGTCATTTGTGGTTTAATAGACTGGTTGAGAGGATCATAGAAGTCTTTTAAGTCATAACGTGATGAAATGATTGTCACAAGTGGAGCACAAAGAAGGATTATGAATCGGGAATTTCACGAGACAATATATACCATTTATGCAACATAGCATACATAAACTTATAGCTTACACATACATACTATAAAGAGAGTGAGTTTTCCAATACACTGATGACCAGGGGAAGCCAAAAGTCTGATGATACATATTTCCTAGAGTTCATCTTAATGGTACCAAAGTTGTGAAATGGATGCTTTGGAATTCCCCCATGTTTACTTATTGCTTTATTGATTCATACTTTAGTTTATTCAACTTACATTTGAGTGTTGGTGAGTTCATAGCACTTCACTGGGTGTTCCTATGTGCGCTATCCATGGCAAACTAGTGGACTAGCTGCATTTGGATATATTTTAAGGCAGATTACAAAAAAAATATTCAAGTCTTTTTACCTCCTTTGCCTGTGAAGATTGTATATCATATTAGAAATGAAAAATGCAGAGAATATCCTTTTAAATGTTGACCTGTTTGTTTATTGTTTCATCTAAATCTGTATCTATTTCCAGAAATGTTTTATTGCAAAAAGACATCTTGAAATTTTATATACATATATACATACATATGTATAAAGATATATTGAGCACCTACTCTATTTTTTCATAGTCCATGAAGAAGACAGAAAGACTTTTATTCATGCCTTTGAGGAGCTCACAATATAGAGCAGATCAATAAATTGTAATAAATTTTCACATATTCTCTTTAAGTTAATATTAAAATTACTTTTAATTTTCTCTCCTCAAATCTTCATGAAGGGCAGAGACTTTATTTTATTTGTTCATTTCTGTGCTTTTAGTTCTTGCTAAATGTTTGGCACAAATATTTAGTGAATAAATAGTGGACTCTTATCTGAATTGTTTTCTTTGTTCACTGTCTATATGAAAACCTCCACATAAATCAGTCTGGAGTGGTTTAGGTAAACCACTGTGTTATGTGCTGTGTGTGCTCAATCAAAGATGAGGAGGGTTATAATTGTCCCAATTATCCCAATGCTGTGTTTCTACAATTGTCTTATTTGGGGGCAGGCTAAGCTTGCTAACTACTTTATACCCAAGTGGAAAATCATTAAAGGGCATGCCTCTGCAAAGCTGGGGGAGAGGGATTGAAAAGCTGACTTTCCGGGTTCCTCTTTGTCTTATGATTTATGAGTCTTTAACTGCCAATCTCTCTTGATATGTAAACACATGGTCCTTCTATGTTGATAAATCAAGTTAATTTTTTTGTGTGTTTTATAGCGTAATATCCCCTTAGGACCCCATATTATATTGACACTATGGGGATAAATTTGGACAGACTTAGAAAAGAGCCTGTTTTTTAATGACCTCTGTGGGATTTGCTGCTGATGTGGTTATTTGGAAAACTGAAATGTTTTTTTTTTTTTTTTTGCACCAGAAACACTGTCTTTACATTGAAATAGCAAAAAGAAAAAGGTCATCACCAGTTCCTTTCTTTCTGATTCCATCCCACAATTTGGGAGTCACAAAGGGTTTCAGAGTCAAAAGTAACTTCTGAATTAACTCTTAAGTCACTGACTTGAACTTAAACATGTATTTTGATTCTTAGTGTAGTCTTATGGGGGTATTAGTGTCTAAAGAGGAAACTGGATGATAAAAATGGTTTAAAGCTAATGTTATCTTTCTAGTTTCTGGAACCAAAAAACAGACTTTCATTTTATTAATGAAACCGTAAAAAAGATGTATTTTATTCTTAGACTTGTCAGCCTTTTGCCTAGAAACCCTTTTGTGTGTGTGTGTGTGTAAGAGAGAGGGGAAAGAGATGTATCAAAGGATTATCAGGTTGTGACAATCATGGGTTAATTAGTAAAATGTCTGCATTTAAGTTACCCCTTTTCTTTTTCATTTAAACATTTTTTATACTACATTGCTAAGGCAAGGTAACAGTAACTATCAATGCAAAGACTATTCCTCAGTCTCTGTCTGGTTTTCTGGGTGAATGATTTCTGATTTCTCTAAACAGGTAGATTTGACTTCCTTTCTAAGTCACAACACTGGGCTAGTGATGGACTCAGATATACCATGAAGTTTTAGTAAGCAGAAGCATATCTGCATCTTCTGAAATGATTTCCAAATTCTTGCTTTGGAATGGAAGTTATATTTACTCTTTAGTTGATTTCCATTCATTTTCTTTGAGTGTCGCCTTTAACAGTGATCAGGCAATGTTTACTTGACAATGTAACTTTATGGAGGAAATAACACAATCGAATATAATTTTAGCTAGAAAGGATTTTAGAGATCTTCCATTCCAGTACCTCATTTTATGGAAGAAGATTGTCTTAGCGTAGGCTGCTATAACAAAATGCCACAGACTGGGTAGCTTAAACAACAGACATTTATTTCTCACAGTTCCAGAGGCTGAGAAGTGTAAGATGAAGGTGCCAGCCAACTCAGTTTCTGGTGAGAACCCTCTTCCTGGTTTTAAGACTGCTGCCTTGCTGTGTCCCCACATGGTGGAGAGAGCAAGATCCTTCTCTCTCTTCCTCTTCTTATAAAGCCACTAATCCCATAAGAGCCCCACCCTCATGACCTCATCTAACCCTAATTTCATCCGAAAGGACTGATCTCCAAACACCATCACAATGGGGGTTAGGGCTTCAACATATGAATTTTGGTTGGGGGCAAGGAGGTGGGGGGGCACAAACATTCAGTATATAGCAAGGATCCTGAGGATCAGAGAGGTCAAATGATGGGTTTAAGGTCACACAGCAAGTTGATGGCTAAAGTAGATCCAAGAGTCCTATCTTTTGAGTGTTTTATTATACTTTGAATTTCCCCTTCAAACTTACAGTGGGAACACACTGTCAGTGAATGTCTAATTTTTTATCCCATCCCCTGATGTTGAAAGAATGTGCACATCAGTGTTCTAATCTTTTGCTTAGATGGAGAAGTACAGGGTGCAGAGTTGCTCCTGAAAGTCATCATGATCCCTGCTGTTAAGCCTATAGAAGACATTTTCTGTTTGGGAGGCATTACTTGGGAGCTGTGACAAGACTGGAGAGTTCCTCCATTCCCTTCTCAAACCCCTTCCCTTAATTATAATAAATGGCAGGAGTGCAGACAGGTATATCGTACAGCAGATGTGTTGATGAAAGTACTAGGTGGGAGGGAAAATTGGAGAAGTTAGCTTGATTGACAGGAAGTGCAGCTAATTATATAGCTCCATTAACTCCAGATAGTCTTAAGACCAGGCTTCACTACTAAGTGATGAGTGAGGCCTTGGAGGAGGAGATGCCCTCTTGCTGCCCCAGACTTGACTGAGCTCCCTACTGGATATAGTCAAGTAAGTCAGCTACACCATGTTGTGCAGAATAACTGCTCCATTATTCTGTGAACTTAGCTCACAGAGTCATGGAAAATAACACATCTTTGTTTTTAGGCCACTAAGTCTTGAGGTGATATGTTATACAGCAAAAAATAAACTAGTTTACAAAAACTATATGTTGACCATGTACATTTACTCTTTACTGCCTTGAAATGTCTTTAGTTTATAGACTGACCCACTTACTTCCCAGTTCCTGCACTAAGATAGAAGTACATGAGGATTCCTCACATGACCATAATCCTCAGTCATAAGTGCTCAGCCACTATATGCCTCACCTCTCTACCCATTACTGCCAGTGTCTGCAGACAATCAGCCTGGAACCTAGGTACTTCAGTTGGGTCCCAGGCACCCATGTCATTGTCAAGTTGCAGCTGTCCCATAGAACCAGGCTTCTGCCTTAGTCTCACACTCTCTGGTCTGTTCCCTTTCACTCTCTTGGACTGGGCAATCCTCCTACTAAACCCTAGTTGATGGTTGGAGTACCAGTTTCCTACCTAGCTCCTGATGATTCTTTGTTTTTAAGGATGGATCCTAGTCCCAGCCCCCAGCACTTAGCAGGGGAACAGAGGAGTTTGTAAAATACGTGGACAGACTCTTCAGGATGAGTAACAGTATTGTAGAGTAGAAAGAACATGGACTTTGGAGTCATACAGTCCTGGTTTGTATTCTAGACTGCCATTTACTAGCTTGTGATTTTGGGGCAAATTTTTTGATCTCTTTAAGATTCATTTTTCTAATTTGTGATATAGGTACTAAGTAAATAAGTTATAGCTGTTGTTAATTTCTACCATACAACACTACTTCTGCAGCTCTGTTGGTTCCCCATCCTTTCTAGTTGTGGAAGACTTCTTACTTTTCCCTGCCAGCACACACTGTAGGTTCCAGCTCACCTCACGCCCAAGCCAGTCATATCTAGACATTTAGGGTTTCCTAAGAAAAACAAGCTACTTGATAGTCTACCAAAACGATAGTTGAAAGGCCACACTTAATTGATTCCTTGTAGGTCTTCTGCTGGATTTCTTTAGACTTGGGCTGATTTTCATTAGATCTTGTGTACACGAGCATGTTCTAATTTACATGTCTGCCCTATTATTTCTCATTTCTTTTTAATATACATCCTTTGGAACCCGAATTAGATTTAATTGATGGTTGTGAGGCAATTATGCTCTATAATTTTGCACTGTTTCTAAATAGTGTGCTAATTGCTTACAATTTCCCTTCTATATGTGTGTGTGTGTGTGTGTGTGTGTTTACTTAAGGACTAATCTATTATACAAACTCAAAATTTGGGGGACAGAAAACAAAATCTATAACTTTGTAAACAAATCCAACCCATTTTGATGCTGTAATCTATTTTGCAAGTTGTTTTAATCGCGTAGGAGAAGACAGAAGACTTTTGGGATTGTTTATTCTAACTCCAGAACTGTGTTCCCGTTAATGTACTGGACGCCTTGCTGACTGGGAGTGGTGCAGAAGGGAAGATGCAGTATGTAAATACACTAATCAAATCAATGCAAATCATAATAATACATTCCTTTAAAGAGTCTGCGAGACAGCTGTGTAAAATAGAGCACTTTTCATTTTCATAGGTTTGGGTGAACCTCTTTAGCAAATCCCATCTCCCTGATTCTGTGATTCTAACTCTGTTGTGTTTTACTTTATTTTTTGCTCTTGGTTTTTGTGGGACTACATATGGTAGAAGTTGGCACTTCAGGCATTAGTGGCTAGTCTTATTTTCTTCTCTTTGTGGCCAGTTGGCTTTGGAACTTTTGTTTCCAATAACTTAACTACAAAACCACATGAGCAGAGCTTTCGTGAGGTTTACTGCATGACCAAAGTGGGGGCTGGTGATGTGACAAATGTCTCAGAAGCTTTCTTTGGAAAGTATGGATCATCATCTTTGGAGAAAGGATTTTTTTTTCTCTTTTTTTATTCCTAAAATATTCAACAGATTATTTCAGTTTACCAAGTTTGATGACATCATTTCAATATTTAATCATCATCTTTGGAGAAAGGATTTTTTTTTTCTCTTTTTTTTATTCCTAAAATATTCAACAGATTATTTCAGTTTACCAAGTTTGATGACATCATTTCAGTGTTTTAATCAGGTTACAACTTTTGGCCACTTGTTTTATATGGAGGAAATATTGGTACTAGTGTAAAATAAAAAAAGTCAGATAGACACTCCCATTTCCCTGGGATCCTAACGGAGCCCAGAGAGAGGAGGAAGTGTTGTAATGGGGAGTTAAAAGAAATCAGAGTGCTCTTCTGAGTTATACTAAGTTAAGGGGAAAGCAAGAGAAGAGAAAAAGAGAAAAATAACCTTGTGAAAAATGGTTCATCAAAAGTTTTCAATTTTTTTTTAATCAAGCCTTTCTTTTTTGTTTTTAATTGGGGTATAGTTTTTTTTACAACATTGTGTTAGTTTCTAATGTACAGGGAAGTGGAGTTCCCTGTGCTATACAGCAGGTTCTTATTAGTCATCAATTTTACACACATCAGTGTATACATGTCAATCTCAATCGCCCAATTCATCACACCGCCATCCCCACCCCCCGTGGCTTTCCCCCCCCTTGGTGTCCATACGTTTGTTCTCTACATCTGTGTCTGAACTTCTGCCCTGCAGACCGGTTCATCTGTACCATTTTTCTAGGTTCCACATACAGGCGTTAATGTACGATATTTATTTTTCTCTTTCTGACTTACTTCACTCTGTATGACAGTCTCTAGATCCATCCACGTCTCAACAAATGACCCAATTTCTTTCCTTTTATGGCTGAGTAATATTCCATTGTATATATGTACCACATCTTTTTTATCCATTCATCTGTTGATGGGCATTTAGGTTGCTTCCATGACCTGGCTATTGTAAATAGTGCTGCAGTGAACACTGGGGTGCATGTGTCTTTTTGAATTATGGTTTTCTCTGGGTATATGCCCAGTATTGGGATTGCTGGATCATATGGTAATTCTATTCTTAGTTTTTTAAGGAACCTCCATACTGTTTGTTCTCCATAGTGGCTGTATCAATTTACATTCCCACCAACAGTGCAAGAGGGTTCCCTTTTCTTGAAATTCCAAGTCCCATTGAGTGTATTTCCCCAACATCTTCTGAAATAATCCACTTCTCTCGATACCTGCTATCACTACCATAAGTCTAGTGTAATTTCATCTCTGTATTACTCTGACAATTTCTAATTGAATTCACTCATGTTCTGCCTTTCTCCTACCTCAATCCAACATCTGCACTGTCACTATTACCCTTTGGCTCAAAACCTTTCAATGGCTCTACACTGTCTGTTGGATTAATTCAAATCTCCTTGTGTGGCTCACAAGGCCATCAGGACCTTTCTTGATTTACAGGCTCCCCCTTACTGGCTGCTTAGAGCACTCTTATTACTTTGAGCTCTAGCCTTGTCTCTCACGATATCAGACCTTTTGCATTTATGGCCTTTCTGATTGGAGTGACTTTTTAATCTCCTTTTTTTCCCCTGTTTCACCTCTTCCACACAAGTAGTTCTTATATATTAAAAACCAAAACAGTGAAACGCCCAGAAAACCAAAACAAAGAAATAGGATCCTACGGCCAGAGGATCGGTGATGGAAGAATTCTTCCAGTGTCAATATCAGGATTATGGTACCATCATGAGCTGTTTGTCTTACCTTAGGCAGAAGGCCCCTCATTCAAACATCAAACCCTTTTTTAAAAAAATTATTTTTATTTATTTTAATTGAAGTATAGTTGATTTACAACGTTGTGTTAGTTTCAGATGTACAGCACAATGATTCAGTTATACACACAGGTATATGTATCTATTCTTTTTCAGAATCCCTCCCCTGCTTCCCCTTTGGTAACCATAAACTTGTTTTCTATGTCTGTGGGTCTATTTCTGTTTTGTATGTAAGTTCATTTGTATCATTTTTTTTTAGATTCCACATATAAGCTATATCATAGGATATTTGTCTTTCTCTGTCTGGCTTCACTTGGTATGATAATCTCTAGGTCCATCCATGTTGCTGCTAATGGCATTATTTCATTCTTTTTTATGGCTGAGTATATTCCATTGTGTGTGTGTGTGTGTATGTATGTGTATATATATGTAATCTTTTTTATGCGTTCATCTGTCGATGGACATTTAGGTTGCTTCCATGTCTTGGCTATTGTAAATAGTGCTGCAGTGGACACTGGGGTGCATGTATATTTTAGAATTATAGTTTTCTCTGGACATATGCCCAGGAGTGGGATTGCAGGAACATATGGTAACTCTACTTTTAGTATTTTAAGGAACCTCCAGACTATTCTCCACAGTGTCTGTACCAATTTACATTCCCACCAACACTGTAGGAGTGTTCCCTTTTCTCCACACCCTCTTCAGTATTTATTAGTAGACATTTTGATGATGGCCATTCTGCCTGGAGTGAGGTGATACCTCATTGTAGTTTTGATTTGCATTTCTCTAATAATTAGCAATGTTGAGCATCTTTTCATGTGTCTGTTGGCCATTTGTATGCCATCATTGGAGAAACGTCTATTTAGATCTTCTGCCTATTTTTTGATTGGGTTGTTTGTTTTTTTGATATTGAGCTGTATGAGCTGTTTGTATATTTTGGACATTAATCCCTTGTCAGTCCCATTGTTTGTAAATATTTTCTCTCATTCTATATGTTGTCTTGTTGTTTTGTTTATGGTTTCCTTTGCTGTGCAAAACTTTTAAATTTAATTAGGTCCCATTTGATTATTTTTCTTTTTTATTTCCATTACTCTAGGAGATGGATCCAAAAAGATATTGCTGTGATTTATGTCAAAGAGTGCTCTGCCTATGTTTTCCTCTAGGAATTTTTAGTATCTGGTTTTACATTTAGGTCTTTAATTCATTTTCAGTTTATTTTTGTGTATAGTGTTAGAGAATGTTCTAATTTCATTCTTTTGCATGTAGCTGTCCAGTTTCCCCAGCACCACTTATTGAAGAGACTGTTCTTTCTCCATTGTATATTCTTGCCTCTTTTGTCAGATTAATTTACCATAGGTTCATGGGTTTATTTCTGCACTTTCTATCCTATTCCATTGATCTATGTATCTGTTTTTGTGCCAGTCCATGCTGTTTTGATTACTGTAGCTTTATAGTATAGTCTGAAGCCAGGGAGCATGGTTTCTCCAGCTCCATTCTTCTTTCTCAAGATTGTTTTGGCTATTCTGGACCTTTTGTGTTTCCATACAAATTTTAAGATTATTCATTTTAGTTCTGTGAAAAATGCCATTGGTAATTTGATAGGGATTGCATTGAATCTGTAGATTGCCTTGAGTAGTATAGTCAATTTAACAGTATTTATCCTTCCGTTCCAAGAGCACAGTATATCTTTCCATCTGTTTGTGTTGTCCTCAGTTTCTTTCATTAGCATCTTATAATTTTTGGAGTACAGGGTTTTGCCTCCTTAAGTAGGCTTATTCCTAGGTATTTTATTCTTTTAGATGCAATGGTAAATGGGATTGTTTGCTTAATTTCTCTTTCTGATCTTTCTTTGTTAGTATATAGAAATGCAACAGATTTCTGGGTATTAATTTTGTGTCCTGCAACTTTACTAAATTCATTGATGAGCTTTTAGTAGTTTTCTGGTAACATCGTTAGGATTTCATATGTATAGTGTCATATTGTCTGCAGACAGTGACAGTTTTATTTCTTTTCCAATTTGTATTCCTTTTATTTTTCTTCTCTGATTGCTGTGGCTAGGGCTTCCAATACTATGTTGAATAAAAGTGGTGAGAGTGGGCATTCTTGTCTTGTTCCTGATCTTAGAGGAAATGCTTTCAGCTTTTCACCATTGGGTATGATGTTAGCTGTGGGTTTATCATATATGGTCTTTATTATGTTGAGGTAGGTTCCCTCTATGCTCACTTTCTGGAGAGTTTTTTTCCTAATCATAAATGGATGTTGAATTTTGTCAAAAGCTTTTTCTGAATCTATCGAGACAATCATACAGTTTTTATTCTTCAGTTTTTTAATGTGGTGTATCTCACTGGTTGATTTGCAGATATGGAAGAATCCTTGCATCCCTGGGATAAATCCCAGTTGATTGTGGTGTATGATCCTTTTAATGTATTGTTGGATTTGGTTTCCTACTATAATATTTTGCTGAGGATTTTTGTGTTTGTGTTCATCAGTGATATTGGCCTGTAATTTTCTTTTTTGTGTGTGGTATCTTTGGTTTTGGTAGTAGGGTGATTGTGGCCTCATGAAATGAATTTAGAAGTGTTTCCTTCTCTGTAATTTTTTGGATTAGTTTCGGAAGGATAGGTGTTAACTTTTCTCTAAATGTTTGGTTGAACTCACCGGTGAAGCCATCTGGTCCTGGACTTTTGTTTGTTGGGAGTTTTCAAATCACAGATTCAATTTCAGTACTTGTAATTGGTCTGTTCATATTTTATTTTTCTCCCTGGTTCACTTTTGGGAGATTGTACCTTTTTAAGAATGTGTCCATTTCTTCTGGGTTGTCCATTTTATTTGCGTATAGTTGCTTGTAGTAGTCTCTAATGATCCTTTGTATTTCTATGATGTCAGTTGTAACTTCTTCTTTTTCATTTCTAATTTTATTGATTTTGGCCCTCTCCCTTTTTTTTCTTGATGAGTTTGGCTGAAGGTTTATCAATTTTGTTTATCTTTTCAAAGAACCTACTTTTAGCTTCATTGATCTTTTCTATTGTTTTCTTTGTCTCTATTTCATTTATTTCTGCTCTGATCTTCATGATTTCTTTTCTTCTACTAACTTTGGGTTTTGTTTATTCTTCTTTCTCTAGTTGCTTTAGGTATAAGGTTAGGTTGTTTATTTGAGATTTTTCGTATTTCCTGAGGTAAGCTTGTATTGCTGTAAACTTCCCTCTTAGAACTGCTTTTGCTGTGTCCCATAGGTTTTGGATCATCATGTTTTCTTCATTTGCTCTAGGTATTTTTTAATTTCCTTGTTGATTTCTCAGTGATCTACTGGTTGTTTAGTAGCATATTGTTTAGCCTCCACGTGTTTGACTCTTTGCAGTTTTTTTTCTTATAGTTGATTTCTAATTTCATAGCATTGTGGTGGAAAATATGCTTGATATGATTTCAGTTTTTTCAAATTTACTGAGGCTTGCTTTGTGGTCCAGCATGTGATCTGCCTGGAGAATGTTCCATGTGCACTTGAGAAGAATGTGTATTCTGCTACTTTCGGATGGAATGCTCTATAAATATCAATTAAGTCCATCTGGTCTAATGTGTCATTTAAGGCCTGTGTGTCCTTATTGATTTTCTGTCTGGTTGATCTGTCCATTGATTTAAGTGGGGTGTTAAAGTCTCCACTATTATCGTGTTACTGTTGATTTCTCCTTTTTTGTCTGTTAACAGAACTATTTGCCTTATATATTGAGGTGCTCCTATGTTGGGTGCATATATATTTACCATTGTTATATCTTCTTCTTTGATTGATCCCTTGATCATTATGTAGTGTCCTTTTTTTGGTCTCTTGTAAAAGTCTTTATTTTAAAGCCCATTTTGTCTGGTATACGTATTGATACTCTAGCTTTCTTTTGATTTCCATTTGCATGGAATACTTTTTCCATCCCCCCACTTTCAGTTTATATGTGTCCCTAGATCTGAAGTGTGTCTCTTGTAGACAGCATATATTCAAGTCTTGTTTTTGTATCCATTCAGCCAGTCCATGTCCTTTGGTTGGAGCATTTAATCCAGTTACATTTAGGGTAATTATCGATATGTATGTTCTTATTACCATTTTGTTGATTGTTTTGGATTTGTTTTTGCAGGTCTTTTTTCTTCCTCTTTTGTTCTCTTCTCTTGTGATTTGATGACTATCTTTAGTGTTGTGTTTGGATTCCTTTTTCTTTTTTGTGTGTATATCTATTGTAGATTTTTGGTTTGCTGTTACCATGAGGTTTTGGTATAGCAGTCTATATATACATACATAATTGTTTTAGGTTGCTGATCTCTTAATTTCAAATGCATTTTAAATATCCTGCATTTGTAGTCTCCTCCTCTCACAATTGCTGGTTTTGATATCATGTTTGTGTGTGGATGGTTTTCTTCCTTTGCTGTGTGTTGCCTTTACTGGTGAGCTTTCCCATTTTGTAATTTTCTTGTTTCTACTTGTGGCCTTTTCTGCTGAGAGAAGTTCCTTTAGCATTTGTTGTAATGCTGGTTTGGTGGTGCTGAATTCTTTTTGCTTTTGCTTGTCTGTAAACATTTTGATTTCTCCATCAAATCTGAACGAGAACCTTGGTGGGTAGAGTATTCATGGTTGTAGGTTTTTCCCTTTCATCACTTTAAATATATTGTGCCACTCCTCTCTGGCCTGCAGAGTTTCTGTTGAAAATTCAGCTGATAGTCTCATGTGGATTCCATTGTATGTTATTTGTTGCTTTTCCCTTGTTGCTTTTAATATTTTCTCTTTGTCTTTAATTTTTGTTGGTTTGATTACTATGTGTCTCAGCATGTTCCTCCTTGTGTTAATCCTGTATGGGACTCTGCACTCCTAGACTTGTTTCCTATGTTAGGGAAAGTTTCAGCTATTATCTCTTCAAATATTTTCCCAGGACCTTTCTCTTTCTCTACTCCTTTTTGGACCCCTGTAATGCAAATGTTGGTGTATTTGACTTGTCCCCAAGGTCTCTTAAACTGTCCTCATTTCTTTTCATTTTTTTTTTTTTTCTTTATGCCATGGCAGTGATTTCCACAACTCTTGTCTTCCAGCTTGCTGGTCTGTTCTTCTGCCTTATGTATTCAGCTGTTGATTCCTTCTATTATATTTTTCTTTTCAGGTATTGTCTTCTTCAATTCTGTTTGTTGTTTTTTATATTTTCTAACTCTTCGTTAAAAACTTCTTATAACTTCTTGCTCTGTACCTCCATTCTTTTCTTGAGTTCTTTGATCATCTTTACAATCATTACTCTGAACTCTTTCTTGGGTAGATTGCCTATCTCCACTTCACTTGGTTGTTCTTCTGTGGTTTTATCTTGCTCCTTCATCTGGAACATATTCCTTTGCTGTTTCATTTTGTTTAAATTTCTATTTTTGTTTTAAATGTGTGCAGTGGGTTGGTTACATTTCTTGACCTTGGAGGAGTGGCCCTCTGTGGGTATGTCCTATGTATCTCAGCAGTACACCCCCCTCTTGTCACCCAAGGGCCAGGGGCCAGCTGGCCACAGGGTAGGTTCTGACCTGTGTTTGCGAACTCTGTTTTGCACGCTGCTGTATCATAGTTTTCTTGCTTCTGTTGTCTGCCTCCTGGTGGGTGAGGCTGATCTGGAGGCTTGTGCAGGTTTCCTGGTGGGAGAGACTGGTACCTACCCACTGGTGGGTAGAGTTGGGTCTTGGCCCTCTGGTGGACAGGGCTGTGTTAAGGGACATGTCCAGAGGTGGCTGTGGGTTCAGGAAGTCTTTAGCCAGCCTGTCTGCTGATGGGTGTGGCTGTGTTCTGGCCCTGTTTGTTGTTTGGCCTGAGGCATCCCAGCACTGGAGCCTACAGGCTGTTGGGTGGGGCCAGGTCTTGGTGCTAATGCCTCAAGCAAGGGTCTTGCTGTCTGCCTCCAGCAAGAATTCATGTAGATGAATAGTCCCTGATATGCCTGCCACCAGATTTTATGACCCCAGAGAGAGCCATTGCCAGCCCCACCTCCCCAGGAGACCCTCCAAGACTGCAGATAGGTCAAGCCCAGGCTCCTATGAAGTCACTGCTTTTGGCCTGGTCTTGGTGTGCCCTCCAAGGCTAGAGTGTGTTTTTCCCAATCCTGT
The DNA here is from genome assembly GCF_949987535.1 of Balaenoptera acutorostrata. Taxonomy (NCBI): domain Eukaryota; kingdom Metazoa; phylum Chordata; class Mammalia; order Artiodactyla; family Balaenopteridae; genus Balaenoptera; species Balaenoptera acutorostrata. Next base: position 111,764,395 of record NC_080068.1, on the reverse strand, counting down.
GGAGTTCCTGCAGTCAAGCCCCACTGGCCTTCAAAGCCAAATTATCTGGGGGCTCCTCCTCCCGATGCTGCACCCCAAGGTGGGGTAGCCTGATGGGCTCATAGCTCTTGCTCCTGTGGGAGAACTTATGTGACATAATTATTCTCTAGTTTGTGAGTCACCCACCTGGGTGGTATGGGATTTGATTATATTGCAAGTGTGCTCCTCCTGCCATCTTGTTGTGGCTTCTTCTTTACGTCTTTGGATGTAGAATATCTTTTTTTGGTAGGTTCCATTCTTTTTTATCAATTGTAGTTCAGCAGTTAGTTGTGATGTTGGTGTGTTCATGAGAGGAGGTGAGCTCAAGGTCCTTCTATTCTGCCATCTTCAAACATTAAACACTTTTTCCTTTATCTTGGCAGAAGGAAACTTTAGAGCAACTCTGCTGGAAAGGAGAGATCAACTACTAGATGTTTTGGAAGACTGAGGTCTTCTTTTCACTTCAACTGGATGAGATTGGCTGCATCTCAGTGAATCCCTGCTTCAATATACACATAATTCAGCTTTAGCAATGGGTGTAGACACTTTATACAGCTTTCATAAGTCAACTAGGAAGGCCATACAATATACAGAATAAATGACATAGAAATTTCCCTCTATCTTATCCAAAAACAACTTACAGTAAGTCCCCTACATACAAATGAGTCCTGTTCCAAGAGTGCATTCGTAAGTCCAGTTTGTTCATGAGTCCAACAAAGTTAGCCTAGGTTCCCAACTAACACAATCAGCTATATAGTACAGTACTATGATAGGTTTATAATAGTTTTCACACAACTGATACATAAAAAACAAACACAAAAAATAAAGAAAGCATTTTTAATCTTACAGTATAGTATCTTGAAAAGTACAAAAGTACAGGAGTAGAGTACAACAGCTGGCATTCAGGGGCTGGCACTGAGTGAACAGCCAAGAAGAGTTACTGACTGGAGGTGGGAGAGGATGTGGGAGGTGGTAGAGCTGAAGGATCATGAGCGATAGGAGTTGGAGGGCAAGCTGCAGTCTCACTCCCACCTGACGTTGATGGCACAGGTTCTGGCTCCTTGCTGGAACCAGATGTACGTTCTCATCTTTGAAAGCTCACAGTTTGAAGGTTCATATGTAGGGGACTTAACTGTATTCATAAACCTGAAACTACCTGTCAAAACTGAACTAGAGATCAAATGTTGTTCATTTTTCAGACCTTCCCAGCCTGATGCTTATTCTACCTACATTGAGTCTTTTCTTTGTTTTAACTCCACTGTATTCTCCTAGCACCTTGCGCATATCCCTCTCAGAGAGCTGTCAGTACAAGCTATTTGTGGGTGTGTCTGCCTTTCCCAAGAGACAGTGAATCTTGAAGATGAATTATGATTATTCATCTTTGTGGCTCCAAGACATAATACAAGTTATTGAGTGGATAAGACTTTGATTCTTAAGATCTTATAACTCCTTTATATTCAGAAATATGGAGACCAAATGAGGTGATGGTTTTAAACTAGAAAAAAATGTGTTTTTTCACACTTTCTTTATTATTTTCCTTGGGAGAAAGGGTTTCCCCCCAACACTGGTCCACTTATTTGTTAACAGTATTTTCAAATTCTGACACGGCAACTATGCACTAATGTTCAAAAAAAAAAAAAAAAGAACCTCAAAACCCACAGTTATGTTTACATACGGTTTCTATTATAAAGAGGTTGAAGCTGTAAAAGATCCAGTTGGGACAGTGTTGTAAGATAATGTGTAATTGAAAACAGGTGGCAATCACACTTTGTTGCAGTCAATTTTATCAAATCCCCTTTAACACTTTTTAATTGGCTTCTGAGGAAAGATTTGTATCCCCAAGACTTATTCTTGTTCTGCATTTGATAATTTAACAAACTCATTGATTTATTGATCTATACATTTTGTAAATATTGACAATAACTAGCTGATAGTACCCAGTGAAAAGGTTGAGAAGTGGGAAAGATGTGAGACAGAATAAAAGGAACAAAAAAATAAATAATCTTTCCTTAATAAATTCGAAATCTGATTTGAGAGGTAAAATTCAGAGCATTAATCCATTTAAATATTTATTGACTACCTATTAGATGCATAGAAATGAGAAGGCTCTATGAGATAAAATATTTGTATTTAAGGAGCTTATAATATGGTTGTGAAAAGATAAGAAAAATGCAACTACCACAAGACGAACAAGCTCCACTAACGATAAGCTCATAGTAAGATTGTTTTGAAGAACTTGAGAAAAGATACACTGTGAAGGAGAGTTAGCAGACACTATTCTCAAGGGAATTAGCCATCCTCAAATTGAAGACCAAAACAAATCTGAAAAAGACTGGAAAGTAAATATATTTAGAAAGATTAAAGAGGTAAACAAAAACAAAAATAATAAAACATCAGGGCTGCTTGAAAAGTTCAAGCTGTCTTGAAGAAGAACCAAATTGAACCTCTGGATATAGCAAATGTAATCATAAAAAAATAAGTTCAATGGATTGGGTCAGTAGCAAATTAATGTCAAAATGGGAATCAGAGAACTGAAAAATGGAGCTGAGTAAACTGTCCAGAATGCACTACAAAGAAATAAAATGATTTTTAAAATTATGAGATATGATAAGATATAAAGAATATAGAATAAAGAGGTAGAATGAGGTATTTCTTTTTCTTTCTTTTTCTTCTTTTTTTTTTTTTTTGGCCATGCCACAGGGCTCGGCAGTGAAAGCATGCATTCCTAACCACTAGAATTCCCAGAATGAGGTAAAGGATATAGGGGAGAAAAAGTATTCTAGGAGACAGCGGCTGGGGAGTTTTCCCAATTGAAGAAAGGCATGAACCCTCAAATTCAAAAACTGTAATGGGTACTCAGCAGCAAAAACAAAAAACTCCAAATATAAACAAACAAAAATACAAATCCACACTAGGATGCATTTAAATTAAAAAAAAAAAAACAAAAAACCCCAAAAAACTGAAAACAAAATCCAGAGAGAAAGAGAGATTTCTTTTAGAAAGGAATACAATTAGTCTAACAATAGATTTCTCATTAACAATGTTAACAATGGTCATTAGATGAGAATACAATAATGTTTAAAGTTCTGAGGAAAAGCAACCATCAGTCTAGAATTCTAAACCACCTAAGCTATCATTCAAAACTGAGACCAAAATAAACACATTTGTTTATGAGAAGGTTTTTTATAGACCTTCTGAAAAACTCCTGATGTGTCTTCATTCAGAATGAAATCAATAAAGAAGTAGAATGCAAAGAACCATCCCATGTAAAGAAATTTATAATCCAAAAAGAAATGAAACTGAGTTATTTGTAGTGAGGTGAGGTTATTTGTAGTGTGGAGTCTGTCATACAGAGTGAAGTAAGTCAGAAGGAGAAAAACAAATACCATATGCTAACACATATATATGGAATTAAAAAATAAAAAGGTTCTGAAGAACCTAGGGGCAGGACAGGAATAAAGACGCAGATGTAGAGACTGGACTTCAGGACATGGGGAGGGCGAAGGGTAAGCTGGGATGAAGTGAGAGAGTGGCATGGACATATATACACTACCAAAGGTAAAATAGATAGCTAGTGGGAAGCAGCTGCATAGCACAGGGAGACCAGCTCAGTGCTTTGTGACCACCTAGAGGGGTGGGATAGGGAGGGTGGGAGGGAGACGCAAGAGGGAGAAGATACGGGGATATATGTATATGTATAGCTGATTCACTTTGTTATACAGCAGAAACTAACACACCATTGTAAAGCAATTATACCCCAATAAAGATGTTAAAAAAGAAGAAATTTATAATCCAAATAAATATTGTTAAGAATATAATAATGTCTAACCAGTGAGAGATTTTAAAAAATGGAACTAAAATACTAAATGTCAATAATACGGAATTTGGGAGGCAGTGATTAAAATAAAGCATTCCAAGAACCTTGTGTTGAATGGAAGAAGGTATGTGAAACAAAAGTAGATTATGTAATTCAAAACCAATAGGAAAAAAGGTACATGAAAGAAAATTGGATGAATCCAGTAGAAATGCTGATTTAGCAGAAATAAAATATGTAACTCTAAAACATAGAGTGGAAAAAATGGAATGAAGAAAATTGGATGAAACCAATAGAAGTAATAAATGGAGAAAGACAAAAGTTAAATAGTTAAAACAAAATAGATGGTCAAAATAAGTCCAAAGAGATCTAAGTGTAAACAATTAAACCTGCCTGATAATAAGCAGAGATGATCAGATTGAGTTAAAAATGAATCATAAAGTCTTTGATTTGTAAAATTGGGCAGTTCCGTTAAAGAGGTTGATTGTAAATTCTAATCAAAAACAACCCTCAAACCTCAGGGCTCCCAATTTGAGATAAAATGTGTTATCATTTTACCAGGAAGAGTAATTTCCCCTTCTCCCCCCAAAATCATGTATTGATTTTAACATCAAAGGTAGATGACACACTTTTTCATAGATGATAGGATTATCTACAGAGAAAGCCATAAATAATTTGCAGATTAATTATTATAAACAGTAAGTGGTTAGGAAGTGATTAGAAGGTCAGCATTCAAATATCAACTTACATTTTTATACATATGCATAAACTGGAAGGGTGAGAAGAAAAAGATATCATTTACAATAGCAAAAAGAAGGAAAAAAAAGAAACAAAAGTGAGATACCTAGTAGTAAATCTTATATGTTCAAGACCTGCAAGAAAAAATTATAAGGGTTTCTTAAAAAGATACTGAAGAAGACCTAAGTAAATGGAGAGATACATTCTTTTAGTCTGTTTGGGCAGCTATAAGAGAGTAGACTGTGTAGCTTATCCACAGACTAACTTATAAACAACAGAAATTTATTTCTCACAGTTCTGGACCCTGAGAGTCCAAGATCACAGTGTCAGAATGGTTGTGTTCTGGTGAGGATACTCTACCTGGTCGCCTTCTCACTGTGTCCTCACATGGTGAAAGTGGCTAAGGATCTCTGTGGGGCCTTTTTATAAGGCACTAATCCCATTTCTGAGGCTTCCAACCTTGTCAAACCAAACGCCCCACTTCCTAATACCATCACCTTTGGGGGTTAGGATTTAAACGTATGAAATTGGGGGCAGGGGCACAAACTTTCAGAGCATAGAATATATCATGTTCATGAATGTAGAGTCAATATCAGAAGGATGTTACTTCTTTCACCTTCAATCTGTTAGGTAGAACCATATGGAATTGTCCTCTTTGTAGGTCAAAAACAGTTTAATGTCAGTGTCAAAGGTTTAAACTAATATATAAGTGCAATTGTAATTCAAATATAAATAGGGATTTTTATAGGAATTTGACAAGTTGATTCTATAATTTATATGGAAGAGCAAAGGCCAAAGAATAGTCAAGACAATGCTGAAGAAGTAAAAAAAGGCAAGAAGACTTCCTTTATCAGGTGTCATAAGTTATTATCCAGTGACAGTAATTAACATAGGATAGCACTGTCCCAGGAAGAGACAGTTAACCAACAGGATGGAATAGAGAGCTCCCAAAGAATCCTATGCCTGTATGGAACAGGTTTTTATCACAGATCCCTGAGCAATGGTAGACTGTTTAATAAATGGTACTTGAACAACCCCCAAATGTGCTAATTAATAAGATCTCAAATCTGCAGACAGTACTAAGTTCTTCTAAAGCAAGAAGAAATGCTGATCTAAGGAAATTATAGAAGATCTTTCATGGCAATTGATGCAAAAGATGCAAATGAGTTTCAGTGTTTAGGATCTGCCTACTCCATGACACAGAAGCCATCCTTTAGTGTCCAAGTCTGGTCCAGGTCCACGTAAATTATTTATCCTTATTCCTGAACTCTCTTTTCTAGACTTCTTGTTTATGGGCTGCAGGCCCTAAGAAGGTAGAGATACTTCCAGGTGGCCAGACACATGAAAAAGTTTTGATAGACTCTCAAGCAATCAGTAGCCTCTGGTTAAACAAACTTAGTTCAGGATTCAGCTCAGAATATCCTGTGCCCATCACATGACAGCACATCCCTCTCCTTCAGCACATGACCATGTGGAGGTTCACTTTTATTAGTGAAAATCAGATGTTCTTTAAAAAGTGAACCTGGTGAAACAAATATCATAGTAAAGAATTCCAAAGGCAAATAAGATATTTTGTTATTATTCACTCTCTTGAAATAAATATTAAATAATAAAGTTGAGCTCATCAAAATGATCTCTGAAATCTTAAACCAGCTCATTAATAAAACTGCTCTTGCTGAGTAACATAGTAAAGAATCTGCAATCTATTTGGGTATCATAAAATGTTGTACAATTATATTGAAGTATTACATTGTTGGCAATGTAAATGAATTATCTAAAAATAAATGATTTAAAACCATTTGACAGAAATGAAAATGCACACAGACGTCATTACCATGGATCTTATATGACTGCCAGTGAATAGCTTCAAGCAAGAAATGAAACTTTCCCATCCCTAAAAAGGAATCTGTACCAGTTACCCTACATGTAGTCCCTGAGGTATCCAAATATCTGGACTATGCATCAACAGTTTAGATTTGAAATTAGTGCTCAAAAAATTGTTACAATTGAGGTGATTAAAACTCAAACTAAATATAATCTTCCAACCAAACAACACATTGAGAAGCATGCAGCAGAATTAAGATTTCAAACTTACCACAAATCCCAGAAGTTTACATCCCTCAAATAAATGCATTCCACTCAAAAGCAAACAAAATAGCTTTTCAACATAAGAAGTCCTTTGAGTTTCAAAAAACCCCACCAAAGCCAAGTAAGTACTTCATCATGCAAATCAATTACTTTCAGGGAGATGGCCAGTCAGCAGCATGCATGGATGATACTGAGAAAAGCAGAGATTGTTTTCATCTTCTCAGCAGGACAGATTCCTCATGCCACAGATTAAATGACTCCCTTTTTCCATACAACTTGAAAAGGGACATTTTAAAGATTTTTAAAAAGATGTTTTAAATGAAGCAGGTTTCAAATAAATTCCTTTTCCCATGGCCTCTGAGTTAGCATTAAAAAGAGCAGTTGTGGTAAAGTGGTTATAGGCACACAACGTTGGTGACCACCAATTATTGATTCAATCATTTGGAAAAAATTTGGAGCCCTAGTAATGGGTATAAAGGGTTATGTTCATCAGTGTGGCCAAAGACTGACACTATTGAGTGCATTACTAATACATCCAATTATTGAAAAATATTAATCTCTGTTCAGTTCCTAGAATAGAGGAAAGGGTTGACTGGGGTTGAAACTATGACCGATTCTCAAGAGAACAGAGCTAAATGGAGGCCCACATACGCCTTTAAGGGTCTGTGTGAGAGGGGAGTGCCATATTTAGTAGGTACATCATGGATAAAGGCTGAATATGGGCATGAACAATGGATATCATGATAGTGGAGAAGAAATGGGGTAGATAACTTTCCATATTTGGGGCATTTTTAGCCCTTGGAAAATTTAGGGCAGAGAATTGAGGAGAGTGAAAAGAATATTAATAAGTATACTGTATGTTTGTATGTAGTCTAATTTAAAAATTTTTGAGTTTTTTCTAAATTCTTAGAGTTAGGACTAAGTTTTCTTAAGTGTGATCCTACTCCAGAACTCGATTACCATGGTTTCCAAGTACATAAGGCATTTGTTCTCTTGTGAAGAGAAACCTAGCAGGTCAGTGTAACTCACTGTACAGGTCTTAGAGAAGGCATTACAAGACATGGCTCCAACTCAGCCACGCAGGAGAGGGCCATACCCCAATTATTACACAGCTATGGCGATTGTTTGATTTGGAGATCATTCAGAACCATTTGACACCACAAAATGAGGAAGTCTTTCAGAGGCTTAGAGAAAACTGGCAAAGGAATCAAGAAGTTACTACACCATGCTTCACCTTAGCCTAGAAAAATGTTGGGAGGAAAAAACCTTAGGCTTAAAGGAAGGGACATGACTACCCTCATAACCAGAGAAGTCATGACATTGAATATCAACCTATATTGCTTGGGTGCACAGCCTGGCTCAGGAGCCTTCCTGGAAGGAAGGAGTTAGGCTCTTTCTTGAAGTAAACAGAGGCAAGGCCAGAAAATAAACTTTTGGCTACACTTTGGTCATTTATCTACAATTACACCCAGTCTTCTGGCCTTTACTCCAATCACACTGATATGTCCTCTACTCTCACAAGTTCTGATTGTTGCTCAGAAATTTGCCTTGTCCTAGTAGGCAAACACTAAAGTGAAAGGTTTTCTTTTTATAAATTTATTTATTTATTTTTGGCTGCATTGGGTCTTCGTTACTGTGCGCGGGCTTTCTCTAGTTGCGGTGAGCAGGGACTACTCTTCATTGCGGTGTGTGGTCTTCTCATTGTGGTGGCTTCTCTTGTTGCGCAGCATAGGCTCTAGGCACGCGGGCTTCAGTAGTTGTGGCACGCGGGCCCTAGAGCACAGGCTCAGTAGTTGTGGCGCACGGGCTTAGTTGCTCCGCGGCATGTGGGATCTTCCCAGACCAGGGCTCGAACCCATGTCCCCTGCACTGGCAGGCGGATTCTTAACCACTGCACCACCAGGGAAGTCCCAAAGGTTTTCTTTTTATTTTGATCTTGCTGTCTATCTTTAACTGATTAATGATTTGTAAAATAATGATATTATGTACTGAAAGATTTTTAAATGCCCTTCAAATCTTTAGAAAAATATGAATTTTTAGTGTAGATTTTATGTCAATACATTTATTAGTATGTATTGCAAGACTATGTTAGCTAAATCATTTAATTAAGTGGAGCATCCCACTTCTTAACCATATCATATAATAGAGTGCTCATTGTCATTTTCATTTGTATTCTAAAACATTTATTATACTAGAAACAGAATTGTGAGTATCTAGAGAGCCATTCTTGGTCGGGAGCTACAGTGGATGATGATGACGTCAACACTGGCTATTAAAAAAACAGATGCAGTCATGAAGTTAAAGTTGACTGAGTCCAATGTAGTACTCTCTGTTTCTTAGTTTTTGGATTCAGAGTAGGTTTTCCTGCTTGAGGATGAGGTAAAGGAGAATAAAATAGGATTTGAGGTTTCTGTAGCAAGAGATTTTCACTAGAATACCAACTCCTGTCCAGGTGGGAGAGAACCCCTGAAAGGAAAGCTTCTCTATTTTTGGATGGAAAATGCGCTTTGAAGCAAAAACTCATCTTACTAATTGAATCTTAGCTTATTTTTTTTTTCTAGTGTGTTTTGCTACACTAAAACCTTTATTTAAAGCCTCATGAGAATGGAAACGGGAATTATGGAAGGCAGATTTATTTACAGTTTGTAGAGTCATCAGAATTCTTTTTAATGCTCTAGTTGTCTGGCTGGAGGCCAGATCTTTGAATTCTAACTGAATCCATTTGAGTCTGTAAACTTATGAATCTTTTGTATTTGATGATTAGAGTACCCAAGAATTCTAAATCATTTATTAGTTTTCGTTCTAAAATATAAATTCTTTATCATATTGATTATATCTTTTGCTTGTTTGATTACAAAAACAATTTGATTCTACTTTTATTTACTGAAAAATAATTTAATGAAAAAGAACACAGCAATGGTGACTTTTCCCCTAGGGGCAAAATTATTTGATAAAATAAATCTGCTAGTTTTTGAGTAAGAAGAGCTTTGAAGAACATTCCTGAACTTGCATTTTTGATTTGGTTTTAGAGATCATCATTTCTTAGAGTAAATTCTTGATCAAGTAAATAATTGATCAAGGGATGAAAATTGAATGAGGAAAACAGATGGGCTGAAAAAGATTACCTATAATGAGATGCTACTGTTATCTTCAGTTTTTTTCTATGAACAAAGGCAATTGATGCCCATTAACAGTTACCCCTTAGTACTCAATTTTTTTTTTATTAGACTGTCATAAATATAGAAAGGTTCTATCACAGTCCTCAGCTGGGGTTTTGAGATTAGGATTTGATAACTAGCGGTTAAGGAACAGTTGAAATTATAGCTTACCAGTAATTTGCCTGCTAAAAGAAAAATGAATTAAGCAGTTAGCTTTGCACACAGTAGGTGCTCAGTAGATGGTAACCAGATGAATGAATGAGTCAAAAACAATATTGGTTTATTTTAGTGACTATCTTGATGTTTTAGGTTTCTTCTGGTTCAACAGATTGGGAAACTGTTCAAGTGTTTTTTTCATACCTCTTTCTTTCCATTCGAACCAACAAGTTTAAACACTATTTTCAACATATTACCTCCCTGATAAAAATCTTCGATGAATGTATTGACCTCAGGATAAAATAAAACTTACTAGCCTTCAAAGCAAAGAACACCAAAATCTGGCTTCACCCAATTTATTCAATCAAGTTTATCACTAATAATAAATTCACTCTGACTTCGTTGTACTCCTCACTATTTCCTAAACAAAACAACAAAAAGCTTCTTCTCATTTCGAAGTCTGAATGTTTTGGGTTATACTCACCAACATTTTTTCCCTATCAAAATTCTACAAACTCTTCAAGTAAACATTTAAAAAATTTTGAGATGTCTCTCTTCGTAATAAGACTCTGTAAAGGTTCAGGACACTCTGAGAGTGCCATGCCCCAGAACAGAGCTCTTGCTACCCCTCTGAAAACCACTTGCCTTCCCACTACAGCTGTCTGAGCATCACCCTTCCAGCCTTTTGATAAAAACACATCTCTTTTGAGTCTCATGCCATTGGGCTGTACCATTCTCCTCCCTTTCCTTACTCATGTCATTTGCTGATTTCTTAATCTTTTCCCTTCACTCACTGAAGTCTTTGATAATTTTGAGGCAGCTTTCACAATTGTCTTCTCCACCTCATCTACTATCAGAGTTGAACGTTTCAGTGTACTTGTAGAAAACAGTCAGCTTTTAAAATTCTAGCTTTCTGTTTCTCCAGTTAATTTTATCTCCTCTTTGGAGCCATCCATTCCCATAACTACACCATGAAATTTTTTTCAATAGTTGGATATTTGAAAATTGTAATTTCACATATCTCACCCTGACCAAAATCGCTTATTTGCTAAGCTTCCTTTCACCCTTGCTACCACTATAGCTGCTCTTAGAACACTCTAGTCTCTAAAATTCTCCCATTTTTTTCCCATCACCTAACCTTCTCCAGGGCACTTTACCTTTCACTCAGCCTTACTCCATGGAGAGAATAGCATATGACCTATTTTCCCACTAAGTACCTGATTCCCTTGTATCCCTGTACTTCCACCATACTAGGAGCATTTAGTAACTCAATCCAAAATCAGAACCACAATCCTGTTTCTTGAGACCTCTACGTGGATGTTTGAAGGCTAGTAGTTTAAGTCATACATCCATGCAGTTTGGTCCTGCTCAATTCTATGAACTTAGCACCATGTGTAATTTTTTCCTATAGCTTTGGTTAGCTTTCTTTCTCAGGCCCTTCTAGATTTGCCAAATGGAATCATACAATATGTAGTCTTTTGTGAGTGGCTTGCTTTCAGTTAGCATAATGTTTTCAAGGTTCTTCTATACTGTACCATGTATCAATGCTTCATTCCTTTTCATTGCTGAGTAAGGAAATATATTGCCAGATAAGGAAATGGTGAAATTTTGGGGTTATATTGTAACTCTATGTTTAACATTTTGAGGACCACTCAAACTGTTTTCTAAAGTGGCTACACCATTTTACAATCCCATCAGGAACGTATGAGGGTACCAATTTCTTCACATTCACACCAACAGTTGTTATTGTCTGTCTTTTTGATTATAGTCTTCCTAAATGGGTATGTCAAGTGGAATCCAATTGTGATTTTTGTTTGCATTTCCTAAATGATGAATGATGTTGGGCACCATTTCATGTGGGTTTTCCTTTTTGCCATTAATAAATCTTGAAAAAATGTCTATTCAGGTCCTTTGCCCATTTTAAAATTGGGTTGTTTATATTTTTATTTGTTAACTGTAGAAATACTCTACCTATTCTGGGTACAAGTCCTTCATCCAGTATATGATTTGAAAGTATTTTATGCCATCTGTGAGTGGTCTTTTTACTTTCTTGATGGAGTTTACTGAAGTATAAAATGTTTAATTTTTTTAAATCTGATTTTTTGTTTGTTTCTTGTGCTTTTGATGTCATATCTAAGAAACTATTGATTAACTCAGGGTCACAAACATTTACTCCTTTGTTTTATTCTAAGACATTTATGCTTTTAGCTCTTACATTTAGGTCTGTGATATATTGTGAGTTAATTTGTGTGACTGAGTGAGGTAGGGGTCCAAGTTCATTCTTTTCCATGTGGTTATTCAGTTATCCAAAAGCAATTTGTTGAAAATACTATTCTTATCCCATTGAGTTGTCTTGCCACCTTGTTGAAAACAGACTGATAATATAAAGTTTAGTTCTGGACTCTCAACTTATTCCATTTATCTATATGTTTATTATTTTAGTTTCCTATTGTTGCTGTAACAAATTACCACAAACTTAATGACTTAGAATAACACAAACTAAAAATCTTATAGTTCTGGGGGACAGAAATTTGGAATGGTCTCACTGGGCTAAAACCCACTTGTTTGCAGGGCTGTGTTCTTTCTGGAGACTCTAGGAGAGCTTTGCCTTTTCTAGCTTCTAGATACTGCATGTATTCCTTCACTTGTGGCCTTCTTCCACCTTCAAAGCAGTAATTGAATTACTCTGACCTCCACTTCCATCACTGCATCTTCTCTCTTACTCTTCTCTCCTCTTTCACATATAAGGACTCTGTGATTTCACTGGGCCCACTCTAATAATCCAGGATACTCTCCTCATTACAAGATTCTTAATCACATCTGCAAATTTTCTTTTTGTCGGGGGGGGAGGGAAGTATAGTTGATTTACAATACTATATTAGTTTCAGTTGTAAAACAGAGTAATTCAGTATTTTTATAGATTATACTCCACATAAAGTTATTTAAGATGTTGGCTATATTCCCTGTGTTATACATTATATGCTTGGGTGGGAATGTAAACTGGTTGAACCACTATGGAAAATATCATGGAGTTTCTTCAAAAAATTAAAAATAGAACTGCCATATGATCCAGCAATTCCATTCTTGAGTATGTGAAGAAAATAAAAACACTAATTCGAAAAGTAAGTTTTGAAATGACCAAGTGTGAGTCCTCTAACTTTGTTCTTTCTCAGGATTGTTTCGGCTATTCTGAGTCGCTTGAATTTCCATGTGTATTTTAGGATCACCTTGTTAATTTCTGCAAAAAACCTAGCTGGTATTTTGATACAGATTGTGTTGAATCTAAGATCTTAACAATGTTAAGTCTTCTGATCCATGAACATGGGATATTGCTTCATTTATTTAGATTTTCTTTAATTTCCTTCAATGATGTGTATACTTTTCAGTGGACTAGACTTGAACTTCTTTGTTAAAATTATTTCTAAGTTTCTAAATTATTTCTAATTATTTCTTTATCTTTTTGAGGCTATGATAAATAAATTTGTTTTCTCAGTTTCTTTTTGGGATTGTTCATTACTAGTATATATAAATGCAACTGATGTTTGTATATTGATTTTATATCCTATGACTTTGTGGACCTTGTTGATTAGTTAACCCCTTTCTGTGGGTTTCATAGGATTTTTAAAAATATATAAGATCACATTATCTGCAAATTGAAATAGTTTTACTTCTTTCATGCCAATCTGGATGCCTTTTATTTCTTTTCCTTGCTCATTTGACTTGGCTAGACCCTTCTTTCCAGTGTTGAACAGAAATGGTAAGAGTGGACATCCTATCTTTTTTTTGATATTAGAAGGAGAGGATTCAGCATTCATCATTAACTATGATGTTAGCTCTGGGTTTTTTCATAGATGTCTTATCAGGCTGAAGAAGTTCTATTCTCTATTCTCATCTATTCCTAGTTTGTTGAATGTTTCTATTATGAAAACATTTGTCAAGTGCTTTTTCTTGATCTATTGAGATGATCATGTGGTTTTGTCCTTTATTCTATTATTATGGTATTGATTTTCAGAAAACAACCTTGCATTTCTAGGATAAATCCCACTTGATCACGCTGTATAATCCTTTTTGTATATTGCTAGATTTAGTTTGCTAGTATATTGTTGAGGATTTTGGCATCTACTTTTATGAGACATATTTGCCTGTAACTTTCTTATCTTGTGATGTCTTTGCTTCCTTTTCTTATCAGGTTAATACTGGCCTCATCGAATGAGTTAGGAAGTATTCCTTCTTGTATATTTTTTAAAGAGTTTGTAAAGGATTTGTATTAATTATTCTTTAAATACTTGGTAAAATTAAAAAGTAAAACAATCTGGGCCTAGCCTTTTACTGTAAGATGTTTTAAAATTAATGATTCAGTCTTTTTATTTGTAATAGATGTACTCAAATTTTCTATTTCTTTTTGAGTCAGGTTTGGTAGTTGTTTGTCTTTTTAGAAATTTGTTCATTTGTTATCTCATTTTATGGCATAGAGTTCATTCCAGGACCTTTAAAATTACATTTAATTTTACATTTTACATATTGAAGTATAAATCACATATATGAAGTGCCCATATTTCAGTGTACAGTTCTAGTTCTATGATATTTTAACAAATTCATATAACCCAAACCGTATGAATATACAGAATATTTTCACTATCTCAGAAATTTTCCTCATGCCCTTTCTCAGTATATTCCCTTCCTTTTGCTGAAGGTAAATATTATTCTGATTTATATCACAATAACTTAGTTTCCATTCTCAGGAAATCACTAATCTGCTTTCCATTACTATGAATTAATTTGATATTTTAGAATTTCATATAAATGGAATCATACTGTATGTACTCTACCTTTTCTGACTTCTTTCACTCAGCGTAACTATTTTGAGATTAATTTAGGTTGTTACATGTATAAGTAGTTTATTCTTTTTATTGCTGAGTAGTATTCCATTGAATAGATATACCACATACATTCTCTCTTCCTTTGCAAAACTCTTTTTTTTTTTAAACTAAATATTTCAGCTTACTTTTTTTTTTTAAACTTTGGGTTTAATTAATTAATTAATTAATTAATTTATGGCTGTGTTAGGTCTTTGTTTCTGTGCAAGGGCTTTCCCCAGCTGTGGCAAGTGGGGGACACTCCTCATCGCGGTGCGCAGGCCTCTCACCATCGCGGCCTCTCCTGTTGTGGAGCACAGACTCCAGACGCGCAGACTCAGTAATTGTGGCTCACGGGCCCAGCCGCTCCACGGCATGTGGGATCCTCCCAGACCAGGGCTCGAACCCGTGTCCCCTGCATTGGCAGGCAGATTCTCAACCACTGCGCCACCAGGGAAGCCCCAAAACTCTTCCTTTGTAATCACTGAATTCTCTTTCCCTCCTTCCCTGATTTTTTTTGGGCACTGGGCTCCATCTTAGTCTCTTTTATCTTTTCCTTGGCTGAGCTGCCATCTCCCTGAATCTAATCCTTTAGCTTATACTTTTTTTTTTTAAACATCTTTATTGGAGTATAATTGCTTTACAATGTTGTGTTAGTTTCTGCTGTATAACAAAGTGAATCAGCTGTATGTATACATATATCACCATATCCCCTCCCTCCTGCATCTCCCTCCCAACCTCCCTATCCCACCCCTCTAGGTGGTCACAAAGCACCGAGCTGATCTCCCTATGCTATGCAGCTGCTTCTCACTAACTATCTATTTTACATTTGGTAGTGTGTATATATGTCAATGCTACTCTCGCACTTCGTACCAGCTTACACTTTCCCCTTGCCGTGTCCTCAAGTCCATTCTCTACATCTGTGTCTTTATTCCTGTCCTGGCCCTAGGTTCATCAGAACTGATTGTTTTTTGTTTTCTGAATTCCATATATATGTATTAGCATACGGTATTTGCTTTTCTCTTTCTGACTTACTTCGCTCTGTATGACAGACTCTAGGTCCATCCACCTCACTACAAATAACTCAATTTCATTTCTTTTTATGGCTGAGTAATACTCCATTGTGTATATGTGCCACATCTTCTTTATCCATTCCTCTCTCGATGGATACTTAGGTTGCTTCCATGTCCCGGCTATTGTAAATAGTGCTGCAGTGAACACTGGGGTGCATGACTCTTTTTGAATTATGGTTTTCTTAGGGTATATGCCCAGTAGTGGGATTGCTGGGTCATATGGTAGTTCTATTTTTAGTTTTTTAAGGAACCTCCATACTGTTCTCCCTAGTGGCTGTATCAATTTACATTCCCACCAACAGTTCAAGAGGGTTCCCTTTTCTCCACACCCTCTCCAGTATTTATTGTTTGTAGATTTTTTGATGATGGCCATTCTGACTAGTGTGAGGTGATACCTCATTGTAGTTTTGATTTGCATTTCTCTAATGATAAGTGATGTTGAGCATCATTTCATGTGTTTGTTGACAGTCTGTATATCTTCTTTGGAGAATGTCTTTTTAGGTCTTCTGCCCATTTTTGGATTGGGTTGTTTGTTTTTTTGATATTGAGCTGCATGAGCTGCTTGTAAATTTGAGATTAATCCTTTGTCAGTTGCTTCATTTGCAAATATTTTCTCCCATTCTGAGGGTTGTCTTTTCATCTTGTTTATGGTTTCCTTTGCTGTGCAAAAGCTTTGAAGTGTCATTAGGTCCCATTTGTTTCTTTTTGTTTTTATTTCCATTACTCTAGGAGGTGGGTCAAAAAGGATCTTGCTGTGATTTATGTCATAGAGTGTTCTGCCTGTGTTTTCCTCTAAGAGTTTTATAGTGTCTGGCCTTACATTTAGGTCTTTATTCCATTTTGAGTTTATTTTTGTATGTGGTGTTAGGGAGTATTCTAATTTCATTCTTTTATATGTAGCTGTCCAGTTTTCCCAGCACCATTTATTGAAGAGGCTGTCTTTTCTCCACTGTATATTCTTGCCTCCTTTATCAAAGATAAGGTGACCATATGTGTGTGGGGTTATCTGTGGGCTTTCTATCCTGTTCCATTGACCTATATGTCTGTTTTTCTGCCAGTACCATACTGTCTTGATTACTGTAGCTTTGAGGTATAGTCTGAAGTCTGGGAGCCTGATTCCTCCAGCTCCATTTTTCTTTCTCAAGATTCCTTTGGCTATTCAGTGTTTTGTGTTTCCATACAAATTGTGAAATTTTTTGTTCTAGTTCTGTGAAAAATGCCATTGGTAGTTTGATAGGTATTGCTTTGAATCTGTAGATTGCTTTCGGTAGTATAGTCATTTTCACAATATTGATTCTTCCAATCCAAGTACATAGTATATCTCTCCATCCGTTTGCATCATCTTTAATTTCTTTCATCAGTGTCATAGTTTTCTTCATACAGGTCTTTTGTCTCCTCAGGTAGGTTTTTATTCCTAGGTATTTTATTCTTTTTGTCGCAATGGTAAATGGGAAAGTTTCCTTAATTTCTCTTTCAGATTTTTCATCATTAGTGTATAGGAATGCAAGAGATTTCTGTGCATTAATTTTGTATCCTGCTACTCTACCAAATTCATGGATTAGCTCTAGTAGTCTTCTGGTAGCATCTTTGGGATTCTCTATGTATAGTATCATGTCATCTGCAAACAGTGACAGTTTTACTTCTTCTTTTCTGATTTGGATTCCTTTTATTTCTTTTTCTTCTTTGAGTGCTGTGGATAAAACTTCCAAAACTATGTTGTGTAATAGTGGTGAGAGACAAGCAGCCTTGTCTTGTTCATGATCTTAGAGGAAATGGTTTTAATTTTACACCATTGAGAACGATGTTGGCTCTGGGTTTTGTCATATATAGCCTTATTATGTTGAGGTATGTTTTCCTCTTAGAGCTTTATACTGTCCAGCCTTACATTTAGGATTCTTCAATATATGCAAATCAGTCAATATAATAAACCATATTAACAAATTGAAGGAGAAAAACCATATGATCATCTCAGTAGATGCAGAAAAAGCTTTCAACAAAATTCAACACCCATTTATGATAAAAACTCTCCAGAAAGTAGGCATAGAGGGAACTTACCTCAACATAATAAAGGCCATATATTGCAAACCTACAGTCAACATCGTTTTCAATGGTGAAAAACGGACACCATTTCCTGTAAGATCAGGAAGAAGACAAGGTTGTCCACTCTCACCACTATTATTCAACATAGTTTTGGAAGTTTTAGCCACAGCAATCAGAGAGGAAAAAAATAAAAGGAATCCAAATTGTAAAAGAAGAAGTAAAGCTCTCATTGTTTGCAGTTTCTCAATGGTGAAAAACTGAAACCATTTCCTCAAAGGTCAGGAACAAGACAAGTTTGTCCACTCTCACCACTATTATTCAGCGTAGTCTTGGAAGTTTTACCCACAGCTATCAGAGAAGAAAAAGAAATAAAAGGAATCCAAATCAGAAAAGAAGAAGTAAAGCTGTCACTGTTTGCAGATGACATAATATTATACATAGAGAATCCTAAACAGAATCCTACCAGAAAACTACTAGAGCTAATCAGTGAATTTGGTAGAGTAGCAGGATACAAAATTAATGCACAGAAATCTCTTGCATTCCTATACCCTAATGATGAAAATCTGAAAGAGAAATTAAGGAAACATTCCCATTTACCATTGTGACAAAAAGAATAAAATACCTAGGAATAAACCTACCTAAGGAGACAAAAGACCTGTATGCAAAAAACTATAAGGCACTGATGAAAGAAATTAAAGATGATGCAAACAGATGGAGAGATATACCATGTTCTTGGATTGGAAGAATCAACATTGTGAAAATGAGTATACTACCCAAGGTGATCTACAGATTCAGTGCAATCCCTATCAAACTACCAACAGCATTTTTCACAGAACTAGAACAAAAAATTCCACAATTTGTATGGAAACACAAAAGACCCTGAATAGCCAAAGCAATCTTGAGAAAGAAAAATGGAGCTGGAGGAATCAGGCTCCCAGACTTCAGACTATACTACAAAGCTACAGTAGTCAAGACAGTATGGTACTGGCACGAAAACAGAAATATAGATCAATGGAACAGGATAGACAGCCCAGCGATAAACCCACGCACATATAGACACCTTATTTTTGATAAAGGAGGCAAGAATATACAATGGAGAAAAGACAGCCTCTTCAATAAATGGTGCTGGGAAAACTGGACAGCTACATGTAAAAGAATGAAATTAGAACACTCCCTAACACCATACACAAAATAAACTGAAAAAGAATTATCATATGGTTTTTATCCTTCAATTTGTTACTATGGTGTATCACATCGATTCATTTGCGTGTATTGAAGAATGCTTGCATTCCTGGGATAAACCCCACTTGATCATGGTGTATGATCTTTGTAAAGTGGTGTTGGATTCTGTTTGGTAGTATTTTGTTGAGGATTTTTGCATCATGTTCATCAGTTATATTGGCCTGTAGGTTGTTTTTGCGACATCTTTGGTTTTGGTATCAGGGTGATGGTGGCCTCGTAGAATGAGTTTGGGAGTGTTCCTCCTTCTGCTGTATTTTTGAAGAGTTTGAGCAGGATAGGTGTTAGCTCTTCTCTAAGTGTTTGATGGAATTCACCTGTGAAGCCATCTGGTCCTGGGCTTTTGTTTGTTGGAACATTTTTAATCACAGTCTCAATTTCAGTGCTTGTGATTGGTCTGTTTACATTTTCTCTTTGTTCCTTTTTCAGTCTTGGAAGTTTGTGCTTTTCTAAGAATTTGTCCATTTCTTCCAGGTTGTTCATTTTATTGGCATATAGTTGCTTGTAGTAAACTCTCATGATCCTTTGTATTTCTGCAGTGTCAGTTCTTTCTTCTCCTTTTTCATTTCTAATTCTGTTAATTTGAGTCTTCACCCTTTTTTTCTTGACAAGTCTGGCTAATGGTTTATCAATTTTGTTTATCTTCTCAAAGAACCAGCTTTTAATTTTATTGATCTTTGTTACTATTTCCTTCATTTCTTTTTCATTTATTTCTGATCTGATCTTTATGATTTATTTCCTTCTGCTGACTTTGGTGTTTTTTTTGTTCTTTGTTCTCTAATTGCTTTAGATGTAAGGTTAGGTTGTTTATTTGAGATGTTTCTTGTTTCTTGAGGTAGGATTTATTGCTATAAACTTCCTTCTTAGAACTGCTTTTGCTGCATCCCATAGGTTTTGGGTCGTCGTGTTTTCATTGTCATTTTTTTCTAGGTATTTTTTGATTTTCTCTTTGATTTCTTCAGTGATCTCTTGGTTGTTTAGTAGTGTATTGTTTAGCCTCCTTGTGTTTGTATTTTTTACAGTTTTTTTTCCCTGTAATTGATATCTAGTCTCATAGCGTTGTGGTCAGAAAAGGTACTCGATACAATTTCAACTTTCTTAAATTTACCAAGGCTTGATTTGTGACCCAAGATATGATCTATCCTGGAGAATGTTCTGTAAGCACTTGAGAAGAAAGTGTATTCTATTGTTTTTGGATGGAATGCCCTATAAATATCAATTAAGTCCATCTTGTTTAATGTGTCATTTAATAGTTATGTTTCCTTATGTATTTTCATTTTGGATGATCTGTCCATTGGTGAAAGTGGGGTTTTAAAGTCCACTACTATTATTGTGTTACTGTTGATTTCCCCTTTTATGGCTGTTAGTATTTGCCTTATGTATTGAGGTGCTCCTATGTTGGGTGCATAAATATTTACAATTGTTATATCTTCTTCTTGGATTGATCCCTTGATCATTATGTAGTGTCCTTCTTTGTCTCTTGTAATAGTCTTTATTTTAAAGTCTATTTTGTCTAATATGAGAAATTGTTCTCCAGCTATCTTTTAATTTCCATTTGCATGGAATATCTTTTGCCATGCCCTCACTTTCAGTCTGTATGTGTCGCTAGGTCTGAAGTGGGTCTTTTGTAGACAGCATATATATGGGTCTTGTTTTTGTATCCATTCAGCCAGTATGTGTCTTTTGATTGGAGCATTTAGTCCATTTACATTTAAGGTAATTATCAATATATATGTTCCTATTACCATTTTTTTAATTGTTTTGGGTTTGTTATGGTAGGTCTTTTCCTTCTCTTGTGTTTTCTGCCAAGAGAAGTTCCTTTAGCATTTGCTGTAAAGCTGGTTTGGTGATGCTGAATTCTCTTAACTTTTGCTTCTCTGTAAAGGTTTTAATTTTTCCGTTGAATCTGAATGAGATCCTTGCTGGGTAGAGTAATATTGGATGTAGGTTTTTCCCTTTCATCACTTTAAATATATCCTGCCACTCCCTTCTACCTTGCAGAGGTTCTGCTGAAAGATCAGTTGTTAACCTTATGGGGATTCCCTTGTATGTTATTTGTTGCTTTTCCCTTGCTGCTTTTAGTATTTTTTCTTTGTATTTAGTTTTGATAATTTGATTAATATGTGTCTTGGTATGTTTCTCCTTGGATTTATCCTGTATGGGACTCTCTGTGCTTCCTGGACTTGATTGACTATTTCCTTTCCCATATTAGGGAAATTTTCAAGTATAATCTCTTCAAGTATTTTCTCAGTCCCTTTCTTTTTCTCTTCCTCTTCTAGGGCCCATATAATTCGAGTGTTGGTGCATTTAATATTGTCCCAGAGGTCTCTGAGACTGTCCTCAATTCTTTTCATTGTTTTTTCTTTCTTCTGCTCTGTGGTAGTTATTTCCACTATTTTATCTTCCAGGTCACTTATCCGTTCTTCTGCCTTAGTTATTCTGCTATTGATTCCTTCTAGAGAATTTTTAATTTTGTTTATTGTGTTCATCATTGTTTGTTTGCTGTTTAGTTCTTCTTGGTCCTTATTCAACGTTTCTTGTATTTTCTCCATTCTATTTCCAAGATTTTGGATCATCTTTACTATCATTATTCTGAATTCTTTTTCAGGTACCCTGCCTATTTCCTCTTCATTTGTTAGGTCTGGTGGGTTTTTGCCTTGCTCCTTCATCTGCTGTATATTTCTCTGTCTTCTCATTTTGCTTAAGTTACTGTGTTCGGGATCTCCTTTTCGCAGGCTACAGGTTTGTAGTTCCCGTTGTTTTTGGTGTCTGCCTCCAGTGACTAAGGTTGGTTCAGTGGGTTGTGTAGGCTTCCTTGTGGAGGGGACTGGTGCCTGTTTTCCGGTGGGTGGGGCTGGATCTTGTGTTTCTGGTGGGAGGACTGCGTCCAGTGGTGTGTTTTGGGGTGTTTGTGAACTTAGTATGATTTTAGGCAGCCTCTCTGCTAATGAGTGGGCTTGTGTTCCTTCTTGCTAGTTGACTGGCATGGGGCATCCAGCGCTGGAGTTTGCTGGTTGTTGGGTGGAGCTGCGTCTTAGCGCTGAGATAGAGATCTCTGGGAGATCTCTCACCAATTGATATTACGTGGAGCTGGGAGGTCTCTTGTGGTTCAGTGTCCTAAACTCGGCTCTCCCACCTCAGAGGCTCAGGCCTGACACCAAGCTGGAGCACCAAGACCCTGTCAGCCACACGACAGCCAGACCAAGTGCAACCAAAATTGTGATACTTATTTCCCTTGTAGGAGTCCACATGGTATTAAGAGGCACCATGGGAGGAGTATATTAATAGTTACCATGTCTTGGGTCCTGCGGATTACTTTTTCCTCAGCGCCATCACCTTCTGGCAGGTCCTGAGGAGACCAGGCTCCTGTCAGAGAGGACTGGGTCCCACGGTGTTCCAAAGCTAAAGCCCCAGTGGGTCCTGAGGAGACCCAGCTTTCATTAGTGTGGACTCAACCCCTGGTTGTCCTGAAGCCCGGGCCGTCAGCATGGACTCAGCCCTGTGTGTCCAGAAGCCAAAGCCCCAGTGGGTCCTGAGGAGACGGGGCTCCTCCTTTACCTTATTCTTTTTCCATTACTCATTATAAAGAACAAAAATGTAAGTCTGTATGAATTTCCCAAAGGATGATATTCTGAGTATAGGAATCTAGGATGGGCCTGTATCTTAGAGGTGCTTTTCTTTATGTAAGTTCTTGGATTCTCAGAACTGTGGGATGTACTCTTTTAAACTTCAGGGTACATTGCCTCAAAAACCATTTTGGGAAAAGCATGGTATAAATAATAAATAAAATATCCTTCTAGTTACTAGTCTTTGATATGCCAGGTGTGGTTTAAGGAACTTCTGGTAAATCCTGGATATGGAGCATTAAGGCAGATCTGTTATCTATTATTAGGGCGTAGATATAGGAAGCCCATTTTTAGATGGTTTCCTCCCCCCTGGGTATCTTGAACTGGGTGTTAAAGAGTGGAACATATGTTTTAGATGTAGAAATTCATGAATAAAATGGCCTTTGGGTAAGCCTAGGTATTTTAAACATCTGGTCCTCAAATGCAGGAATCAACTTTCTATTCCTCTTGATGTAAGAACCGTCACGTAGGTGGGGGAAATTCCAAGGCCGCAGCAATAGCCTTCTAACTGATCTCATTGTCTTCATTCTGTCCACATATTATCATATTTTAATATTTTTATTTTTCTGAAACAGAGACATGACTGTTTCTTTCTAATTTAAAACATTGTCTTTGACAGTCTTCTGTTTCCTTTAGAATAATGTTCAATTCTCATCACTTGGCTTTTACTGCTTATTTCCTTTCACCCTCTACATCTTCTGCAACTCTCTGTTTTAAGCAATATGGCTAGCCTATGTATCTTCCTATCTCTGT
Source organism: Balaenoptera acutorostrata (assembly GCF_949987535.1). Classification (NCBI taxonomy): domain Eukaryota; kingdom Metazoa; phylum Chordata; class Mammalia; order Artiodactyla; family Balaenopteridae; genus Balaenoptera; species Balaenoptera acutorostrata. Next base: position 111,740,836 of record NC_080068.1, on the reverse strand, counting down.
AATTTTGTTTCTTCTATTTCCCCTGCCTAGACTATCTTATCTTACTCCTGAAATTATATGCATCTTTCAGTACTCAACTCCAGTGTCACCCTCTGTGAACTCTAACCCTGAGTTTTTTCCACATCACAATTATCACCTCTTCTGGCCCTTCGGTAGTTATAACAGCTAGCATTTGCTATTCACATACCAAGAGCTAGGTACTATTATTATATTCCTTTTTAGTTAACAGACCCACACCTGGTAAGTGACAAGACTCAGTTGCAGTGTTTCTCACTCCAGCACTGATACTTTTATCATCTATGATGCAAGCACCTTGTGTGCCTTTTATTATGGAACTTATAACTGACTATATTGCATTTTACTTCAGAAAATACTTGCTTTGTGAGTAGAAATTTTACTCATTCACCAACTGTCCCACAATGCCTTGCAGAAGGCCCTTCATCACAATATTTAATAAATAAAAAAGCATGTTTCACACATTCTTTCTGCTTATGCCAGGCAACATTTCAGACTAGCCTAAACAAAAGGGAGAAATCTGTTTAGGCATAATAATTCTATAGAAATATTAGGCATGTTTCTGAGCCTAATAGATCTCAAGAAACTGAAAAGTAAGAAATGAGAAAGCCATCAGAAAATAACACAGCCATGCTGACTCTTTCTCTCTAAGGAGTTCCATGGTTTCTTGAGTCCCCTTTTTGAGCACATTCTCTCTCTCTCTTCCTCTTGTTCTCACTCTTTCTCTTACTTTCTGACAGGAAACGGTGATTCCATTCACGCAGTCACATTTTCCCTATGCTCCACTGCCAACGATTGACTGAATGGAGTTCCGTGATCCCAGTTTCTATTCATGAAAGAAGAAATCTAAATTTCTTCAAATTTCAGGCAGGTACTCATCCTTGGTCCATCTACCTACAGCCAGAGAACAACAAGAGGTACTTCCAAAGTAACCTCATAGCTGTAGAGACAGTTCTCAGGGAAGGGAGGGAGGACTTAGGCCAAGAAGGAGAAACCTCTAAATAGTATCTATGCCAATAAAGTAATGTTCATATGTTAATAAATTAATGTTTTATTTGCTATGTTTTCCATGTGTTATTCTGGTAATAATAATCTGCTTTGTTGCTTCTTAATTGAAACTGTGGACAAGAAAAGACAATGAGCTTGAATATTTCAATTCCAGAGCCCTTAAATCTCGTTAAGCAAAACAACAGCAGAAGCATTATGATGTCTTTGTCTTGAGAGAAAAAGTTGTCCATGTTGCCTATATGTTTCAAAATACTTTGTACTTGGTGGCTGGGATATTTTTAAAAGTTTAATTATGCAGTGTAATCTATGCTTTCGGTGTTAATAAGTGATAGGATACCATGCAGTGCCGTACTTACTTTTAAGAGGTCTCTCATCTTTTGAAGGAACATCTAATCCCTTAAAGAAAAACCCACTTGGATGCAGAGGACATAAATCCTTCTCAATATATCTCTCAAGGTTTTATCAAAAAATATGTATAATCTTACTGTCTCTGTCAAGCAGTGAAAAGAAGTTGTTTTTCTCACTGCTTACCTCCTTAGTAAGTTGGCGGTTCCTCATATAAAGGACTTTACCCCCCATTTGGGTAAAGTGTCAGATATTTTCCATCATTTCAGTGGGAACGGCAGCCAAATCACTGCAGAGTGAGCCATGCCAAAGTGAAGGATGTCCAGGAGTGGACCACAAGTTGCCTCGCAGGATTTTGTATCATAGTGTATTAATTGAGTGCTGACAGTGTGTTTGCCTCTCTGTTAAGTGAGGGAGAAGAAACAGACTCAGCTTTTTGTGTTCAAGGTCTGAGTCATTCAGACACTATAGGATAGGTTGAAATACTCTGATGGTTTTATCTCAAGAACGAGCTGCTTTACTTTCATGGTATAATTTCTTCTCATGCAATAGGGAAATTATGGTTTAATAGCATTAAAAAAGTTGAAGTTCAGAAAAAATTTGAGAGATGAAAAGCAGTTGCCTAATGAAAAAAAAACACCTTTCTTGTCATCTAACTCCTATCTTCTCACCCTCAAAGTGTAAACTAGAGTAATTTGGCTTGTTCTATGTGTAGAAGAAAATAACCCTCAGAAATGAATCCAAATTCATTTTAGCTCCCTGGAGATTTGCGGTTCTTCAATATTAGTGCAGATTCCTTGCCTATGTGGTAGGAGATGAGATTGGGTAAAAGCCAAACTGAGTCTTCATAATATAACCATGCCTTACAAATGCCAATTATTCTAATTGGATTACCTCTCCTGTTAACAAGTTCCTTTGCTTTCTTAGACAGTTATGTAGGCAATTCTCCACAAGTTCTTCCAATCTCATATGACCCAGATGTTGTCTGTATAAGGATAAAAATGTGAACAAATCTTGAAAAACTTGACACAACTTTAGATTGTTAGTTTCTTTCGAGTTTCTCAGATAAAAAAATACTTAGGACCATCAGGTGATATCATATTACTTCCAAATTTTCTTTGTAGCAAGACATTTTTTATTATCTCTTGATGCAGAAATTAAAGATATAATTTCTTTTGCAAGCAAACTGTTTATCTTCTACAGAAAACCAAATGATTCACAAGTAATTTAAGTTGTGATTGATTTTTTTTATGGAAACAAAATTTTGGCTGAGATTTTTTTGGTTTTGGCTCAATAGTCATAAATTTCTTGTGTACCTATCATGAACTGGGTCTGAACTTGGAGCTAGAGCATATCTTCATTTTATCACCGTGTTTTCCACACTTAACATCTCAATAAACAGGCACGATTGCACTCCTAATAGACGGCAGCAAATTTAATTCATGGATTTTAAATATCCATCTTTACTGTAGCTCTAATACAAAACCAGCCTATTTCAAGCCATTTTCTTGATCCTTTCTTTGATAAAACTGTTCTAGCCAGCAGAGCTGTTGTGGGATTTGAGCTTGTTGTAAGTTGACTAGTATGGATGTCAGTCAATCCAAAGGCCACTCAATATAGCAGAGCAGCCCTTGGGATTTGGAACACTTTGGATTCTTCCTCCAAAAGCATCTATAATGAACAGAGTTATTTTGAAAGCATTCCCTGCAGTTCATGCCTTAATTCAATCATCTGGGAATAGGAAAGCAGATCCCTCTCAATACACCACTAACTTGGATTTCTGTGGTATTATGCACAATCTTCTCATTTATTTTTACAGTGATAGAGTGGTTTCTGAGCCAAGTTCTGCAGGCGTTTGGAGGAGAAGGAACAGGTTTTAGATGGTTCCAAATTCTTGAGGTGACAACTGATGTTTTTTATTTTCTTGTTCTTCAGAAATGAAAACAAACACACTAAACTATGCACCTTAGATCAGAAGGATGCAATTCTTGACCTCTTGGCTCTTTTTGGCAAAAATCAACTCCTTTGATTCAAGAATTTTTTTTTCTACCGCTGCCCTTTAAATTCTTTGCTTCTCTAGCTTTTTGCTAATTTGCTTTATTACACTGAACCAGAAAATTAGAAACGAGAAACTTAATTACATAGGAGAAGTAGATTATAAGACCTAGCAACATTAATCAGGAAAATATTATCTATCATCCCGCTTAGCTTTTGCTTAGCAATTTCATAGAAGTGACTGCTTCCTATTAACACCCCCTTTTCCTAGAGAAGGTAATGTAGAAAGGGATTCCGATTTCTGAAGCTTTTGTTAGTTCTCAGATATATGTGCAAGAAATTGTTATATGCAAATGAGATTAGTAAGTACATGCTGATTTTTTCTTTTTTTATGCTGATTTTTGTTAAAAAAAAAATACCCTGTTATATAAACAAAAAACATCAGTGATCTAACACTTTTCTTTTTATTTATTCACAGTCTTTCCCCCAAATCCTTTTCTCTCTTCTTCTTTTTTTTTTAATTATTAACTACAACTTTCAGCATTTACTTTGTAGTGGAGATAAACTGGTGACAGGGTGCATTTTAGACCAAGCAAAATATGCATTGACTGCATAGTTATTAAGGAGTGAAAATGATGGTAAGAAACATTTCTCCAAGAAGCCTAAATGAATAAAAATGCCTAAATAAAAAAAAACTTCATCACGAGAAATTCTTTTCCTTCTGTGTAATGAAATCCCATCAAATTACTTTCACTGCAACTGTTTTAATGACTTAACAGTATTAATTTTAACAAGTCATTTCCAAATAGAATGTATCACAAATATTTCTTTCAGCATCTAGCTGAATTAGAGCCATGTAAATGGCGTTTTGCAGTATCTAAGAGCAATGTAAGGAGTAGAAAGGGTTTATGTTTCTGTAACAGAATTGAAAATACCAAGAATAAAGAATAAGCTTTGTGGGCTTCCCTGGTGGTGCAATAGTTAAGAATCTACCTGCCAATGCAGGGGACACGGGTTTGAGCCCTGATCCGGGAAGATCCCACATGCCGTGGAGCAATGAAGCCCCTGTGCCACAACTACTGAGCCTGCGCTTTAGAGCCTGCGAGACACAACTACTGAAGCCTGCACACCTAGAGCCCATGCTCGGCAACAGGAGAAGCCACCGCAATGAGAAGCTCATGCACTGCAATGAAGAGTAGCCCTCGCACACCGGAACTAGAGAAAGCCCACACACAGCAACAAAGACCCAACGCAGCCAAAAATAAATAAATTTATTAAAAAAAAAAAGAATAAGCTTTGTTTCCCAGGAATAACCAACTATGGAGGAAATTTTTACTGCTCTAGGGTTCTCTATTATCCAAATATTTTTAGGACAATATCTGGGAGTTCTGACATAGTGGGGAAATTAGATGTTGGTATATGGAAAATCACTTCTAAGGCAAAGGGAATGAGAGAAGTTCTTTGATTATTCTTTGTAAATTTAACCCTCTCTCCTATATTTATCTTACTTTTGCCTCCAACTTTGTGGTACAGCTCCTGAACTGAAAATTGAAATTGCTTTAACTTCATTTATGGAGCAGAGAAAAATCCTTTTTTCTTTTTTTTTAAATTTTTATTGCTGAGATATACATTTTAAAGTAATAAGAAGAATTATGAATTATAACATTATACCAGAACATATAAGATTTTTAGAAATGTCATGTAATGTCTGAAATATTTATATTAACATATTTCCATACAAATAACCCAAAGAAAGTTTAGTATTAGTTCTTTTGTTTGTTTGTTTGTTTTTTGTACTGCAGGTTCTTATCAGTCATCAATTTTATACACATCAGTGTATACATGTCAATCCCAATCTCCCAGTTCATCCTACCACCACCACCCACCCCCGCCGCTTTCCCCCCTTGGTGTCCATACGTCTGTTCTCTACATCTGTGTCTCAACTTCTGCCCTGCAAACTGGTTCATCTGTACCATTTTTCTAGGTCCCACATACATGAGTTAATATACGATATTTGTTTTTCTCTTTCTGACTTACTTCACTCTGTATGACAGTCTCTAGATCCATCCACGTCTCAACAAATGACTCAATTCCGTTCCTTTTTATCACTGAGTAATATTCCATTGTATATATGTACCACAACTTCTTTATCCATTCATCTGTCGATGGGCATTTAGGTTGCTTCCATGACCTGGCTATTGTAAATAGTGCTGCAATGAACATTGGGGTGCGTGTGTCTTTTTGAATTATGGTTTTCTCTGGGTATATGCCCAGTAGTGGGATTGCTGGATCATACGGTAATTCTATTTTTAGTTTTTTAAGGAACCTCCATACTGTTCTCCCTAGTGGCTGTATCAATTTACATTCCCACCAACAGTGCAAGAGGGTTCCCTTTTCTCCACACCCTCTCCAGCATTTGTTGTTTGTAGATTTTCTGATGATGCCCATTCTAACTGGTGTGAGGTGATACCTCATTGTAGTTTTGATTTGCATTTCTCTAATAATTAGTGATGTTGAGCAGCTTTTCATGTGCTTCTTGGCCATCTGTATGCCTTCTTTGGAGAGATGTCTATTTAGGTCTTCTGCCCATTTTTGGATTGGGGTGTTTGTTTCTTTAAACTGAGCTGAATGAGCTGTTTATATATTTTGGAGATTAATCCTTTGTCAGTTGCTTTGTTTGCAAACATTTCCTCCCATTCTGAGGGTTGTCTTTTCCTCTTGTTTATGGTTTCCTTTGCTGTGCAAAAGCTTTGAAGTTTCATTAGGTCCCATTTGTTTATTTTTGTTTTTATTTCTATTACTCTAGGAGGTGGATCAAAAAAGATCTTGCTGTGATTTATGTCAGAGAGTGTTCTGCCTGTGTTTTCTTCTAAGAGTTTTATAGTATCTGGTCTTACATTTAGGTCTCGAATCCATTTTGAGTTTATTTTTGTGTATGGTGTTAGGGAGTGTTCTAATTTCATTCTTTTACATGTAGCTGTCCAGTTTTCCCAGCACCACTTATTGAAGAGACTGTCTTTTCTCCATTGTCTATCTTTGCCTCCTTTGTCATAGATTAGTTGACCATAGGTGCATGGGTTTATCTCTGGGCTTTCTATCTTGTTCCATTTATCTATGTTTCTGTTTTTGTGCCAGTACCATATTGTCTTGATTACTGTAGCTTTGTAGTATAGTCTGAAGTCAGGGAGTCTGATTCCTCCAGCTCTGTTTTTTTCCCTCAAGACTGCTTTGGCTATTCGGGGTCTTTTGTGTCTCCATACGAATTTTAAGATGATCTGTTCTAGAGAAAAATCCTTTTAATTTTAGTTTTGAGTTTACAATATGGGAATGCATAAAAATAAAAGATTAATGGAATTAAATTTAACTCTAGAATAAGATAATCAATGTTTGACACATAAATCCCAGAACATTAGGTCTCAAGTAGATTCAAAATTAGTTAATAATAGATGTTCAAAGTAATAATGATAAGAACAAGGTGAATCAAATTTTATTCTTTTAAGACAATGATTTTGTGCCAGAATTAGCTGGGGCTATCTGAGGCAGTCCTCATATACAGCTATAAGCTGTTGATGAAGTAAAGTCAGATAAAGGGGATTATACCTCAGATGTTTTGACATAATCATCGTCATTAAAGGATAAAGGCCACTAAATAATCACAATCCACCTCTGCCATTCTCTTCCACGAACCCAGGATAATTCTTTTTGAACCAAAGTTGAAGGCTATTACTGCATTCTCCTGCTTCGCCTGCTAAAGTTCTGGTAGATTTAGAAAACTGGATAAAGAAATGAATGAATAGAACTGTTCCCTAAAACAAAGGATCTTCTTAAAATGTCTAAAACCCTGTTACACTTGAAATGGCTCTTCTAAATAATTTCCCCACAAAATATAACCAAAAAAAGCTGTGGCATGTACCTTGGTATCTGTAACCCTGAATACCAACAAGAGAGTGATATAATTTTTGTTAAGTGAGTTGTCCTGGTGCCTGGCTTAAAAGATGACCCAGAGAACACAGAGGTATCATGTTTCTGTTTTCTATGGGATCTCTTCTTCTTTCTTGACCTCTTCAATTTCATTATCTTTTCTTGAACTGGGCAATAATCAAATTTTGAAAGGCACAAGTCATGCTCCCAGTGAAGGCACTCTGCTCCCCTTTTTATTAGTGTGGACTTACACCAATAAGGGGCCCCTGATTACTTGTCAGCTAGAGGTTAAATTTGATTTATCAAATGGTTTTAGCATGTTGAAAAATAAAATGAAATAGGAGCCCAGAACTTCATAAAAATGGCACCCAATAGAATCCTGTCAGAGAAAAATTTCAAAGGGTAAATTAGCAAAGTGAATTACACCTTTTATTCCAATGTCTAGGGGCACTATAATTCTGTTCTACCATCCAGGAAGGAGCAGCTCGTATCTCATGTTCAGTCATTCTTGGCTCTGCAGACGATAGGGGAGCTGGTGTTCCTCTATGCTCAAAATCTTGCATTGGTGCTGATTTAGGATATACTCAGTCTTAGGCTTGGGCCCATACCAGGGAAGACATAAATTAAAACTTCATCTTCCCCTTTTCAAATTTGCAGCACTAGGTTTGGTGGGTTTGATGTTGAATTGGTCTTTGGAGGTGAGAAAAGAGAAGCATTTATTTGTCTGGAAATAAATTATTAGTCACAGCCTCTCTGTGAAAGGAAATGTGACTATTTGACATCAAGTTCAAGCCACTTTAGCATTCTATAGAGAAACAGTTATAAGCTGACTTCTTTATAGGTGTGATATTTGGATACGCTGCAGCCAATGTCTTGAACATTTTTTTACTTCCTCTTTTTGTTGCTGAAAAATGAGAAATCAGTAGGTCTCCGTGACCCAAAAACCAAGAGTTGGGGCATACTCAAGCCGACTAATGTTGAAATGTCGCTTCAACAATCACAATGATTGTAATGATAACTAGTGTTATGTTTTATAGTTTAAAAGTACTTCTAAGTAAACTGTGGTACATCCAGACAAGGAAGTATTATTCAGTGCTAAAAAGAAATGAACTATCAAGCCATGAAGAGACATGGAGGAAACTTAAATGCATATTACTAGATGAAAGAAACCAATCTAAAAAGGTTATATACTGTGTATTTCCCACTATATGACATCCTGGGAAAGGCAAAACTATGGAGACAATAAAAAGATTGGTGGTTGCTGGGATTAGGGAAGCAGGGGGATGAATAGGTGGAGCACTGAGGATTTTTAGGGCAGTGAAACTCTTCTGTAAGATACTACAGTGGTGGCTCCATTCAGTATACATTTGTCAAAACCCATAGGACATGTGACATAAGAGTGAACCCTAGTCTAAACTATGGTTTAATGATGTGTCAATGTGGGTTCATCAGTTACAGCAAATATACCACTGTAGTGTGGAATGTCAGTAGTGGTGCAGGTTGTATGTGTAGGAACAGAAAATATATGGGAACTATGTACTTTCTGCTTAATTTTTCTGTGAACCTAAAATTGCTCTAAAAAATTATGTTTACTAATTTAAAAAAGTACTTCCTGTATTAATCTTAACAATAATCCTATGGTATGGTTAAAGCATGTTATTTTCACTTTCAACAAATACTGATTGAATGCCTAGTTACTCTTCTAGGCACTGGGATCAAGGTAACAAATGGTCCTTGCCCCATGGAAGTACACAGCTCTGTTGATTTGACTACTGATGAGTTTGACTTAAAATTCAAGCCCAGTTCTCTTAACTCCATACCTGATAGTCTTTCTACTACATTTCACAAGTTCCTTGTGACTGAGTCTCAGTGGGTGGAACAGAATATAAAGGATATGAGATAAGGTTAGAGTTAAGTGGTCAGCAAAGCATTCCCAATTAAACAGCATAGGAAAAAGGACATCACAGTATGAGATACTATACCTAGACCGGGGGAAATCACTGTGAACTGTGCAGATACCTAAAAAATGCTGTTTGTAAATATGAAATATTGAAAATTGAGAAAATTTGCTTTAGGATATGATGGTGCCTTAGAAAGTCTTTCTGTAGATGAATTGCATTCACAACTACAGAAAAGAGTGATTTTCGGAAGTATTTCTAGTATTTCCATGGTAGATTTGACTAATATGTGGTCATTTATAGCTTGGCTGTACAATGGATCTTTTTTCTTTTGAAAATATGTCTTTTCTAATAGCCTATCTGGAAGAAGTTTAAAGGGAAAGTGTTAATAGATACTTAACTCTATTTTAACAGACATTAGATGTGTTCAAAGGTCTTTTGTCAAAATTGGTCTAGATCTCACTAAGGTTATTTTCAAATACAGAAATTCATTTCATCAACATCATTCCTTTATCATCAAGATCTACCCCTGCTTTGGTTGAATTAAATATTTTTCAAAACCATAATTTAATTATTTTTGAATCATCCATTGAAAAGCCCTACCTTAAAAATGGAATTAAGTCCAGATTAATTATACCAGAAAAAAAAAAAAAAAAAAAAACCTTGGCATTTCTTTTCGGTTCCACCCTAGGGTTTTCCAGTTTTATCACATTATAAAATAAACTCAGTTTCTGTGCTCATTATTAAGTAACACTGACTTCTAATGTTAGGTGGTAGAAAGAGCTTTGGAGTCAGAGCTGCTTGGGTGTGAATCCTGACTCTGCATTGCCTTCAGGAAATAGCTTAGTTTCTCTGTGAATTCTGTAATTTCACTTTAAAATTGGATTAGTAATAACTGCTCTCTAAGGATTATGTGAGCCCACCAACATAAGGCATGTTCCTTGGTAGAGAGGATTTATCAGGACACAGTTTCTTATTTATTATCACATAAAACCAAGGATAGAATTAGTATTATTTTGGCTTCTCTTGACGATACAGAGATGTTTTTGGTTGTTTGTATATTAGCTTTTTTTTTTTAAATTTATTTATTATTTATTTTTTATTTATTTATTTTTGGCTGTGTTGGGTCTTCGTTTCTGTGCTAGGGCTTTCTCTAGTTGCGGCAAGCGGGGGCCACTCTTCATCGCGATGCGCGGGCCTCTCACTATCGCGGCCTCTCTTGTTGCGGAGCACAGGCTCCAGACGCGCAGGCTCAGTAGCTGTGGCTCATGGGCCTAGTTGCTCCGTGGCATGTGGGATCCTCCCAGACCAGGGCTCGAACCCGTGTCCCCTGCATTGGCAGGCAAATTCTCAACCACTGCACCACCAGGGAAGCCCCTGTATATTAGCTTTTTTAGGTTCTCACTGTGATGGTATTTTTATCGTCTCCTAATGCAGGACTTGCTTAGGGATCTCTGACTTCCTCAAAGATATCATGGAGCACTCCTGGCATCACATACTCAGTCTCTGAGCTTGATTGAATTTGCATTTCTGCCTCCTAGAGACAAAGATTCTCTAGAAAGACTTCTTACCACTGAGGCAGAGGCAGGAGGGAGGAAAGAATTAAAGAGGTTTAATAGCAGCTTTGTACCAGATTACTTTCTCTTTTTCTCCTGATGTTTGTCATTATTGCTCCAAGTTTTAAATTTCATTCCAAGTCTTACTTATTGCCCATGGCTTGCATTTCAATAGCAGAACAATTAGTGCTGGGTTTATGGTTATTGTTCTTTTACATAATCCTGCTCTTCTGGCATCTTGCCAAAGGTGCTTATGACTTCACTACACTACAGACATGTGGTTACTTCACAAAAGTCTTAATCAGTTCTCTGGTGTTTTCCTCCTTATTTCCACTGTCATCTTCCTCTCTCTATAATATGCCATACAGCATTCATCATTCACAGGTATCTCTTCACAGGGTTTAGAGGTAAACTCCTGCTTTTTCATATTAACCAGACTATACAATGGCTGAATTTCAAATGTTTAACACGTTTTTTTCCAGGAAGTAGTTTAATTCTTGGTGAGGCTTAGTCAAGGCATCCACTTAGGCTTTTCTTATTTTTGGTAACAAAGAGGAGGAAGCATTCTGAAAATTGAACTTTCTGGAGGTGTGAGGTACAAACACAAGCAGAGGACCAAAAAAATTATCAAAAAAAAAAAAATCAGTAGACATCAGTTTTTGTGATTCATATTCATTTTCCCTCCAAATTAAAACAAAAATTAAGTTTTAGAAATTGAAAAAACTTACAGGAAAGTACAACCAAAGAAGTGTAATATAATAATCATTCATTTTCCCACCAGCAAGAATGAACCACCATTGACATTCTGCTTCGTTTTCTTCCCATTTTCATTATTTTCTGTTTTAATGAAAAATCACTTTACCATCTTCGTAAAATTGATATTGCTATATGCCCATACTATGACTCCGGACACTGCAGAAAAAGTAAAATTAAAAAGATTGAAAAAACTTCGGTCACTTCCACCACTTGAAAACAAACATCATTAACATTTAGTGAACATCATTACAGACATCTTTATATTCACGTAATACAGAGAAAAAAGATAGAGAAGGTATAAACACTTTTACAAAAATTACATCATGCTATTGATACTATTTCTGATAAAAACTGATACATACTTTGAATTGAATTAAATGTAAGACAAGCTGAATTGAAATAAAAAGGAATTAAAACTTCATATTATAGATCTATACACAATATATTTTTACATATATATAGACAAATATATATGTATATCTACCTAAATCTTCATCACAAAAGATATTTTCCCTAAAATATCCTGCAAGGTAAAGAAAACAGATAATGGAAAAATGTGAAGAAGTTGGAGACACTGTTTTTAAATTTTTTAAACTATTTGCTTAAATATTAGATAGTAGTGACTGACTCCCTGCAGTAAAAGTATTACCAAAGTCAGGTTTGGCTGCTCACTGCTTGAAAGCCAAATGCTGGTAGGAACAGAAAGGTTGCTTTATTCAGGAGGCTGGCAACCTGAGGAGATGGTGGACTCATGTCCCAAAACCAACTCTGAAGATTCTGCTTGACCAAGGAAGTTTTTAAAGGGAGAATCATTTTGGAAGGGGGTCAGAGTCTTTGTTAACTTCCACTGTGTGCAGACTTTCTTCTGATTGGTTGGTGGTGAGATAACAGGGCAGTGTTTCAGGAATCCTGTGCTCAGCCTGAAGTCACCATCCTCCACCTGGGTGGGGGCCTTAGTTCCTGCAGAAGAACTCAAGATATATGCAGAAGAACAAAGGATACATTGTTACGGATATTCGCTGAGGAGGAACCAGGACCCTGCCCCCACCTTGTTTCTTGACTGCTGCTCCTCTGTTTCTGCATTCCCTCCCTTCCCTGATGAGCGACTGTTTGAGTCTGCACTTTGGAATTCAGGGATGGTCAAGGAGGCTGAATGAGGCCCATTTCCTACAAACAAGAAACAGGGGACACGGAAAGGATCTATACCTGAGAGGGCCCCACAGGGTCCTGCTCCATTTCAAAAGGGATGAGTGTTAACTGATCCCATAGTCGGTTTTCCTAGTTTTACTTCATTGTCCAAGCTCTTAATATCCATTTGTTTCAGTAACCATATTTCTCATAGTATCTTAAAAATTAATTCTGTATTTTAAGCTACTATCAGGACTTCGTTATTCCTGAGTTATTTATTTTGAGTTTTCTTTTGAGTAGATATATTTGTCAAATAGATTTTTGAAAGGCTCATGGATTATATATTCCTTAAATTCTTTCATATTTGAAAATGAATGCCTACTTATTGGCCTTATACTTGAATGCCATTTCAATTAAGCACAATATTCATGGATCACACTTTATTTCTAAATTTTATAGATATTACTCTATTGTTTTCTGGCGTTGAATACTACTGTGGAAAAGCTTGAGACCAACCTCATTTTTTTCCCTTGTAAATGATTTACTTTAAAGCCTGGATGCTTACAGAATTCTTTCCCTATTCCTTCTTAAAGAATAGAACCTTAGCGTGTGTGTGTGTGTGTGTGTGTGTGTGTGTGTGTGTGTGTGTGTGTATATATATACACACAGCTAGTATATATATGTCAGTATTGTAATTTCTGGATCATATTGCACTTATTTTTCCAATGGCAAGTTCAGTTTTTTATTCATTCCAGAAAATTTTTCTTTTATTACATCATTAAATAAAAATTTTGTTCCATTTATTGGATTTTTCACTTTGTGGATAACAATTATCCTTAATTATATCATCTTTGCTTTTCTTATTCATTAATTTCTCTCTAAATGCTATTATCTCTTTTTTTTCATGTACATCCTCTGTGATTATCTCAAGCTTTTCCTCTGTGACAATAATTAGCTTTCTAGGTGTGGTAACTATTGAATCGGTTGCTCTTTGAAATCTATTTATAAATTCTAAAATTAGTTTGTTTTTGCCCTTAATATTTTATGATTGAATTTCCCTTTCAATGTCATATGCCATTCTAATGGTTTATCATTGGTCTTTAAGCATTTATTATATTGAATTTATGTTCTTATTAAATTATAAGAAATTTTATTTTCTTGAGTTATTCTAGTCCACATCCTTAGTCTTTTTATGTCATCTCTCTCTATCTCTCTCTCTCTCTCCCTCCCTCCCTCCCTCTCTCGTATTTTCTCTGCTGTTTCACAGGGTTTTGCTCATGCTTGAATGGCTTTGTCTAGATATTCAGTTTGCTGTTATATAGAGTGACTTTTTGATTCTCTTCCAACATTATTTGTGTTTTCCAAACTACAGGCTATTGGGGGAAGAGAGGGAAAGCAGAAGAGGAGAGGAAGAGAGGAGAGGGAGCATTTAGTCTTTGTTAGAACACCTGGGCTCTGTTCTCTCTGCTGAAATATTTTGAACTTTCAGATTATTTCTCACCTGGGAGTAGTAGTAGAACTCTCACTTCAGTAAGAGAAAGTCAAAGCCATTTTTTAGCCTTCTGCACATCCCACTACATCTTAGGAAAAGGAACAAGAGAAGGACATACATCTAATGTCCTTCTATCTAGACCTGGGGCATTAATAAAAATTCTTAAGACTTTATCTTTCAACAGCATGAGTTGTGGGAGGTAAGACTTTATCTTTCAACAGCATGAGTTGTGGGAGGTGTGGTTGTGGTTAAATTGCTGAGCACTGCTGAAGCATTTTCTGTTTCTTTTACTGGTAGCTGGGTTTTGAAGATATTGTGTTAGGCTTTGTCTTTGTTGTAGATTGCCACAGATTCTTTTCCTGTGTGTAGGCCCACCTCTTTCCAATGTGGCTTTGCAACTCCTGTCAAGAAGGTAGCATTGATTTCCCTACCCTTTGAATCTAGGCTTTGCCATGTGCTTGCTTTGATCAGTGGGATGTTTGTAAATATGATATGAAAAGCACCTGAGCAGTGAGGTCTGTTATTTCTTGCTGTTGTTGGAACTCTATGGCCGCTATATGTGGAAGTCTAGACTAGCCTGCCAGAGGATGAACAGCATGTGGCCCAGCTATCCCAATATCCTGTATGGCAACCTGCCAGTTGCCAGACATGTGAGTGAAAGATCCTTGATCACACAGCCATCCGTAGATCAATAAGCTAAACATAAACTTATGAAAAAACCCAAGAGAGATTAGCCAAACTGTCTAAGATCAGAACAGAAGGTTGACACAGATGACCCACAGAATCGTGAGCTAAGTAAATAGTTGTTATTTTAAGACACTAAGTTTAGATTTGTTATGCAGCAAAAGCTAACTGATCCACTACTTTTTGTTACTAGTTACAGGGAGAGGAAGTTTATCTCTAAAATGGAGATAAGTAGCTCAAGTTTGCAATACTTAGTTGGTTAATGTTGTTAATTAGGACACTTCTGAATATTAATTGCAATATAAACCCAGCCAAAATTACTTGTTTGTAACCCACCTTCCCATAAGATAAATTCAGAGACTTCATACCTTTAAAACATTGTGCTAGACACATCTATATTCTTTTGCAAGTCCAATCAAAAGGATACTTCTGACATTTTTTTCTAACTGGGACATCTCTGCTTTAGTAATCTTGTGCTTCCAATTTCATATGGACAAAAAAAAAAAAGATTAATTGAATACAATTTCTCTATTTTTTTCTATGCCTATCTTTACCCTTCCCCTATTTTGAATTTTATTCAAAAAGGTATTAATCATCCACCAAAGGAATTTGCAATGAATTCATTGAATTCATTTTGGTCTGCCAATATGGGAGATCTCAACACAAATCCTACAAAGGGGCCACAAAAAGTAATGGCAAACAAATGCTCAGAAGCAAATAATTATTGAATGCAGCAGAATGTCACGTTTGTTTTCAGCCTCAAGGGCTTAAGATCCTTTTAATGGGCTTTGTTGGAAAACATCTGAAGGCTTTCATGTCACAGAGCCTAAAAGGTTGATAATTTTGGCTTATTTCCAGGCTGACCTATTCCTTTGAAAGACAGCCTGACTGCAGATACACTTTTAGTTTTGGGGGCTGGCAGAAGAGGTTAGAAGCCTAGGCAGATGTCTCCAACACTGATCTAGATCACCACAAACCTTGAAATTTTGCTAGTGGGAGACCTTCAAGATGGTGGAGGAGTAAGACGTGGAGATCACCTTGCTTCCCACAAATATATCAGAAATACATCTACATGTGGAACAACTTCTACAGAACACCTACTGAATGCTGGCAGAAGACCTCAGACTTCCCAAAAGGCAAGAAACTCCCCATGTACCTGGGTAGGGCAAAAGAAAAAAGAAAAAACAGAGACAAAAGAATAGGGACCGGACCTGTGCCTCTGGGAGGGAACTGTGAAGGAGGAAAAGTTCCCACACACTAGGAAGCCCCTTCACTGGCGGAGATGGGAGGTGGTAGGGGGGAAGCTTCGGAGCCATGAAGGAGAGCACAGCAGTAGGGGTGCAGAGGGCAAATCAGAGAGATCCCCGCACAGAGGATTGGTGCGGACCAGCACTCACCAGCCTGAGAGGCTTGTCTGCTCACCTGCTGGGACACGTGGGGGCTGGGAGCTGAGGCTCTGGCTTCGGAGGTCGGATCCCAGGGAGAGGACTGGGGTTGGCTGCGTGAACACAGCCTGAAGGGGGCTAGTGCGCCACAGCTAGCTGGGAGGGAGTCCGGGAACGTCTGGAACTGCCTAAGAGGCAAGAGACCGTTGTTTTGGGGTGCGCAAGGAGAGGGGATTCAGAGCACCACCTAAAGAAGCTCCAGAGACGGGCGCGAGCCACAGCTATCAGTGCGGACACCAGAGATGGGCTTGAAATGCTAAGCCTGTGTGCAAGCACAGGTCACTATCCACACCTTCCCTTACAGGAGCCTGTGCAGCCTGCCACTGCCAGGGTCCCGTGATCCAGGGACAACTTCCCCTGGAGAACACACAGCACGCCTCAGGCTGTTGCAATGTCACGCTGGCCTCTGCCGCCTCAGGCTCACCCCACTTCTTTACCCCTCCCTCCCCCAGGCCTGAGTGAGCCAGAGCCCCCTAATCAGCTGCTAGTTTAACCCCATCCTGTCTGGGCAGGAACAGATGCCCTCAGGCGACCTACATGCAGAGGTGGGGCCAAATCCAAAGCTGAACCTCAGGAGCTGTGAACAAAGAAGAGAAAGGGAAATCTCTCCCAGCAGCCTCAGGAGCAGTGGGTTAAATCTCCACAATCAACTTGATGTACCCTGCATCTGTGGAATACCTGAATAGACAATGAATCATCCCTAAACTGAGGTGGTGGACTTTGGGAACAACTGTAGACTTGGGGTTTGCTGTATGTGACTGACTGGTTTCTGGTTTTATGTTTATCTTAGTTTAGTATTTAGAGTTAATTATCACTGGTAGCTTTGTTTATTGATTTGGTTGCTCTCTTCCTTTTTCTTTATATATATAGATGTATATATATATTTCCTTTTTCTCTTTTTGTGAGTGTGTATGTGTATGCTTCTTTGTGTGATTTTGTCTGTATAGCTTTGTTTTTACCATTTGTCCTAGGGTTCTGTCTGTCCATTTTTTTTTTTTTTTTAATATAGTTCTTAGCGCTTGTTATCATTGGTGGATTTGTTTTTTGGTTTGGCTGGTCTATTCTTTCTTTTATCTTTTTTTTTTTACTTTTAATTTTTTTAATTTTTAATATTTAATTATTTTTAAAAATTTTTATTTATTTATTTATTTATTTATTTATTTTTGGCTCTGTTGGGTGTTCGTTTCTGTGCGAGGGCTTTCTCTAGTTGCGGCAAGCAGGAACCACTCTTCATCACGGTGCGCGGGCCTCTCACTATCGTGGCCTCTTTTGTTGCGGAACACAGGCTCCAGACGCGTAGGCTCAGTAGTTGTGGCTCACGGGACTAGTTGCTCCACGGCATGTGGGATCGTCCCAGACCAGGGCTCGAACCCGTGTCCCCTGCATTAACAGGCAGATTCTCAACCACTGCGCCACCAGGGAAGCCCCTTTAATATTTATTTTAATTATTAATTTTTTATTTAGATAACTTTATTTCTTTTTATTTTATTTTTTCCATTCTTTCTTTCTTTTTTTTCTCCCTTTTCTTCTGAGCCGTGTGGCTGACAGGGTCTTGCTGCTCCAGCTTGGTGTCAGACCTGTGCCTCTGAGGTGGGAGAGCCGAGTTCAGGACATTGGTCCACCAGAGATCTCCCGGCTCCACATAATATCAAATGGTGAAAGCTCTCCCAGAGATCTCCATCTCAACGCTAAGACCCAGCTCCACTCAACAACCAGCAAGATACAGTGCTGGAAACCCTATGCCAAACAACTAGCAAGACAGGAACACAACCCCACCCATTAGCAGAGATGCTGCCTAAACTCATAATAAGGTCACAGTTACCCCAAAACACACCACCGGATGCGGTCCTGCCCACCAGAACGACAAGATCCAGCCTCATCCACCAGAACACAGGCACCAGTCCCCTCTACCAGGAAGTCTACACAACTCACTGAACCAACCTTACCCACTGGGGGCAGACACCAAAAACAATGGGAACTACTAACCTGCAGGTGTGAAAAGGAGACCCCAAACACAGTAAGTTAAACAAAATGAGAAGACAGAGAAACACACAGCAGATGAAGGACCAAGGTAAAAACCTTCCAGACCAAACAAATGAAGAGGAAATAGGTAGGTTACCTGAAAAAGAATTCAGAATAATGATAGTAAAGATGATCCAAAACCTTGGAAATAGAATGGAGAGAATACAAGAGAGGTTTAACAAGGACCTAGAAGAACTAAAGAGCAAACAAACAATGATGAACAACACAATAAGTGAAATTAAAAATTCTTTAGAAGGAATCAATAGCAGAATAACTAAGGCAGAAGAACGGATAAGTGACCTGGAAGATAAAATAGTGGAAATAACTACAGCAGAGCAGAATAAAGGAAAAACAATGAAGAGAATTGAGGACAGTCTCAGAGACCTCTGGTACAACATTAAACACACCAGCATTCGAATTATAGGGGTCCCAGAAGAAGAAGCGAAAAAGAAAGGGACTGAATAAATATTTGAAGAGATTATAGTTGAAAACTTCCCTAACATGGGAAAGGAAATAGTCAATCAAGTCCAGGAAGCACAGAGAGTCCCATACAGGATAAATCCAAGGAGAAACACACCAGGACACAAATTAATCAAACTATCAAAAATTAAATACAAAGAAAAAATATTAAAAGCAGCAAGGGATAAACAACAAATAACATACAAAGGAATCCCCATAAGGTTAACAACTGATCTTTCAGCAGAAACTCTGCAAGCCAGAAGGGAGTGGCAAGACATATTTAACGTGATGAAAGGGAAAAACCTACAACCAAGATTAGTCTACCCAGCAAGGATCTCATTCAGATTCGGTGGAGAAATTAAACCCATTACAGACAAGCAAAAGCTAAGAGAATTCAACATCTGCAAACCAGCTTTACAAAAACGATAAAGGAACTTCTCTAGGCAGGAAACAGAAGAGAAGGAAAAGACCCACAATAACAAACTCAAAACAATAAACAAAGTGGTAGTAGGAACATACATATTGATAATTACCTTAAATGGAAATGGATTAAATGCTCCCACCAAAAGACATAGACTGGCTGAATGGATACAAAAACAAGACCCGTATATATTATGTCTACAAGAGACCCACTTCAGCCCTAGGGACACATACAGACTGAAAGTGAGGGGATAGAAAAAGATAATCCATGCAAATAGAAAGCAAAAGAAAGCTGGAGTAGCAATTCTCATATTAGACAAAATAGACTTTAAAATAAAGACTATTACAAGAGACAAAGAAGGACACTACATAATGATCAAGGGATCAATCCAAGAAGAAGATATAACAATTGTAAATATTTATGCACCCAACAAAGGAGCACCTCAATACATAAGACAAATGCTCACAGCCATAAAAGGGGAAATTGACAGTAACACAGTCATAGTAGGGGACTTTAACACCCCACTTCCCAATGGACAGATCCAAAATGAAAATAAATAAGGAAACACAAGCTTTAAATGATACATTAAACAAGATGGACTTAATTGATATTTATAGGACATTCCATCCAAAGACAACAGAATACACTTTCTGCTCAAGTGCTCATGGAAAATTCTCCAGGATAGATCATATCTTGGGTCACAAATCGAGCCTTGGTAAATTTAAGAAAATTGAAATCGTATCAAGTCTCTTATCCCCCCCACAACACCGTGAGACTAGATATCAATTACAGGAAAAAATCTGTAAAAAATACAAACACATGGAGGCTAAACAATGCACTACTTAATAACCAAGAGATCACTGAAGAAATCAAAGGGGAAATCAAGAAATACCTAGACACAAATGACAGTGAAAACACGATGACCCAAAACCAATGGGATACAGCAAAAGCAGTTCTAAGAGGGAAATTTATAGCAATACAATCCTACCTCAAAAAACAAGAAACATCTCAAATAAACAGCCTAACCTTACACCTAAAGCAATTAGAGAAAGAAGAACAAAAAAACCCCAAAGTTAGCAGAAGGAAAGAAATCTTAAAGATCAGATCAGAAATAAATGAAAAAGAAATGAAAGAAACGATAGCAAAAATCAATAAAACTAAAAGCTCGTTCTTTGAGAAGATAAAACTGATAAAGCATTAGCTAGACTCATCAAGAAAAAAAAAAAGACTCAAATCAATAGAATTAGAAACGAAAAAGAAGTAACAACTGACACTGCAGAAATACAAAGGATCATGAGAGATTACTACAAGCAACTATATGCCAATAAAATGGAAAACCTGGAAGAAATGGACAAATTCTTAGAAAAGCACGACCTTCCAAGGCTGAAAAAGGGAGAAATAGAAAATATAAACAGACCAATCACAAGCACTGAAATTGAGACTGTGATTAAAAATCTTCCAACAAACAAAAGCCCAGGACCATATGGCTTCACAGCCGAATTCTATCAGACATTTAGAGAAGAGCTAACCCCTGTCCTTCTCAAACTCTTTCAAAATATAGCAGAGGGAGGAACACTCCAAACTCATTCTACAAGGCCACCATCACCCTGATACCGAAACCAGACAAAGATGTCATAAAGAAAACTACAGGCCAATATCACTGATGAACATAGATGCAAAAATCCTCAACAAAATACTAGCAAGCAGAATCCAGCAGCACATTAAAAGGATCATACAGCATGATCAAGTGGGGTTTATCCCAGGATTTCAAGGATTCTTCAGTATACGCAGATCAGTCAATGTGATAAACCATATTAACAAATTGAAGGAGAAAAACCATATTATCATCTCAATAGATGCAGAAAAATATTTCAACAAAATTCACAACGATTTATGACTAGAAACCCTGCAGAAAGTAGGAATAAGAGGGAACCTACCTCAACAAAGTAAAGGCCATATATGACAAACCCACAGCCAACATCGTTCTCAGTGGTGAAAAACTGAAACCATTTCCTCTAAGATCAGGAGCAAGACAAGGCTGTCCAGTCTCACCACTATTATTTAACATAGTTTTGGAAGTTTTAGCTATAGCAGTCAGAGAAGAAAAAGAAGTAAAAGAAATCCAAATTGAAAAGAAGAAGTAAAGCTGTCGTCTTTTTGCAGATGATATGTCATCTTTGATGTCACTCTTTGCAGATGACATACTATACGTAGAGAATCCTAAAGATGCTACCAGAAAACTACTAGAGCTAATCAATGAATTTGTAAAGTAGCAGGATACAAAATTAATGCACGGAAATCTCTTGCATTCCTATACACTAATGATGAAAAATATGAAAGAGAAATTAAGGAAACACTCCCATTTACCACTGCAACAAAAAGAATAAAATACCTAGGAATAAACCTACCTAAGGAGAAAAAGACCTGTATGCAGAAAACTATAAGACACTGATGAAAGAAATTAAAGATGATACAAATAAATGGAGAGATATACCATGTTCTTGGATTGGAAGAATCAACATTGTGAAAATGACTATACTACCCAAGGCAATCTACAGACTCAATGCAATCCCTATCAAACTACCACTGGCATTTTTCACGGAAGTAGAACAAAAAATTTCACAATTTGTATGGAAACACAAAAGACCCTGAATAGCCAAAGCAATCTTGAGAAAGAAAAATGGAGCTGGAGGAATCAGGCTCCCAGACTTCAGACTATACCTCAAAGCTACAGTAATCAAGACAGTATGGTACTGGCACAAAAACAGAAATATAGATCAATGGAACAGGATAGAAAGCCAGAGATAAACCCAGGTACATATGGTCACCTTATTTTTGGTAAAGGAGGCAAGAATATACAGTGGAGAAAAGACAGCCTCTTCAATAAGTGGTGCTGGGAAAACTGGACAGCTACATGTAAAAGAATGAAATTAGAACACTCCCTAACACCATGCAGAAAAATAAACTCAAAATTGATTAAAGATCTAAATGTA
The DNA here is from genome assembly GCF_949987535.1 of Balaenoptera acutorostrata. Classification (NCBI taxonomy): domain Eukaryota; kingdom Metazoa; phylum Chordata; class Mammalia; order Artiodactyla; family Balaenopteridae; genus Balaenoptera; species Balaenoptera acutorostrata. The sequence continues at coordinate 111,718,698 of NC_080068.1, read as the reverse complement.
AGGCCAAAGACTATAAAACTCTTAGAGGAAAACATAGGCAGAACACTCTACGACATAAATCACAGCAAGATCCTTTTTGACCCACCTCCTAGAGAAATGAAAATAAAAACAAAAATAAACAAATGGGACCTAATGAAATGTAAAAGCTTTTGCACAGCAAAGGAAAACATGAACAAGATGAAAAGACAACCCTCAGAATGGGAGAAAATATTTGTAAATGAAGCACCTGACAAAAGATTAATCTCCAGAATTTACAAGCAGCTGATGGAGTTCAATAGCAAAAAAACCAAACAACCCAATCCAGAAATGGGCAGAAGACCTAAATAGACGTTTCTCCAAAGATACACAGATTGCCAACAAACAAATGAAAGGATGTTCAACATCACTTACCATTAGAGAAATGCAAATCAAAACCGTAATGAGGTATCTCCTCACACAAGTCAGAATGGCCATCATTAAAAAATCTACAAACAATAAATGCTGGAGAGGGTGTGGAGAAAAAGGAACCCTCTTGCACTGTTGGTGGGAATGTAAATTGATACAGCCACTATGGAGAACAGTATGGAGGTTCCTTAAAGAACTAAAAATAGAACTACCATATGACCCAGCAATCCCACTACTGGGCATATACTCTGAGAAAACCAGAATTCAAAAAGAGTCATGTACCACAATGTTCATTGCAGGTCTGTTTACAGTAGCTAGGACATGGAAGCAACCTAAGTGTCCATTGAATTATGAATGGATAAAGAAGATGTGGCACAAATATACAATGGAATATTACTCAGCCATAAAAAGAAATGAATTATTTGTAGTAAGGTGGATGGACTAGGGTCTGTCATACAGAGTGAATTAAGACAGAAAGAGAGAAAAATACCGTATGCTAACACATATATATGGAATCTAAAAAAAAGTGGTTCTGAAGAACCTAGGGTCAGGACAGGAATAAAGACACATACATAGAGAAAGGACTTGAGGACACGGGGAGGGGGAAGGCAAGCTGGGACGAAGTGAGAGAGTAACATGGACATATATACACTACCTAATATAAAATAGATAGGTAGTGGGAAGCAGCCACATAGCCTAGAGAGATCAGCTCAGTGCTTTGTGACCACCTAGATGGGTGGGATAAGGAGGATGGGAGGGAGACGCAAGAGGGAGGAGATATGGGGATATATATATATGTATAGCTGATTCACTTTGTTATAAAGAAAGTAACACAGCTTTGTAAAGCAATTATTCTCCAATAAAGATGTTAAAAAAGGAAAAAATATGTGAGGACCACCATGACTTGACCTTGCCCATCTCTCCAGCCTTTTCTCTCACTTTCTCACTCCTTGCACAATGTTTTCTACTCCTGTGTAGCTCTTGAACAGGACATGAACTTTTTTGTCAGTGTTTTTGTTCTGCCTGGAATAAGCATCTGCTACTCTTCTTACCTGAATCATTTGTCTCTCAACTCTCAGATCTAGGTGCCACCTTCTCTGAGAAGCCATTCACAGAAATAATTCACAGTATGTTTCAATGATGAGTTTACTTGACCAGACTAAAAGGTAGAGGCCTTGCATTATTCATCAGGTCGTTAGCTGTCACTTCCTATTGACTGCTGGCGTGCCCGTCTTTAACAGTGATTCTGCCAGTCTGCTGTACTAGTAGCGTAGCCTCACAGCTCATATTACTGGACTTGGTGTCAGCCACATATAAATCCGAGTCTAATCTTTTCAATCCATTTCCATGTTTCAGCCCCACCAACTCAAGTCAAAATTCATACTCTCTCTGGCTTGGAATGTGCACCAAATGTTAACAATAGCAATTTGGTTTAGTAAAAAAGAGATCCCAATTTAGAGTTTGAAAATTGTGATTTGGACTTGGTTCCACAACCCATTAGTTGGGTGAACTTTGGCAAGTCTCTTACTTAAATTGAACCTCAGTTTTTTAATCTGTAATATGAGAATGATAGAACACTACTTCCCTCAAGGAACTATTTACTGTGAGTCAAATGAACAGGAATGAAAATAATACCTCTTTCCTAGAATAAGTATGGAATGTGCTTTTTTAAAATTTATTAAAAGAAATTTTTTTTTTTTTTTTAAGACTCAGACTCAAGTCATTCAGTAAATTCAGGAAATATCTATGTAAACTAATGCCAGAGAAGTGGATCCCTGGACACTGGGGCTCTGTTAGAGCCATTTAGGGGAAAATCCCCAGACTTCACTGAAGGGGTTCATTTAACAGATGTGCACCTGGCAAGCAGTAAGACAAGGAAGGAGAGAAAAGGAGTACGTTGCCACAAAGGACAGATGTAGGGATAGTTTGAGAGCTAAAGAAACCAGTGGGTAAAGATGTTGAATGGGAGGGCTTGGAGTAAGCCAGAGAAATGGAAAGATGAATCAAGAGGTTTGCAATAGATTTTGCTATTGTTCCCCCAATTTACTGCCGCTTTCTGTGTTAAGATTATACTTCTCTGCTTAATAGACATCAAGCTTGGGCTTGTGACTTAACTTTGACCAAAGAAAAGTGAGCAGAACTGTTGTATGCCCCTTTCAAAGCTTTAAGAGCCACTGCAGAGTTTCCATGTTTGTTCTCTCTCTGCCAGATGATCTGCCTGTTCCAGATGGGAGCTGTTAGCAGTGCACACACAATGTGAGTTGAGAAGTTAATTTTTGTTGTTGAAAGCCACAAAGATTCTGGGGTCATTTGTTTTGCAGCATAATCTAGCCAAAGCTCATTAATACAAGGTGAAACACGAGCAAACTATGAGATTATGGGCAGGTCAAGGGCTGATTTGATATCAAACCCAAGAACAAAACTTCTGGTCTCTGGGTTTTTCCTAATGTTATCCCTGCCAGTCTATGTGTGGGTCCCTTTATTGTAGTATCACAGCAGTGTGGTGTCATGGTTATAAAAGCATGGACTAGGTATCAAACAGTGGCTCCCCTACACACTAAAGATGTGACCTTTGGCAGATTATTTAAAGTTTTTGTAACTCTGTACCCCAGCTTCCTCTGTAATGGGGAAAAAAACCTACCTCACAGTTTGTTGTAAGGATTAAGCAAGGTAATGAATGTTTCACAGATACCTGGTACACAGTAAGCACTGAGTAATAGTAACTATAGTTATTATTGTGGTTGCACACAATCATATATGCTTAGAATTGAGAATTACATTAAAGGTTATTGCGTATGACAACCCACTCAATGAAGAAATACATTTATGGAATTACTATAACAGATACTCGCACAACTTTTGCTCAAGTACTTACATGGCGGTTGCATGGCTGTTTCATCGATGCTTCTCAAAAAATAGAAATAGACACACAGGTTTCTAGATTAAATGTATAATTTATTATATGTTATGACACTGACGTTGACTTTCACATATTAAAGGAGGACACTGTTCATTGAACTGCTTTAAGACAAGGCTAACTGATAGGAAATGGGAATTAATGTCTGTCTGTAGTGTGGTGAAATAATTGGTTATGGTAGCAGACCTATCATAAAGGATGGAGGGAGGTTTTTAGAATAGGAAAACATGAATTTCTGTAAACATGTGGTAGGCAAAATAATGCCCAGCCCCCCACCCCAAAGATGTCCACATGTTAACCTCTGGAACATTCAGTATATTAGGTTACATGGCAAAGGAAATTAAGGATGCAGATGGAACTAAGTTCTAAATTAGATAAACTAGATAAAGCAGGAAAAAAAAAAAAAAAAGGATTCTCCCCTAGATCCTCCAGAAGGAACACAGTCGTGCTGACACCTTGATTGTAGCCCATTGAGACCATTCCAACAAATGGTGCTGAAAAAATTAGATATCCACATGCAAAATCAAAAACAACTTCGATCCTTAATTAACTTAAAATGAATCAAAGATCTAAATGTAAAACCTAAAACTATAAATATTCCAGCATAACACATAGGAGAAATGTTTGTGACCTTGCCTTAGGCAAAGATTTATTAACTACGATACAAAAAGCACAATCTACATAAAAATATATATATAAATTAAACTTCATTAAAATTTAAAACTTATGATCTTTTAAGGAATTTGAGAGAATGAAAAGACAATTTATATTTTGTGAGAAAATATTTGCAAACTTTATATCTGATGAAGGCCTTGTATCCAGAATGTATAAAGAACTCTCAAAATTTAATGATTATGAAACAAACAGCCCAATAATATCTGTGTAAATTCTTTGAACAGACATGTCTCCAAAGAAGATAGGCTAACTATAAGTAACCACATGAAGAGATGCTCAAAATAAAAATTGAAATTAAAAACACAGTGTGATAGTATTACTCACCTATTAGAATGGCTCGAATTAGATGATTGACCATACCAAGTGTTGACAAGGATGAGGAGGAACTGGAACTCCCATACGCTGTTGGTGGGAATTTAAATATTAAAACCACTATACAAAGTGATTTGGCAGTTTCCTAAAAAGTTAAACCTACAGTTAACCTATGGTCTATTCACTATATTCCTAGTTATTTATCTAAGAGAATGGAAAGTATAGGTCAATACAAAAGCTTGGGCATAAATGCCCATAACAGCTTTATGTGTAATAGTCAACAATTTGAAAAAAATTCAAATGTCCAGTGACAAGGGACTGAATAGATGCATTGTGTAATGTCCATGCAATGGAATACTGCCCAGCAAGGAAGAGGACTGAACTTCTGGTGCACACACAACGTGGGTGAATCTCCAAATAATTATGCTGGGTGAAATAAGTCAGACAAAAAAAGAGTACATTCTGCATGATCCCATTTACAAAAAAGTTTAGAAAATGCGAATTAGTCTACAGTGACAGAAAGCAGATCAGTGGTTGTCTGGGGATTGAGGAGAAGGGAAAAGGCAAAAAGAGTGGAGAAGGGAAGGGAGAGATTTCAAAGGGGCAGGACTAAACTTTTGGGGGTGATGGATATGTTCATTATGTTGATTGTGGTAATGGCTGTCCAGGTAAATGTATATGTCATAACTTATCAAACTGTATACTTTATATATGTTTACATGATTGCATGTCAATTATATCTCAGTAATGAAAAAAAAAAAAAGACACTGCCCTTTATTATTCCTTGTATTGTGGTAGAGAATAAGACCATCTGGAGTACAAAAAAAAGTCAAGTTTGGGTTGACCTTTAGGTTTCACAACACGAATTCTCATTTAATTGGATTGTGAGACTAATAAGAGATAAAAAGAAACCTATAGAGACACATACTTTCACACTCATACGTACACACATTTCTTGGGAACAGTTCTTCCTTTCTCTGCAACTCTGCATACCCATTTTATGTGAGAATCTGCCAGTATTTCACATGAAGTTTTAATTTAGAGATTCCCCATTTGAGAATTTTAAAGTAGTCACCAAATTTAGCATACCATTAATGTTTTATGGACTGTTGGGATTTTCAAGTAGCAGTTTTCCATAGTAGGGTTAGTGAATTTCTGGCTTGACAATAATCACTCTGGTTTTCATTTCTCTACATCAGATGTCAGGTATTCTTGTCTTTATGTGAAGCAGCTCTACAATATATTTTGGCCAAGTCATTTGTAAACTTAACATTACCAAAAAAGGAAGATGTGCAGTCAAGTTATACGTATTTAAATTATTATATTGCTTATCTTTCTATTTTTCTGCTCTCTTTTTGTTCTCCACGGGGTAAATTCTTTTTTGGATGTCCTGTTTAAATCTGTTGCTTCTTTTGCTAGCTTGAAGACATGTTTCGTATCTGTACTTGCTGTCAAATTATGTAGCTATTTTATGTTCAGTTTCTGAATTTTCAGGGTGGTTTGCAACTCATGAGGCCCCCCCCAAAAGTATTTTTTGTGGCAAATTATAAATTATGTATCATCTCTGGTAGATCCCTTTCAAAGACATGTTTAAGTGAGCTGCAGTGGCTCATGACTACTAATTCTTTCTAAGTCAACACGTGCCTTACACAAAAATAGCATGTCTTGCATCCTACCCTTCTGTATTTAAGTCTTGTGTCTTCTCTCTTCCTTACCTCTGCCTTACTCTCTGCCTACTTTAAATTATAGCTAAATGTTGTTTTAAAAGGCAGTCTAAATAAAATGTACTTCATTATCATCTGGTGGGTTCCTCTAAGTACTGATATCTTGTGTTATGGCCTTGATCCTATATTAGGGCTTTATTATAGCAAATAATTTGCTTTATTATAGCAAATAAACTTTTTTTGGTAATCTATGGTATCATAGCAAGTGACTGTCTTGCAGAATATTTAGAATTATATCACAGACTTGAACTCTTGGTAATCGACTTCGTTTTCTAGTTCAAGGGAGAGATAATGAGTGAGATTATCATTATGATAATGAGATAATGAGTGAGATTATGATGAGACATAATGGAATAGAAAGTTCTGTCATCTGGGCTTCTCAACTTTAGTTTTTTTTGGATTAAAAGAAAATGACACTCTATAGAAAGTATTCTTGGTTTTCCTTATCTTCTCCTCAAACATAGTACTAATCTTTACATGTTAGGTGGGGATTTGATTGCTACAAATGCTCACCTTTTCTTTGGCAGGTTAGCAGGAGAGGGCCATCATACCTCTGACCTTAATAGCAGACTAAGACCCTAGCTCAATAATAAAATACAGCAATTTCAGAGCAAGTCAGCACAGTATTCCACATATTTATGCAAAAGTTGTTTTTCATTAGAATTAGAAACTTTTAAAAAAGTTAACTCATTACAGAAGTATCCAACTGTGATGCTTTGTTACATGTAATTTGTCCTCAGTGAAGAGTGAAAAAAAATACCTGGAATATTCATAAAGATGGAGTCATCCTTAGCAGAGTAGTTTAAGAGTATGTACTCTGTGGTTGACAGCCTGGCTAAATGCATGCCTTAACTGACTCCAAGTTTTATCTTCGACGAATTCTTTAAGTTCCTAATCCTCTATTTCTCAATTCTAAGAAAGCGATAACAACAGTAATCACTCTCATAGGATTGTTGTTAGTATTAAATACTGCGATAATGTGAGTGAACTGGTTAGAAGCATGACTAATGTAAATATTATTATTACTGAGATATAACTGATATATAACATTAAGCTAGTTTCAAGTGTATAACATAATGATTTGACATTTGTATATGTTGCCAAATGATCACCACAAGAAGTCTAGTTAATCTATCACCACACATAGTTAACTATTTTCCTTGTGATGAGAACTTTTAAGACCTACTCTCTTAGCAACTTTCAAATATGCAATGCAGTTTATTAATTATAGTCACCGTGCTGTACGTTACATCCCCCAGGACTTATTTATTTTATAACTGGAAATTTGTACCTTTTGACCCCCTTCACTCATTTTGCTCACCCCCTACCCCATGCCTCTGGCAAATGTCAATCTGTTCTCTGCATCTATGAGTTCTTTCTTGGGGGGGATTCCACATATAAGTGAGATCATGCAGTACTATTTTTATCTCAGTAATTATTATTATTTTTTTAAAGTGGATTTTTAAATTGCCATCTATTATATACCCATACAGAAAGTACAAAAATCACATGGGTGCAGTAGGAGGAATTATCACAAAATGCATTTTGAGGTGTTTGCTTTCAGTCTCATGCTTGGATCCCTTTTAGTTCTTCACTTTTGTTCTTCCTTCTTTTCTTACTGTTTTTAATTTACACTGTTTTGTTATGTTTTATTTGAGCTCCCTCCAATCCTTCTAGAACAAGGAGGGATAAGAATAAATACATAAATAGATGAATGGGTGATTGGATGGATACGCAGTTCTGACAAGACCAGGAAGCTGATCTATCTAGAGTCATCAGTCCTGAGGGCCATGACTCTGTCCTAGATGTGAGGAGATGCCTCCCAGGAGGGATGAGGTGGGTGGATTAGAGCAGGGGGAGAGCCCAGGGGTCATCCTTATTTGGCCCTAATGCCAGCACTCTCCTCGTAGTCACTTGTCAACGGGGTCTCCATCCGTACCTCTAACTACTTGGTCCTTCTCACCATCATTCTACATTCTCGGTTGTAACAAGCACCATCATGGCATTCCTGTCTTCCAGGTCCTCTGCTGTCAGAAGCAAGGTTCAGTCATTTCCCTTAATTTGCCAGTAGGGAAATGGCCAATGCCAGAGAAGATGATCTGTTACCCCAAGGACTCAGATGATGCCTCTGACAGTGAAACCTAGGCTCCTTAGTATCATTTATCATTTTTCCTTCCTCAGAGCAATAACAAACAGCTTCATTTACTAAGAGCAACAGCAGTTTTAGCTGTCATCTTTCTTGTGCAAAGGTTGACTGGAAGGCCGTCTTAAGAAGAAATATGTTGCTCTTCTGAAAAACATAAACTAACAGTCAAAACGTGTGGGGTAAGACAGAGAGTACTGGATCCCAACCTTTGACTGAGACTTTGCTGGAACTCAGTTACCTTTCCTGTAGAAGTACAGATTTAAACTAGCTGAAGTCTAGGGTTGTTTGCAATCCCCGTCCTCCCTCTCCTATCCCCAAAAACATGACTTTGGGTTGGTAGTGGTGTGTGAATCCTGACCACTCTTAGGTGGCATGATGTTTCTGGGTAATAACACATTTATAAGCAATTGTTTAAACAAAGGGAGAAACCCAATTCCTTCTGATACCAATCTGACTTGAAAACAACTTTACTGGACTTAGTTCTCTTTCTGACACCGTCTTCAAAAAAGGGGGTGGGGATGAGGGCCAAAGTCCTGAAAGGAACATTGCTGTGAGAATGTCTGACTTTCTGAACAGTAGATACTGCAACATTTCAAGGTATGGGATCCAATAAATGGCCTAAAAAAGCAGGTTGGATTTGGAGTTTTTCAAAACAAATGAGGCGGTAGAATTCCAGAGGCCTTAGCTCAGGCGAGCTGTCCAAAGGGACTCCCTTTGAAATACTTTCTTCAGGTCTTACCAGGGAACTGAATCCCTGAAGGCTCCAAGTGCAAAAAAACACTCTGGAGCTCGGATTGAGGGGACAGGTCAGCGACAGGTCACAGACAACTCAACCCAGCCCCGCAGGCTCCTACCCTGCAAGAGCCACTCGCCTTCCACCCCAGTCTAAGAAGACCCAGGCTGGCCTTAGGAATCTGTGAAACCACTCCCCAGGCCCCTGGAGCCTCTTTCCTTCTGCAGGATTTGGGCCTCACTCAGAATTCTTGTCCACAGTTCCCTCAGGTTTCTAAGAGAAGCCTCTGCGTGCTCAAGACCCTCTTCTGTGTCTTCAACTGCAGATCTGTGGGCGCTGCCATCTGGGTTCACTCTGGGCGCCTGTGCAGCCAGAGGAGGCCAGAAGGAGGGTCTCATTTACCATTGATTAAACAGATATTTAGGCTGAGCATTGATGTGTGGGTGTGCAGTGCAGGGAGTTAAGAATATCTGAAGTTAGTCAAGGTGGATGCAAGTATGAACTGTGGACAAATTTTGCCCCTTCCTCCTATTTTTCCTTCTTTTAGTTATTATTATTTTTAACAAAGATCCTTATAATGTCACAAATATCCTCACCTTGTTTTCTAACTACATCTCAATGAGATAGGCTAAGAAGAAATAAATTGATAAGAAATTGATCAGTGTAAGAATTTTATCTTTGATACAAGTTCATTCCAGATGAAGATTGTCTAGTTTCTCTCAGAGAGGAAGGATATCGTTAGTCTCAGGGGAGACAGGTCACAGAGAGGAAACACAGCTGATGCTCTATTTTGTTCTGTAACTTCTCTGGTCCGTGAGCTCCCACCAGTAAAATGAGGAAGATGAATTAAACATTCCCTTCCAAAACCAGGAAACCAGTTGATTTAAAACTATTTTCCTGGTGGTCTTCTCTCACTCATGGAGTTGGAGTTTTCCAGAGGACAGTATTTTCTCTTTTGATTTCAGAGTTTAGTTGGAAGATTGTCTCTGCTCATTTGAAATCTGATAATGGCATCTGTATTGATTTTAGCTCTTTTGCACCAGAGACATGTATATTTAATCTCTTTAATTTTTCAGTCTCTTGGCTTTAGTTTTGTAAAATCTTATTCTTTGGCCAACACTTCAGTCTCTCTTTCATTTGTTTTGCTTTGTTTCGTTTTGTTTTCCCTGCTCATGCAATGCTAATGTATATGCATCTTGAAAAGCAGTAGGACATTTTCAGAATCTGTGCAGAGATTGTGAGGATTTAAACAACAGATATATTTGCAGTTTGGGATCTTTTTCTTTCTCAATTATTATAATCCATCTTCCAGGTTTCCAAGTCTCTTAATCCTGAAGTACATTTTCAGCCTTTTTTGTTGTTTTTTCCCTGCCAGAGATTGGAGTTTGGCTCCACCTGGCTTCTCCCTTATTGGCCTAAACTCCCCCACTTCTTCTCTGGGTACTGCTCTTTTAATGGTCTCCTGCTGCCACCTGGAAAATGTTAAAGGATTCAAGTTGGGCAACACATCAACATGCAAAAGAATGTTAATTTTTATCTCCTTTGTAAGCATTTGTTTTCCCTATACATTCTCATCTACATCATTTCAAGTCTAGAAAAAATATTCTTTGCATCTTTCTCCCTATGCTGCTATCCCCTGTCATGTGTTTTCTCTTCAAATAGTTTTGTCATTTGAAAAGTCAGTATGATTTAGGGACAAGATAGATTGATTTCTCATGAAAAGGTACTTACGTAGTCTAATGATAACTGTAGAGAGGAGATTGTGAAATCTCTGTCTATAGATATGTGAAAGGTATCAATGGGGACAATGAGACCAGGAAAGTGGATGAACTTTGTCTGAGATCACTCAGGTATCAAATGTTTGAGCTTGGATTTGCCCTATTTACAAGCTCATGCATTGTGTCAGTAGCTTTAAGCTACAAGTATCAAAAAATGCAGCTAACCAGAGCTGAAGAAAGTAGGGTTTTATTCTCACAGAAGAAGAAATCTGGAGGGACGTAGTCCTGTGCTTGGTGCAGTGGCTAGGTAACGTCAACGAAGACTCAGGCCCCTTGAACCTATCTTTAGCATGTTGGCTTCTCAACTTCACAGCATTGGTGACTTCCACAGCTCAGGGACTCATTTTTACTTTAAAAGCAGGAAGAAGGGAGAACAGTCACAAATGCCTCTTTAATTTGAAAGAAAAGGGTTTTCCTAGAAGCCCTTCTTTTGTACCCTTAACAGGTTTTTTTCTCTTACATATTGGTAAGACTGTGTTACATGGCCACTCTAAAGGAAGTAAGGAAAAATGAGTATTTAGTTTTCAGTCCTTTATGGGGGAAAATGGCAAGGTAGAGGGGTTGGGAGTGGATGTTAAGTGAGACAACTACTATGGTCTGAATTTTGTGCCCCCCCCAAAATTCATATGTTGAAATCCTAATGCCCAGCGTGATGGCATTAGAAGGTAAGGCCTTTGAGAGGCTCTTAAGGGTGGACCCCTTATGAGTAGGATTAGTACTCTTATAAAAGTGACTCCACAGAGATCCCTCACCCCTTCTACCATGTGAGGACACAATGAGAAGTCCGCAATCCGGAAGAGAACCCTCAGCCAACCATGTTGGCACCATGGTTTCAGACTTCCAGCTTCCAGAAATGTGAGAAATTTCTGTCCTTTATAAGCTACCCAGTCTCTAGTATTTTGTTATGGCATCCCAAATGGACTAAGACACCAACCATTCTTCACTAAACCCTACTGCCTGCTGGCTATGCGGGACGTGAGCTTCGGTCTGGACAGAGGGACCTCCTTCACCAGTGCAGCCTGTCACCTTGGGATTCCAGCAACTGGATGAATGACAAGATAAATCCATTGTGCCTTGTCTGCTCTCTTTAATGCTAAGCAGGAATAGTCATGCTATGTAGTATTTTCAAAGACAGTTGGCTTTAATATCATTCCAGAAGACTGACTATAAACATTTGGTAAACACAATCTTTGGCCAATTTTTCTAAATAAAGTTTATGTTCAAAATCTTGAATTAAGGACATGGTAGAAGGGCATGGCTATTTTGATTGCCCTAATTCAATTAATAAAAGCATCATCACCTTGTTATTTTAATTGCTATATTCAGAGATTTATCAGGGCTGTAAATTATCCCTGGTCTTTCCTTACTGATGAGAAATTCCTTTTAGGTATAATTTTCATCTGGAGATGAATATCTGGATGAATATCTGGTCTTTCATCTGGAGTGAATGGTGAGGGTCGTATTACATTTTATTGCAGGAACATTCATCTAGCAAGCCAAATGATGGTAGTGACTGCCAGACCTTTTCTGAAAGCATTTTAGCACTAATGAAAAAAAAACAAAACTACTTGTTTGTTTACTTATACTAATTAGCCCCATGTATATGTGCAAATATATATGTAAGGAATACTTGAATTCTCTTATTTTGAAATATCTAGAGTTAATTATTAGGATTGTTTAAAAAATAGTTTTTCTACCTCTAACATTGGGTCTATGTGGAGGACAATTATTATTATCATTATTTTTAAAGAAATTCACGTTCTTTTATTTATTTATTTATTTATTTATTTATTTATGGCTGTGTTGGGTCTTCGTTTCTGTGCGAGGGCTTTCTCTAGTTGTGGCAAGTGGGGGCCACTCTTCATCGCGGTGCGCGGGCCTCTCACTATCGCGGCCTCTCTTGTTGCGGAGCACAGGCTCCAGACGCGCAGGCTCAGTAGTTGTGGCTCACGGGCCCAGCTGCTCCGCGGCATATGGGATCCTCCCAGCCCAGGGCTCGAACCCGTGTCCCCTGCATTGGCAGGCAGATTCTCAACCACTGCGCCACCAGGGAAGCCCGAGGACAATTATTGTTAAGATGGCTATTACCATCTATACTCTCATTGCTCATTTTTTGGTCTGTTTTGTTTACTCTTAAGAGTCAGTATTTGAAACAGTGCTTGGCACATCATGGTCAAAGAATACTTATTGAATGAATGAACAAATGAATGACATTCATGAATGGCAAATTAAATAAGAGGGATGAGTAGAGGGAAATCTCAACCATGGATACACGGGTTAGTTAGTAAGAGGATTAGAGGGGATCCAGATCTTTAGGAAGAAAGGCATATTTACAGACTTAAGAAAAGTAAACCAGAGGGAATTGGAAGTGGCGGTTGCAGCTAGAGGGGGAGTCCCTGGCTGGGCTACAGGAAGATAGGGGCCTGAGATGCATGCGGATTTGCATATGAATGGAAGGAAAATACAGTGAGGGAAATGAATCATTGGAAACTGCTTTCAGATCTTGCCCCTGGCTACAATAAGGTTTTGCTGTCTTGTTCAGTTGACCCATGAAAGTGGCTGACCAGTATTAAAAGTTGTAGATGTGAAGGAGTTCTGTTCCGAAAGTTGGGATTCCTTCTGCCTTTGGGTCTGTTAATGGTGCAATTACTGCCAAGCAAGTTTTGTAGAAATCCTTACTGTCAGACTTCTTAAAGCAGCCGTATTACTAATAAATTCTTAGCTTTCTTTGCTTTCTGAGAAAAACTGACTTATTTCTCTCATCAGAGGCATCTGATTAAATTCTGAGCCTTCAAGCAAATAAGCAGATCTCCAGTGGAGAGAGGTTCCTCCTTTTGTAAACTCTCAGGGTGTGGGATATTTCTATGTGTGCTTTCTTCCAAATTATGCAGTTTAGATTTATCTTCTAAATAAGCAGTGCCGTGTGTCAAGGGGAGAGACGGAGGAGGAAACAGAAGAGAAGCAGCTCTGGTCTGCAGTGTCTCCAGAACATTTTAGCAGGGAGAGGATCTCATTTCAGTGTATCCGAATTTATCTTTTCTCTGAAATTAAGACTTTTTTCATGAATATTGGAAACAGAAGGGTTCTCTCCCCCACTTCCTGTAGCTAAATAATTAAGCCTGTTTCAAGACATACAGTCAAAATGGGTTTCCTAGTTACAGATGCTAAGCAATAGTGACAAACTTTTCTTATTATAGTCATCACCATCAGCAAACATTTGTTCTCTGTAGATTGTTTCTTAGAAAAAAATTAGTTTTGAAGAAATTGATACATGTTTGTATGTCTGCAGTAAGGAAAACACAAAGGTGTTTTTATCATTTAATTTTGCTGCCTTGTTGCCATTTTTTAAATCAGTTGAGTGTTTACAGCACTACTCAAAGAAGGTTAGAGGGCAAGTAAGGAAGGAGAGGGGGAGAGGGGGAGAGGGGAGAGGGGATGGAGAGGGAGAGACAGAAAATGTTGAACAAAATCCATTGCATTCAGTTTCGAAAGAAACCTACCAGGCCTAGTTTTGCACCAGACACCATTTATTTATGTTTAATTAAGGGCAATCCTATATAGTGCAAGTAAACGTTTGCTTTCTGTCATTTACTACTGTGTTTGATTTTCTCATTTCTCAAGGTTGAGAATTTGTGGTTGTTACAACTCATGGTTTTTGCTCTCATTTAGGAGCTACATTCCTTGACTGCATACTTTCTAAGAGCAAGCATAGGAATTACTATTAATTTTTGATTTTATTTAAAATATTTTATTAATTTATGTTTCTATGGTGATACATGCATTGATACTCAATTTTAAATATACAGAAGACAATCTAGTGTAAAATGCTATTTTCCTTCTATGCTGATGCTTAAGCCAGTTTTTTTCTCCCTAGGTAACCACTGGAATAAATTCTTTTTATATTCATCTGAAATCTTCTCTACATATATACACATATTACATTGTTTAAAACACAAAGAGAACCCATTTTGTTTCATCCTTCATGTCTCTTTCTTTACCATATTTTGGGATCATTTCTTATAAATACCTATAGTACTGTCCTGTTATTTTTAAAGGTTGCATTGTATTTCATTTTTTGACAGAAATAGATTTATTTAAAGAGCGACCAATTGTTGGGGCAGATAAGTTAAAATAGATTAAGCTATAAGTAGTTTTGTTGTAATAAGCTAATCCGATTTTAGAGTTTTCTGTTCTATCTGTTGTTCTGTCTATCTACCTACCTACCTACCTATCATTTATCATCTACCTTGAGGAAGAGAGAGAGATATTACATGGATAAAAAGTAACCATTAGGTGATTCTGATCAAATCAAATCTTCATTTTACAGATGAGGAAAGAAAAGTTATATAATTAATGGAAAGACACTGCCCTTAAAGCATTTTTTTTTTCTTTCATCTGTACCAATGGCCACCACTAATTCATTCCTTTATTGACCCAAGCATTGAGACACTGATGCGTGCGGGCATTGTATGAAACTTATTGGACCCAAATGAACTTACATTCTTGCTGGGGAGACAGACATAAAAATAATGAATTGGAAAGAATTTCTAATGTAATACATAGGAAAGAATGTAATGATGTGGAAACAGATTATGTTTTTAGGTGCCATGGAAACAGAACAAGGAAAACATTTGTAGGTTGTAATTGTCAAAGCAGCTTTCAGAACTTAGAAGTTCTAAGAACTTAGAAGTTTTAAGTCTTCACAAAGCTTTTGATAGAAAAAAAAAGTCAGACATTCTAAGCAAGCAGAAACTGTGTACAGAAAGATTCTGAGTGTGGAGAGAACAGAGATTGAAAAGTGGAGTGTCACGGTTCGCATAGTGAAGTCATGGCTTTGCGTAGGTAAGATAGTCTCCTGATGGAAGGCCTAGATATACGTGCATATGAGGGAAGTACATTAAGAGCACAGCCTCTGGGGCAAGACTCCCTGGGTTTGAACGTCAGAGGAACTGATCATTAGCTGTGTTATCATTCACTATTTAGTTAACCTATCTAGAAGCTACAATTTCCTTATCTATCCAATGAGTAATAGTACTTACTTCACAAGGTTGTTGCAAATATTAAATGAACTAATAAATGCAAAGATCTAGAGCAACATATTGTAAGGTACTCTATAAAGATTGTATTCTTCTTTTGATTTTTTTTCTGCCATTTAAGAATGTAAAACCATTCTTAGCTTTCAGGTGATAGAAAAATGCGTGGTGGGTTGGATTTGGCCCTTAGCCATAATTTGCTATTACCTGTTTTAGATATTAGAGCATAAATCTTTTACTCAGTAAAGTACGCTAGAAATTAGTGCTTTTATAGTGGTTATGAATCTTACCACTTCCTAGGCAGTGAAACAATTTTAAATATGCCTTGTTTCTATTCTATTCATGTATTTTAATTCTATATATATTTTAACTTCCATAAGACACAATATGTATTGTTTTACAGAATCAAATTCATTTATATTTTCCACATATTTACTCATTCTATTGCACTCCATTCTTTTCTGCATATTTAGAAGTACTTTCTTTTGCCTGAAGAACCTCTAGTGTTTGGATGGGGGGTGGAGAATGGATCTGCTGCCAATAAATGTTCTCTAATTTCGTTTGTCTGACATAATCTTTATTTGCCCTTTATTTTTTAGAAGTATCTTTCTAGGTAAAGAATTCTGGCTAGAAATTGTCTTAATTTAGAAGGTATCATTTCATTCTCCTCTGATTTCATTCCTGTTGGGAAATCAGATGTCAATCTTATTGTTGCTTATTTGAACGTATTTTTGTTTTTGTTCTTGTCCCTAGTTGCTTTTAAGAATTTTTTCTTTGGTTTTTGGAAGTGTATCTAGATGTTTTCTTTGTATTTATTTTGCTTTGGGTTTATAGCACTTCCTAATTCTGTTGCTTGATATCTTTCATTGTTTTGGAAATTCTTGGCTAGTGTCTTTCAAATGTGGTTTCTTCCCTTATCTCTTTCTCTTTTTTCTTTTGGGATTTCAATTATATATATGATAGACATTTTCTCCATGTCCCATATATTTCTTACATTCTGTCTTTTATATCCTTTTTTTTTTCAATCTCTGCTTTCATGTAGGTTTTTTTTTTTTTTAACTGACTTGTATTTCATTTCACTAATACTCTTTTCTGTGGCATCTAATATGCTTTATTGAGTTTCTTAATGTTGGTTATTGTATACATCAGTTCCAAAATTTTAATTTGGTAATTTTTTTACAGACTCCAGTTCTCTGGTAAATGTTTTCATTTAATTTCATAAACATATTAAATATAGTTATTTTAAACTGATAATACCACTATCTGAGTCATCTGTGAATCTACTAATATATTTTATTTTATTTTTTGGACTTAAGTCATTTAGTTCTATCTCCTGGCATATCTGGTAAGTTTTGATTGAATACTTTGCATATTCAATAAAAAAAAAGTTATATAGAGTCTCTGGATTATGTTATCTTTTTCTAGTGTTTACATTTTTAAGCTATCAGGCATAGAATGTGGACCCATCATCTTGATCCACTCGGGGGTTATGGAATTTGAGTCTGAGTTTCAATATTTCTAAAGGTTGGATTATTTCCAGTTTGCCCTTATTCCTAGATTGTAGCCCTTGGAGAGTCTCAATGGAAAGCCTGTTTTATATTTTCTGGAGTTTTTTGTTTGTTTGCTTTGTTTTTTAGTCAGGGTTCATCCTTTTTGGTAAGAATTTTTGCCTCTTTGGTATCATAAGACTATTTGTAACCTCTGCTCATCTTCATTACCTCTTAGCTGCTTCATTCTGACTTCTTGTCTTCTTGCCATTTTCATCTTAGGAATCTGAAAATGCCTTTTGGGAACCAGAAACAGAATCGTGGGTTCACATCAATACATTTCTCTTTGGGGGGGACTCTTGTCCTTTTAAATCCTGATTAACATTGTTGTTTTCCAAGCTGTCAAAGAGCTGGGTTATCCTGAACTTTTATAGTACTTCTTGGTGGAAGAGTTGGTCTGTAAAATGCTACTCTCTCAATTATTGTGCTAAGTTTTGGATGATATAAGACCTGGTCCATTTCCTTAAGAGTACTTCAGTTAATAGAAACATACATACACACACATGCACATATATAATTGTGTGGTAAGTGTTCTATTAGAGTAAGGTGTGAGAGAACTGTACAGTTCTTTTAACAGTATTTGATTATTTCTCTTCTTTATTTACTTGTTTGTTGTTTGTCTCCCTCTAGAATGTAAGACCCATGAAGACAGGATCATATCTATCTTGTTCATTGCTGGCACACAGTATAATCTGGATAAATATTTTTTGATAAGTGATTGCTGGATATGTGAGGTTATGAAATTTGTATTTTATATCTGTCTTGTAGGATTACTAAATCGTATGTGGAAAGCATAGCACTTGGCACATATGCCACACATTCATTTCACTTCTTTGAAAACTATTTTTAAGTAGTGTAATACTGATTACTTCACTGACACATGAAAATAAATTTCCCCATTTTATAGATAGGATACTTAAGGTATGGATGTTAAATCATTTGCTAGAATCTCAGGGTTCTTTGCTTCTAGTCACATCCAGGCAACATGCACAGAGAATTTTTCCTTAGACTCTCATGGCTAAAATAGTGTAACTTCTAGCTCTCTCCCACCATATCCTTAAATATTCTATTTGATCATTTTTAGCCACTAAGGTGAATCTACAGTATAAATTGTAAATTGATTTTTTAAATATTTATTTTAAACATAAATTATACACACACACATATATGTATGTATATAAAATAGACTTAGAATTCAAGGGGTGTAAAAGTAGCATTTTACGTACATTTAAAAAATTTATTTTAAATAAAATTATATATCGTATATGTGTATATATATATGTATATATACATATATAGTAAGAATTCAGGGTGTGTAAAAGAAATACATATATTTTATCTTGGAGAGAACATTTTGAACTTGAAATCCATTTCTAATACTAAATTCTGTAAGTGCTTGTTGATGAAGATAAACTATGTTTGTTGTAATGCGTCTGCTGGGGGTTAATCACATTGGCTGTCAACCTCCAGAATCATCAGAGTTCCTCCTGTCTTTTGTGATTGCCCTTTTAATTAAGTACACTTTACTACAAAGTACTTTTAAAAGGAAAACAAAAGACTCCAAAATCCAATATATCTTTCTTTAATTTCATTTGCAGGAAGAGGAGAATAAAGATTTGCCCAAGAGAATACTGCTTTAAAATATACTCTAATTACTTACACATGCAAATTTAACACATTGCCAAGGTTGTGGTGCTTTATGTAGGTCTCTGTTTAAAGACAAAATTCTGGAAATCTTCCATTGGCTTTATACATTCAAAAAGAACTGATCAGCTTTATAAAGGTATAGTAGTATCACAAAACCCATAGGATTTCTTGTATTTATTTTCAAAGAGTTTTTAAAATTACATAAGTTCCAAGTGTATAGCACTATAGTTTAGCATATGTATACACTACAGAGTGATCACCACCCCAAATCTAGTTACCATTCATTGTCCAGTTGACCCCCTTCACCCATTTCACTCACTCCTCCAGCCTCTTCTCGTCTGGTAACCTCTAATCCATTCTCTGTATCTAAGTTTGTTTTTGTTTTATTTTTTTGTTTGTTGGTTTTGTTGTTGTTTAGATTTCACATATGAGTGAAATCATATGGTATTTGTCTTTCTCTCTCTGACTTATTTCATTCAGCATAATACCTTCAAGGTCCATCTATGTTGTTGTGAATGGCAGGAATTCATTCATTTTTTGGCTGAGTAATTTTCCATACCCACATACCACATCTTCTTTATCCATTCATCCATAAATGGACACTTAGGTTGTTTCCATGTTTTGGCTATTTTAAATAATGTTGCAGTGAGCATTCTTTGGATAAATACCCAGAACTGAAATAGCTGGGTAATATGGTAGTCCTATTTTTAATTTTTTTGAGCAACTGCCGTGCTGTTTTCCATGCATGGCTGTACCAGTTTACACTCTTTCCAACAGTGTACAAGAGTTCCCTTTTCTCCACATCCTCTCCAACACTTGTTATTTCTTGTCTTTTTGATGATATTCATTCTAACAGGTGTGAGATGATATCTCACATGGTTTTGATTTGTATTTCATTAATAATTAGTGAAAACATCACTAATAAACATCACTTAATATTTAGGCACATCTTTTCATGTGCCTTCTGGCATCTGTGTGTCCTCTTTGGAAAAATGTGTGTTCAGGCCTTCTGCTCATTTTTTAATCTAGTTGTTTGTGTGTTTTTGCTGTTGTTGAGTTGTATGAGTTTTTTATATATTTTGGATATTAACCTCTTGTTGGATATATGATTTGCAAATATCTTCTCCATTCAGTAGATTGCCTTTTCATTTGGATAATGGTTTTCTTCACTGTGTAGGTCTGTGCAGAGCAGTGTTTTATAGTTTTCAGTGTACAGGTCTTTCACCTACTTGGTTCAATTATTCCTAGATATTTTATTCTTTTTCATGCAATTATAGATGAGTTTTTCCTCAATTTCTCTTTCTGATAGTTTGTTATTAGTGTATAGATATGCCACAGATTCCTTTATATTGATTTTGTATTCTGCGACTTTACTGAATTCATCTATTAGTTCTAAAAGTTTTTTGGTGGATTCTTTAAGGTTTCCTGTATATAGTATCATTTGCAAATAGTGACGATTTACCTCTTTTTTTACGATTTGAATGCATTTTATTTCTTTTTCTTGCCTAATTGCTGTGGCTAGGACTTCCAATACTATATTGAATAAAAGTAATGAGAGTGGGCATCCTTGTCTTATTCCCAATCTAAGAGGAAAAGCTTTCAGTTTTTCTTCACTGAACATGATGTTAGCTGTGGGTTTGCCATATATGGCTCTTATTATGTTGAAGTACATTTCTTCTGTTATCACTTTGTTGAGAGTTTTTATCATAAGTGGATGTTGAATTTTGTTAAATGCCTTTTCTGTATCTACTGAGATAATTGTATGATTTTTATGCTTCATTTTGTTAATGTGATGTATCATATTGATTTTGTGGATGTTGAACCATCCTTGCATCCCTGGAATAAATTTCACTTCATCATAATGTGTGATCCTTCTAATGTAAGGGATTTGGTTTGCTAATACAGTTGACCCTTGAACAATGCAGGGGTTAGGGGTGCTGATCCTTCATGCAGTTGAATTTCTGCATGTAACTTATAGTAGGCCCTCTATATACATGGCTCCTCTGTATTCATGGTTCTGCATTTGCAGATCAAACCAACTACAGATAATGTAGTACTGTAGTATTTACTATTGAAAAAAATCTGCATAAAATGGACCTGAGCAGTTCAAATCTGTGTTGTTCAAGGGTCAACTGTATTTTGTTGAGGAAATTTTCATCTGTGTTTATCAAGGATATTGGACTGTAATTTTCTTTTGTGGTGTCCTTATCTGGTTTTGATGTCAGAGTAATGCTGGCTTCAAAAATGTGTGGGGAAGGTATCCCTCCTCTTCAATTTTTTGGAAGAATTTGAAAATATAGGTATTAAGTCTTTGTTTTGTGTAATTTGCCAGGGAAGCCAGATGGCTTTTCTTTGTTGGCAGCTTTTTGATTTCTGTTTCAATCGCCTTGTCAGTAATCAGTCTATTTCTTCATGATTTAGTCTTGGAAGATTGTGTTTCTAGAAATTTATCCATTTCTTCTAGGTTGTCCAATTTGTTGGCATATAGTTGTTCATAGTAGTCTTTTATGATCCTTTGTATTTCTGTGGAATAGTTGTATTCAAAGAGTTTTTAAGTGTTTTAATAACCTTAGTATAAAATTCACTAAAACAAGTGATGAAGGTTATTTACATTCATTTTACAGACAATAAATTGGTTGCAGATAGATTTAAGTTTACCAAAAATGATAACCTAGAAATACCAATACATCAAATCGTCTCTTCACTAGAACTGTCATACAAGTTAATACCTCATCATGTCCTTTAGTTTAGGATCAATTAGAACTGGAGTAAAATCCAATTCACCCCTCTTCATTTATTTCTCTTCCTTTTTAAAAACATAAATTCTCTCTTCACATTAAAGAAACTGGCTTGGGGAAAAAACCACAAGTAAGTGCTAAGTTATTTTGCCTTTGTTCTTTCTAGTCCTCCTTTCAGTTACTCTTTATTTAGGTCTCTATGGAACTGTTGCATATGTGGGATGTTTCTGAGAACTTTGACTATAGGAACAAGATGTAATGTCTCTTAGTCTGGATTATGATAAACTGCATTGAATGGTTTTATAGTACAAAAAAATCATATGTTAACTTATGTACTGTATGTATGGAATTTGTATATCATGGTTTAATATCCATAATGCTATTTGTGTTTGCATTTATTGGTGGAGGTGTACCTTAAACATTTGAGGGGAGGAAACATGGATTTAATTATAAGTGGACCTTTTAATGTTAATTTATAGATGAAATTGAACTGTTTTCACCTCTATGGGATATTTTTGTATCTAATTTCCATTCGATGAATTAATTTTTCTTACTTTTGCCACTCTTTTTATTGGGAACATCTTAAGAGGTTTTTCTTTCTCTTTTTCTTTGTCCCTAGTCTTACCACACTCAAACAATCATTCAGATCTAATGTGACTTCATGGTCAGTTCTATTCTTTAATTGTGTGTTCCATGACAAATATGACACTCTGGCATTGTAAAATTCTCAGAGTTGGCATTACAGTAGAGTGGCAAGGAGCTAGAATAATGGTAAATATGAAAAGATTAAGCTGGGCACTGAATTCTCTTTAAGACTACGGTGTTTCTATGTCTACCAAGAGCATTATTGTGCTGCATCACATATCCATTTTTCATAAGGGTGTTAACCATCTGGTTCCTCTTGTTTTTCCCTTCTCACTTCTTCACATCTGTTGCTTCTCCATCGTTCTACAAAAGCTTACATTCCATATTTCATGCTCATTTCCATAAAAATTCCATATTCATGAGAATGCCTAGATTTTACCTGTATGTCTAAGATAATTACAGTGAAACAGCAGCCAACGTCATAAGAAAGATCATATTCAGATTAGACGGCTCACTGCCATGAAAATCCCTGGCAAGGAATAGCTCCTGGTCATGTTTTGCCTGACCAGACAGTCATTTGAAAGGAGCACCAAAGTTAGTAGTTTGACACATTCTTCCTGGTTGGGTCACCACATTAAGTGTGCTTAGCTATTTGTAAAGCTATCTGGAGAGAAAGAGCATGTTAAATTGGAAACACATGGACAGAATGATACACATAGCCTTGGAATTCACAGCTGAGTGCCGCAGAGTTCAATCAGGTGCTTGACATCCTGACAGTCTTGTCTCGGTAGGAAAAGAAAAGAAAACACCTGGAAACCCTGGCTTTGGTGGTGATAAGTTCACATTTTGGGGCCATTTGCTTACATTGGTTCTCCTCTGTTTTCCTTTAAATAGGTCTTTCCATCTGCAATTTTTCTCCTTCCATCATCCTCAGACATCCTCAATACCCATCTCTTGTTTCCATCCTGTCATTCTCCCCTAGAATCAATTTAAGTTAAAATCAAAACTGGGTAGCAGGTCAGAGAAGAGATGAGAATTCTCATGGTCCTTTCTCTTGGATACTGGAGTTTCTTTATTTTCTCTGTAGCTTATTCATTGCTACTATCTTTAAAATAAAACATTCCAACTATAATTTATAGAGGCTAGATTCATACTGCTTGGTTGCAAAGACAGTGAAGAGGCAATCTGACATGTAAAAATCAGTAGTATTAATTTCTGTAGGTAATACCTTAGGATATATTTAACATTTGAGTAAATATATAAATATACAGAGCAAACTATACCAAACAGCTTATTTAGAAATTAGCATGTTCCTCTAACTTTATTCTTAGCTCTAGCTAGGTTAAAAGCATTAATATGAGCAGATGTAAATGCATATGAGCATTCTGTCAGGTTTGAGGCAGTGTGTTATCTTAAAAATAATGGTCGACTGGGAGTCAGGGGGCCTTGTGTTTCATCGTGGCCTTGCTATTAGTTTGCTCTTTTCAATTTTTAAAAGTAAGAAGGAGGAATTTATATTAGGTAAATGAGGCCATTAAACTCCTGGCTGGATTCAAGAGAACTCAGTGGCCTCAAATGAGGTTAAGTATGTTTGGTAAGTTAATGAGGGAGGGGGGAGCTATGTGAACATTTGGTTTAGATCTGGGTTGGGGAGGTTATTAAAAAAGTTGTTAACCTGTAGAGGGAGGTGTCATAGGAGGTAGAACATTAGAAGATGTTAGAATGGAAAACAGTAGAGACTTTCCTGAGCTGTTGCAAAAGAACTCAAGCTTGAAAAAGATAATAAATGAAATTTCCAGGGACAAATTGAAATTAGAAGCTGAAGTGTGAAAAGAGGTAGTAAGTAACAACACAGACAGGGACAATCTTGAAAAGGGTTTTTCAGTGGAGTAAAAATAATCTTTGAGAAGATCAGAATAAGAGAGTAATTGCTTACAGTTTGTTCAAAGCAGCATGGCACTGACTACCAGCGTGTCCCTCTAAGTCAGGGTTTCTCAACATCAGCTCTGACATTTTGAGTTGAATAATTCTTTGTTGTGTGTGGGGGTCATGTGACTGTAGGATGTTTAGCAGCATCCTTGATCTCTACCCATTAGAAACTGATAACCTCCCCTACCCAAGTCATGACAATCGAAAATGTTTCCAGACATTGCCAAAATTGCCCCCATTTGAGAACCAATGCTTTAAAAGAGTAAGTAATTTGTCAGAGGTCGTATAGTCTAATGGTTAAAAGCTTGGGCTCTGAATACTGAGTTCTAGAACAAGATTCGAGTCCCAGTTCTGTTACCTTTTCCACTGTGGGCCTTGAGCAAATCTCTTAACTTTTCTAAGCATCACTTTCTTCATCTGTAAAATGGGACTAATAAGATTGCCTACCTTCTGGGGTAATTGTGAAGACTAAATGAGACAACACCTGTGAAAGGTTTAGTGTAGTGTATGGCACATGGCAGCTACTCAATACGTACTAGAACTTGTTCTTACTATCATTAGATAGTTATAAAAGGGCACACACACAAAAAAGAGGAGATGAACATAGCTATTTCTGAAAGTAGACTCTTGGGCATCAGAGAGTTTTGGCAACCAAATATCTGGGACTCACTGTACAGGAGTCTTTAGAGGCATTGGCTGGGTGAATCAGTTAGTCAATAAATACTATTTTAGCATCTGTTAGGTGCCAAGCTCTATTCTAATGTTGAGTATTGAGACATGAGCAAAACAGACAAAATTTTTGAAGACCTTACATATTAATGAGAAAGGCAGAAAATTAATAGATGTGACTTCAAATTAGTGTGGTATGTCAGACACTACTAACTAGTCATTGAAGTTCATTCTCCCCTTCTTCCACCAAAGCTGGCCCATGGCTTCCCAGCTACACTAAGTTTCTAAATTTAAAACTCTACAGTAAATAGTATAGTGGCCATATGAGTAAGTGCTTTCTATTAGTCCAAAAACAGAAGTGAAGTCTGCCACTTCCAGGCCTGGCCATAAAACCTTCTTCAAACGGTGTTTAATGATTTTTGTTTCTTATTGTGAGCTGGAAGGTCACAACAATTATCAGAGTGACTGGAACAATCTTGGAAATCATGTATTAAAAATGGCGGAGCTCATGTCAGCCTTGGTCCCTGAATGACAGTGTGGAGCAAAGACTCCTTCCCTGGCTGCAACCTACAAGATTTGTCTGGACTGTTCAATGGAAATGAAATAAGATCATATTGTGTTTGAGCCGTTGCATATTGGGTTTATTTGTTCATCAATGTTGGTTATCAAATGAACACAGGTGATCTAGAAAGGTTTCTGTGAGGGGAGAATATTTGAGCTGAAATCAGACAAAAGAAAATAAAGCAGCCATATGTGCATCTAAAAGATTGTTTCTAGGGGGAAGAACAAAAAGTGCAAGGGTTAGTATTGACAAGTAGCTAATACTAGAGTCCCTGCAATCTAGAGGGTGTATGCTGGTGGGTGAGGTAAGAGCATACAGATAGAAATGGCATTAAGACAAAATGAAAGTTTGGCCTCTGATTCTCCCTGATTTATAAAGACCTCCATGACAATCGGAAGGACTTCTTTTTCTTTTCGCAGAAGAACAACTGGCTCCTTTCTGCCCAAACCTTTTCTTTTTTTTTGAAATTTGGCACTTCAATTGGCATATACGTCCATCACATAGTAGTTACATGTGTTTAGATTGAAAATTCAGTTGAAGTTGACTTGGGCAAAGACCATATCTGAAGTTATTGGACATAGATTAATGAGGCTCTCTACTGCTTCATCTGATATAGATTAAAAGAGAATCTATTTTGCAAGTTTCTCTGACAAAATGACCAACAGTGCAAGCTCTTGAGATGCCTTAAGTGTCCTGGTAGTGATATGTTGTTCAGACTTCATTGACCCCTGTTCAGTATTTAGCATCTGTGGGTAAGAGCTTTACTTATTTCTGAGCTATATTTTTTCTGTAAATACCTGTTTTCAAATTATCTTGAGATCTCAAGAAGAAAGGTAACTCTTTGATGTGTTAGTATCCCTTTTATTAGGAAAATTAATTTATGCTCAGTATTGTGATGTCTGCCCTGTAACATGGCTGTTTATATAAAATGGAGGCTGCTTTTTGGAGACAACCAATATTATTTTATTATTTTATTTAGCAAAAGTCATATAGATGTTCTGTAATGTTTTTAATGTTATATTGGATATAATAACATAGATTAAGTAAAATGGAAACAATCTAGAAAGAAACAACATTATTATATGCTGGTTAGTAAAATCCAATATAATCCTTCCTTCAAATTCCATTCAACTCAGCATGAACTCTTTGGTGCTCCCATCTTAGAAGGGAAGATTCATTCTCTATTTGTTATATATATCAACAGGATTATAGCAAATAAATTTATGAACTTGGGGTGGAGGTCTTGAAGTTCTGAAAAAGAAAATGAAAAAAGTTTAGTGTATAACATTTTGCAATGTTATTCTCCATAACTTAGTCTCATAAGGTACTTAGAAGAATGCAAGAAGTGCTGCTTTTTAGCAGACTATTTTATTTCATCTATGAACAATCAGTCTTTCATTCCCAGACTTCCTTCTCTCAGAAAAGAACACCATTTTCCACCTAATTACTCAAGACAAAATCCAGGAGTTATTCTTGTTTACTTTCCATTCCTTATTCCTTTTTTCCCCCAAGACTTCATTTTAGTCTTATAGCTCCTACCTCCCAATATATTTTAAATTAATCTACTCATTTCTATCTCTATTATAAACCAAACATCATTTTTAATTGACCTCCAATAACAGGTTTCACTGATTTCTATTCTTGTTCTCCGTAATTCATTATTCATACAGTACCCAGAATGATCTCTTAAAGTCACCAAATATCATAGTTAAATGAAACCCAAATTTCTTGCCCTGACTTATAAAGTACCGCATGTTCTGATCCTTGCCTATTCTTCCTACTTTATTTTATACTATTCTTTCCTTGTTCCTTACTCTCCAACCCCATTGAACAGACCAAACGTGTTCCCACTTTAGGGCATTGTATTACCTGTCCATTTTGTATGGAATGCTCTTGTCTGTGATCTTTTCATGGTTACCTCCTTCTACTTGCTGCTGTGTTCTTAGTGAGTAGAACAGTTCCTGTTAATGTAGCAGGCATGGAACAAATATTTGTTGAAAGAGAGCTAATGGGAAAATGGATCCTTTTGCAATGTGGAAGACAGTGACATAATAGGCTGATGACACATGGTCATATACCTATGGGGGATGCAGTTTTTCCTTTTGAATTTTATCACGTGGTACTGAAGGTCTATGGACTCCTTAGAGAAGGATTAAGCAGACATTTCCTTTTAAAACGGTTCTTTCTGTAGATCACATTTTCAGTTTCTGTATTCTCTGCCTATTTTTCATGGCATATTCTAAAGAAGCACAGACCCTTTAGATGGGAATATGCAATAAGAGTAAATCAACCCAAAGTGATCATAATAGTCTCATTTCCTGCTTCCTGTATATCTCTCTCATGGGTATGGAGTTCTTCGTAAGTAGGATTGAAGATGAATATTTGATAGAGGATTGGGCCCCAGGATGTTTTTCACTCACTAAATCTTTTACATCTTCTAATTCTAGAGTTTCCAGAAATCAAGTTATATCCCAGTTCATACTTCTTTTCCACAGGCACCTTCTAAACCAGATTAACCTGTCATTCTAACTTATCTCTGAATTTTTTTATTCATTTGTTGCTGTGGAACATTTACTTCTGTGTTCAGAATGAGTCTATACTTTGTTTCTGTGTAGTGTGAAAAATGGCATGGTACTATATCAATCTGATGGCATTTGCTAGGATATCTAGAAGGTCAAAACTGGCTTCTTTTGAGTGAGTTCTAAAATGAAAC
Organism: Balaenoptera acutorostrata; assembly: GCF_949987535.1. NCBI lineage: Eukaryota > Metazoa > Chordata > Mammalia > Artiodactyla > Balaenopteridae > Balaenoptera > Balaenoptera acutorostrata. Next base: position 111,690,606 of record NC_080068.1, on the reverse strand, counting down.
AGACAGAAAGAAACTTAAAACACTTCTTAAAGTTGCAAGCCAAATGATGCAGACTATAGTGAAGACATGAATAAAACAAACCGCATCTCTTCCCTTAGAGCTCGAGTTACCCTAGTATATCCCTCTCTGTTCCTCAGATAGGAAGCAGACATGCTCTCGGCACCTTTTCACGCTAAGCTTCAAATCAGTGGCTGGCACTTGGTTGTTGAATGAAGGCTTTCTGGGTTTTGATCCTGATGATTCATCTAAAGTATATGAAAGTTTATGAAAAGCATCCCTAGACATTTAGTTTAACTATATATTTTGGAACACTAGATTTTAAACCCTGTTTAGGTTATTGATCATGTCTAAGCTGTGTTATGTAAATTCCGGAAGAATTTCTGAGATCAAAGGAGAAAGACCTGGCTCTTTCTGTAATAGGAGTACAGGTTTGTTTTCTATAGACACTAGCATTACTGTTTTGGGTTTATAAATAGCTCCTTTTTTTTTTTTTCATAAAGTAACTTGTATGATGCCATGCAATGTTAAATATATTTTGATTGCTATATATTTATTTATAAATGGAAATTATTTGAGTCTAAAATTTCAAACTTGAAAATTTACAGAAATGCTCATTTGAAAAGATAGCATAATCATTCTTATAAATTCTTTCAAAATAAATTGACCTTTAGAAAGTCTTGAAATGCTCAGTTTTCTCATGTCTGTGGTCTGTGCAAACCTGTGTGTTGTATTTTCCTTCTTGTATATAGATGAGTTGATGATATATTTTATACCAAATAAACAAACAAAACCAGAAACTCAAGATTTAAGTTTATGCAGGTTCTGAGGTATGAGAAAATGATGAGGACAGTTAAATGTGGATTTGTTGCATGTTCTTTAGCTAAATTGTCATTTCATTTGGATAGGTCCCTTTTTTTCTAGTCCTGGTTATTAAGATGGTGGGTCAATTCCACTGAGTTCTAAACAGAAGGTAGAAGATAGGCAGCTAAAAGGAAAGGAAATAAGCTGATTCATTTAAGCAAAAGAAAAAAAGAAGCTAATCTCCCAGCTGGGACTTTGCCCATTTCTACAGGCTCTGAGCCACAGTATCAATTGCTGTCAACACTATTTATGTGGAAAATTGCATTTACATAGTGTAATTGGTTCTGCATATAATTGTAACACAATGAAGCAAAATAGCCTATCCAGGGCACTCAACACCATAATTAGTCAGAAGACCGGACATAATGTAAAACTCAGGAAGGAGAGGAGAAAACACATAGGAAGGCATTTTGGAAGTGAAGTGAGACAGAGCGTAAGAAAAGTTTTTGATATTTTGAAGTTTAACATGATGATCGACTTCCTGTAATGTTTTCAAACTGGTTAAAAAACAAGCAAAGAATTATTTTGGAACCTTGCTTTTTCTTCTACCACTTTGGGACTAGAAGGTTTATTCCTCCAATATTTAATGGGCAGTGACCTAGAGAGTCTGGAGCTGGATCTGGTGCCTTGAAATGAACACTGTTGCATTGCTACTCTGAAAGTAGTCAGGGCCATGTCTCCTCCTCTGGTGAAAAATTTTATGTTTTCTCTTTTCAGATAAGTTTAAGAAAACTAAAGATCAGGACAATTAAAATCCCACAGACAAGCTTACAACCAATGACGGCATACTGACTAGACTGATGATTTCTTTTATTACTGACAAATAGAACCCCAACTTCAAATTTTGTCATCTCCTCTACATCATCTTTTCACCCAGTATCTCAGTTCTTGATTCACACTCTCATAATTTTATCAGTGTATTTCTAAATTGCTGCTACTGTAGAGTGGTGATAAGTATACAATTAGAGTGATACTGTTTTTGCTGGAGAAATAAAATCTGCCCAGTTGTAATGCTTATGTGATTATACAGAGCAAGATTGTCAAACACACATAAGATTTAGATGGATAGACATACACACAAGTGTACGCATGTTTATTCTTCATTAAAAATACACATTCTATATATATATGTGTATTTTTCGCAATGTACTGTTTGTATAATCCTTCCTACTTGATATATGCCTTTTTAATAAGTTATTAAAGGATAAACTAAAGGGATTATATTAATCTACAGAAATAAACATAAGTATTGATATTAGTTTACCTATAAAGTAAGTTCTTTGAAATATGAAATTTATTAGTGAAGCTTTTTTGGCTAATAATATATTTATTTGAATTAAAAAATAAATCCTTAGGAAATCTGACTTGAGGTGCACATGATTATCTTAAGTTATCATATCACCTATCATGGAAAGAAAGGTGAAATATTAAATATGAGCAATTATAAAGATTACAACCCTCATTATCATGTTCTTAAGCTACCACAATGGAGGGGAGATGCAATCCTCCATTTAAAATGTTTTGGAATTGAAATAGTTGCATTGAGGTATATTACATGACAATTTCAGAAACTTAATTCTCCATCTAGTTTCTATCACTGTAGAGGCCAGTCTATCTGCTGCCTCTTCCTTTCTTTTCTTTAAGATACTTATCCTCTATGATTTCACTGCTCAAATACAGGCTCTTCTGACCACTGATGGTTATGACTGAAGTAAATATAACCTTTTATTTTTCCGTCTATCACAGACCACTTAAAGTATTCTTCCTTCAAAATACTCCAACAAATCCTGCTGATACAGAACCTTCTCCTACATTTCTAAATGCTCAAATACTAAATACCAACTGCTTGGAAAATGCATAATTCTATAATGGTCAAAATATTCAGTTCTTTCCCTAAAGTAAAACAGCTCTTATTTTAACCAGTTCTGACATTCTTGATCCTCTTGTAGAGATTTACTGTTCAAAGAAATTAATAACCAAATGTGGGGAAGGGACGCATATTTACTGAAAGTTTACTCTATGTTCGGCACTTCACATGCGATTTCAGTTAATTATTTCAATGGTACTGTGAGACGACACTCAGAAAGTTCAAGTAATTGCAAAATTCATGAATATTTGAGCCGACCTACCAACTTGATAAGTTCACTTGACTCTAAAACCCATGCTTTGACCAGCAGAAAGCCTGTAGCTTATCAAAGAAAAGAACTATTGATGCTTTAAAACATACATTTAATGGAATTGAGAATCAGGTATCCTGGTTTTGAGTTTATACCTAGAGTTAGAAAAATGGCTTAAACATTAACTTGCATTTTTTTCTTCAACTATATAGAGCAGCTTTTCTCAAACTTTTTCTTTTTTTTTCTTTAGAACTCCCCTAAGGAGACATTTTAGATTTTTTTTTTTTCTGATTGTCCCCTTCCCCATGAAATTGTAATATATTTGCATATGTACTGTGAACCTTTGGAAGGCCACAAAGCATTGTAACAAAAATTTTTGCTCTCTTGGGATATTGCCCCTGTTGAGGCTGCATGATATAGACTATTGCTCTAATCCACCATCACTATTTACAGGAGCAGGCAGAGTGCAACAAGCACCGCTTTGGTGGACTTGGACCAATCCTTGCCTGGCTTCTGGTTCTATCACTTGTTACCTGCAAGAATTGGGGCAAGTGACATAACCTCTCTGGGCCCCAGTTTGCTCCTCAGGAAAATGGTATTCCTACCTCACAAAGTTGTTGTGAGAGTTAAAAATGATGGTATCTTTAAAGAGCCTAGCAAGAGCCAGCAAAATTCTCAAACAGTTTTAGCTCCTTTTCTTCCCTTCTATGAAGAATTATCACTAGACTCTACATTTTCCAGGAATAGTGCTTTGGAGCATCAGACTAGAATTTGGGAAACTTGGGTTGTGATACAAAATCTGACCTACCTAAATGTGGTTTTTCTCTGTAAGATGAGAGTGCTCATTTCTAAGTTTATTTTAGGCTTTTCAGTATGTGATTTTGTAATATCACACTCCACCCTCCCACGGGCATAAAAGAATTAATCACATTTAAAAGTGTTACTGACACTTTTAATCTCAGTGCCAAAAAATATTGCAAGTGTGTTTCCCCCTCCACACATTCTTCAGAACCTGAAGAATGTTAAGAGTTAAAGAACCACATATAACCATGGGTGGTACCAATTAGCCCCCAAAAAGAAATTTTATTTTTACTAAAAACTGTATTCCTTAGTGACTTCCTAGGGATCATTTTTCCGGATACCTAGATGAAAGAAACTAGCCATATTGCTAATTTCACTTTAATTATAGCTGTTATAGGGTGGAAAGATAGATAACATTAGATAATTGGAGCTGAATTTAAAGAATAAAAACCAATTAACAAGTAAACAATTTTTCTGTGTACTGGTGTTAACACCAGTCAGGATTCAGTGCACAGCAGAAAGATCTAAAACTTGAAGAACAAGCAACCTAAGCATTAAAAGTGCTTATGCTTCCCACAATCACTAAAGAGCTTGCTTAGGTACTATAGAAAAAGAAGAACACGGGGATAGTTTAAAGCTCCTCTTGGAATGTAGGTAGTATATTTTACATGTTTATTTGTGTTTTTATTTATTTGGAATTATTTCAGACGAACAAAAATGTGTAAAGAATACTCTTAACGAACAGCCATGTATCCACAACTGGCTTACCCAAGGGAAACATTACAAACCCAGTCAAAATCCCTCATGGGTCTTTACTAATTGTAAACCCTTCCTTTCCCTGTAGAGGTATATCCTCTCCTGAATTTGATATTTATCATTTCCATGCATTTCTTTCTTTCTCCCTCCCTCCCCCCTCTCTCTCTCTTTCTTTCTTTCTCTTTTTCTCTCTCTCTCTCCCTTTCTTTCTCTTTCTTTTTCTCTTTCTCTCTCCCTTTCTTTCTCCCTCTTTCTTTCTTTCTTTCTTTCTCTCTTTCTTTCTCTCTTTCTTTCTCCCTCTCTCTTTCTCTCTCCCTTTCTTTCTCTCTCTCTCTTTCTTTCTTTTCTTTTCTTTCTCCCTTTCTTTCTTTCAATATGCATAGCTCTCTTAACTATAAGTAGAGTTGTTTGGCATGCTTTACATTTTACAAGACAGATATCACAATGTATGTGTTTTTTCCCCAGTGTTAGGTTTATGTACTCAGTTTATTTTTGAGTACTTTATTTTAAATGGTTAAGTGGTTTTTATATAATTATACACTGTTTTACATTATGCTATTATTAATTTTATCAAATAATTGATTTGACTCATGTTGCATATTTGTAAGTCACTTTCAAGGTGGTAGCCATATAAATATCTTTTGAAATAATTCATAATAAACATATCATTCATAATATATGAACCTGTTCATTAGTTTACTGGTAAAATGATATTTAAATGATTTCCTAGTCAAGGACAGTTCTAGGTATCAAAAATTCAGCAGTGAGCAAAACAACTTTGTTCCTCTCTTATGGGCCTTGCAGCCTAATGGGAAGACAAAGCTTAAATTACACAAATAATCCCACACATTAATATATAATACTTTAAACAGAAATCCGTTGATTGCCTGCTATGAATTAAAACAGTTAATCAAATCAGTGAAAATCTTTGCTCCTGCAGGACGCACACTCCGGTTGGGTAGTTGTGGGAGGGCAAGGCAGACATAGAGTAAACGAGATGAGCTAAGAGCGAGCAAGATAGGTAAGCAAAACAAAAAGTACCTTTAAAGGTGACATATGCTATGGGGGAAAATAAAGGAGGGAGGGTCTAGGCAGTAAGGGAGGGTTGCGGTTTTAAATATACTGTCCACAGAAGTCCTCACTTCTGAGTAAGTACGTGAAGGAAATGAGGGGAGGTGAGAGACTGAGCACGTGGGGACACGTGAAGAGCACTCGAGGCAGAGGGAATGCGAGTACAAGGACCTAAGGTCAGAGCAGTGATCAGCATCGTTTTCAAAAGATAGCAATGGGCAGGATACGCGTGTGTGAAAGGAAGAGCAGTAGGATTGCGATCAGAGAGGGGGAGGGAGTGGTGCTGTGGGATGGACTGATTGATGTGCCTCTGTAAGTACTTTGGCTTTTACTTGGAGTGAGATGTAAATCCACTGGGGGGTTTTAGTGAGAAGATGGCATGATCCTACTTCTGTTTGAATGGCATCACTCTACAGGTTACGTTGAAAATAGAATGAACTGGGCATAAGAGCAGAAGCAGGGAGGCCAGTTTATATAATAATCCGGTAAAGGATTATGGTAGCTAAATTCATAGAAGTAAGACTGTTCTTTCCCATAAAAAGTCTACAAGGAGAAAAGAAAGCAATAAAGTTATAGTGGTGTGAGGATGTAAGAGAAGATACACTCCTGACATAAATTCATGTTGTATGGAAGATGATGGGAATGTAATTTTTTGTAAAGTAGGTACTTTGCTATGGGAAAAACATCTTGAAAAATCTAGAAATCAACAAAATTTTGTGTTTCCTCCTCTGTGTTTTCATGGTACCTTGTGCGAATTACTATGTGAACATCTGTCTCACCACCCTGTATTGTAATTGTTTATTTATACATCTGTCTACCCTGTAAAACTGTGAACTCCTTTGGGGAAGGACATAGATGTTGTTAGTCTGCTTTTCATTATTGCTAAAATGGTTCTGGGCATGTAGTAGGCACTTAATAAATTAACATTGAATGAATTCAATGAGTTAAAAGAAAAAGGTGTGATTTTTCGCTAGTCTGAGTGAACTAGTCAATATCAGGCATCTCTACTTTCTGTATCTTTTAATAGAGGGTGTTGGTGGCTTGTTGGCTCTGGGCATCTAATTGCTTCCTGGCCTGGAATTGTGGGAATGTACTCAAATGTATTTGCTGTATTTGTGTATTTGCTATTATCACACAGTGTACCATTATCCCCAGGAATATTACCTTATTGCTGACCTTTTTTTTTTTTTTTTTTTAGTACCCTGAAGTACTCTAGGATATGTGCCTGAGAATAAATTGTGTATCTGATCTAACCTGCATCACGGGGAGGGGTTAGGACATTTTTCCCTGAGTAGAGGGAGAATTTGTTGGCCAGCTTATATGAAAAAATTCCATTTCTCAAATGATCCCATCTGCAAATGAAATTCATTCTTGTTATTTATCATTTGTTGAGCACAAACTGTGTAGTCAGTGCTATTAAAAAAATCCCTCAAACCAAAAAAACTCAAAAACACATGGGAGAGGCTTCTCTGGTGGCGCAGTGGTTAAGAATCCGCCTGCCAATGCAGGGAACACGGGTTCGAGCCCTGGTCTGGGAAGATCCCACATGCCGCGGAGCAACTAAGCCCGTGAGCCACAACTACTGAGCCTGCGCGTCTGGAGCCTGTGTTCCGCAACGGGAGGGGCTGCGACAGTGAGAGGCCCGCGCACCGCGATGAAGAGTGGCCCCCACTTGCCACAACTAGAGAAAGCCCTCGCACAGAAACGAAGACCCAACACACCAAAAATAAATAAATAAATAAATAAATAAATTTATAAAAAACAAACAAACAAAAAACTTATAAAAAAAAAAAAAAAAAAAAAAACACATGGGGGATGACATGGTCCATGCCTCAGGGCTTAACAATCCACGCCAGGCATAGCATGCAATTCATATATGACAATAGCAGTAAAAGTGACTGCATCCTGGAAGTGACAGGCTCCTGGAGATTATTGTTATGTTTTTATGATTACAAAGGGCTTACAAAGACATTCTGTCTGAAAAAACTTATTAAAATGAAAATTAAAATTTAGGAGTAATATTTAAAGAGGAAAGAAGTGGTCAAATGATAGATTGTTAGTTTGACCTGATCCTAGAGTGAACTCAGGTGCTTATCTATGTGAGGAGGATACTGGTGAGTAAAGAATTGATCTGGGTTAAGTAAAGAAGACCATATCCATGACTAATCTGCAGCATGCATTTCATTGCACTTGAATGCATTTCATTCATTCAGTATGAATCTTCATTCTAATAGTGGAGTCATCATAAGTTCTGGTATTTATGAGAAGAGGTGTGATAAAATAGGAAACACAAGTTAAATCAATTAGAGTAAACTTAGAGAAGAGAATTTTCCCCCTAAATTTCCCTGAGTTTTAATACACATTTAAATGACTCAAATGCAATGGCAGAATGTGTAAGAGATTCCAGACAAATAGCACAAGATTTGGATGAGATATGCAAAAAGATAATGCTGTTTCTCTAAAACAGTAGGGCATTGGAGAGCATTTGTTACAGTATCATGCTTCGAGAAATTGAAAGAGAGAAATGTACACCTGAAATTTTTTCTAAATCACACAGCTGGGAGAACAGACTTAGAGGTTGAATCAGGCATTTTCCTCATCAGCTTTTGTAGGTTGGAAGCAGAGGCTACAGTCAGATTATCTAAAATATTGTTTAAAAATTATAGTAGATATTCTAAGAATATCTACTATATTCAAAAGGACAAAAGGTTCATTTGGTTTTTTCCGTAAGATGGCTCGAGTGGCACCTAGTTGTCTTTAACTTCATTCGAAACAATTTTGTTAGAGTCTGTGTGACAGCTGTCATATCAGCATGCATTTAAAAAAAGACTTATCAAAATTGGTGAATTTTTGTGCATCCATTTTGATATTGAAGATGGAAGAAAAAAAGCAACATTTTCGGCATATTATGCTTTACTATTTCAAGAAAGGTAAAAATGCAACTGAAATACACAAAAAGATTTGTGCAGTGTATGGAGAAGGTGCTGTGACTGATCGAACATGTCAAAAGTGGTTTGCAAAGTCTCGTGCTGGAGATTTCTCTCTGGATGATGCTCCACAGTCGGGTAGACCAGTTGAAGTTGATAGTGATCAAATCAAAACAGTAATTGAGAACAATCAACGTTATACCACGTGGGAGATAGCCAACATACTCAACATATCCAAATCAAGCGTTGAAAATCATTTGCACCAGCTTGGTTATGTGAATCGCTTTGATGTTTGGGTTCCACATAAGTTAAGCGAAAAAAACCTTCTTGACCGTATTTCCACATGCGATTCTCTACTGAAACGTAATGAAAACGTTTCGTTTTTAAAACAATTTGTGACGGGTGATGAAAAGTGGATACTGTACAATAATGTGGAACAGAAGAGATCGTGGGGCAAGCGAAATGAACCACCACCAACCACACCTTCCAAAGAAGGTGATGTGTATATGGTGGGATTGGAAGGGAGTCCTCTATTGTGATCTCCTTCTGGAAAACTAAACGATTCGTTCCAACAAGTACTGCTCTCAATTAGACCAACTGAAAGTGGCACTTGACAAAAAGCATCCAGAATTAGTCAACAGAAAATGCATAATCTTCCATCAGGATAATGCAAGACCTCCTGTTTCTTTGATGACCAGGCAAAAACTGTTACAGCTTGGCTGGGAAGTTCTGATTCATCCACCGTATTCACCAGACATTGCACCTTTGGATTTCCATTTATTGCAGTCTTTACAAAATGCTCTTAATGGAAAAAAATTTCAATTCCCTAGAAGACTGTAAAAGGCAGGTGGAATAGTTCTTTGCTCAAAAAGATAAAAAGTTTTGGGAAGATGGAATTATGAAGTTGCCTGAAAAATGGCAGAAGGTAGTGGAACAAAAGGGTGAATATGTTGTTCAATAAAGTTCTTGGTGAAAATGAAAAATGTGTTTTTTATTTTTACTTAAAAAATGAAGGCACTTTTTGGCCCAACCAATATCTCTTTTCCCTTCAGTTTAGAGAAAAAGTTGTTCTTCTGTGTCTCTAAATATCTCTCCCTGTGTTCTAAAGATCACATTTCCACTCCAGGAGTTCTCCAGTTTCATAATTATTGTACCTCTCTTTGTTCCTCTAATATTTATTTTCTCTACTATATTAGTGTTCAACAAGGGAAGCAGAAAAACTTATATAGGGTTTTGACTATGTAGCTGTAGGAGCTGTTAGGTTGAGTGGTCTCTGTAAGGCTCCTCATATCTGAAGCTGGAGCTTTAACTTCTCAAGGTAGACAATCAGAAAAGGTGGAAGTAAGGTGGGAGAGAGCAAGAATAAGCTGGAAACTGTAAACACAAGCTGGAGTCCATGAGGATGGACCAAAACCTGTATTAGTTCTTTTCCCTCTGACTTTGGTGGTGTCTTACAGAAGCCAGGGCCATCATCATAGAGTTAAACACTTTTTCTTGGCCCAGAAGTCAGAGAAGCTGAAGTAATATCCATTGTAAGGTGGAGAAGTTGCATACCTGGCTTCTGCCTCGTGTTATATGATAAGCGGTGTGTATGAGCTACAGAATAGTTGCTGCTTCACTTTCATCATCCAAATCTCCATCCATAAGAATCTCTCTTGTGGTCCACTCTGAACAAACATACACAGGAAAGAGAATTCTGGGAAATGTAGTTTTCCAGCAAGTTGACATATTACAAAGCCACCACAATCTACCCTTTGTCAACTTGGCAGCCATATACATTTCCTTAAAACTTATTTAACCTCAGTATAAAGACAGTAACAGAGTAATATTCTGATTAACGTGATTCAGCTGTCCCATGTACAACTGATCACATGCCAACCATTTCTCCTCAAAAGGATACAAAGTCTCTTCTGTTTCTTGGAGTCATATTCATTCTTCTCGTAGTTGATTCATATACCTTCTTTGACATCCTGTAACTTAAATACTGAGATGTAGAGTTAGCTAGTATTAATGTACCTTATGTTAGATAATAAGAGGATGAGAGAGGGGAAGAAAACAAATATATTTGGTGTATATATATGTATTTGGTTAGTATATATGTTTATAAATGTTACATGTGTTAAGATATACATGTATATATACATATACAATAAATACATATGCATATAGTGTATACACACAAACATATTCATATAAAATAAGAAGGAAAACCCCATAACTAGTATAGTCCTCATTTCTGCAGCTAGTTATGTGGTCATAGCTAGTTATTCCATATTTCTTTGCTCTCAGCAAGCACTTGAGCCAGTTGTGATTCCTTACATGGTAGGGTGACTGAAATGTTCATTCCTGAATCATATGGGTTATTGGCAGTCCTGGCTGAATTGGGTTGTTGTAGTTCTCTATTGACTTTAATTACAGGATATGGGAGTTGTAGAAGCAACCTTGATGATCTACTGAATTCCAGAAATATTCCTCCCTACCCTCATTGTCATTCTCAAGTTTACCTTGATAATCAGGATCAATCACCCAGCTAGTAGAGTAACCCCTTTCTTTGCTGGCTAATTCAGTGATAGGAGGAGCGAAAGAGGCCAGATGGTAGTCTCAACTTGTTGCTTAGTGAAATCATTCTCATGTCCCTTGGTGGAAGCATTTCTCCTTTTGGAACTAAAGTTCTCCAAACCAACAAAGCTAAAATTTCAGGAATGAGAAGCAAAAATTTTGCTAGTGGATCATCAGGGATCACTCTCATCTCCACATTTTTTCTAGAGAAAGTTCAATAACTGGTGACTTTATTATTATTTTTTTTACTTTTATTGGAGTATAGTTGATTTGAAATGTTGTGTTAGTTTCTACTGTACAGCAAAGTGAATCAGTTATACATATACATATATCCACTTTTTTTTAGATTCTTTTCCCATATAGGTCATTACAGAGTACTGAGTAGAGTTCCCTGTACTATACAGTAAGTCCTTCTTAGTTATTCATATCCACATCTCGATTCCTGCAGCCATGAATTCTATCCATAGGAATGGGAGAAATAGCACCACATCACCATACGTTCGATATTGACTTAGAACATATATCACAACCTGGAGAACATTGCTTGAGCCCTCCAAGATATTTTCACCTACCTGGCACCGTAACTGAGTGTTCCAAAGGCCATTCCACTATTCTATCAAGCCAACTACTTCTGGGTGATGGAAAATATGGTTAAACCAGTGAATTCCATGAGCATGGACCCAGTGCCACACTTAATTTGCTGTGAAATGATTTTATTGGTCAGAAGTGATGCTGTGTGGAACACCATAATAGTGAATAAGGCATTCTTTTCACCTTTGGATGGTTGTTTTTGGCATAAGAATTGTGTGCAAGGAAGGCAAATTCATATCTAAATTGTCTATTCCAATAAGAAAAAAGTATTACCTCTTCCAAGATGGAAGTAATTCAATGTAATTATTTGCCCCCAGGTAGCTGGCTGATTACCTGGGTAATGGTGCCATATTAAGAGCTTTGTGTTGGTCTCTACTGTTGGCAAATTGGACACTCAACGCTGGCTGTAGCTAGGTTGGCTTTGGTGAGTCAAAGTCTATGCTGCTGAGCCCAGGCGTAAACTCTATCCCTGCTACGATGGCCCCTCTTTATGGGCCCATTAGGCAATGGCATGAATGACTGGGAAAGGAAGCTGAATGACACCTCCAGAATGGGTCATTCTATCTACCTGATTATTAAAAGCTTTTACTGCAAGCTTTTTCTGTTTTTAACAATCACCCTTTGGTGAGTATTCACATGGGAGACAGAATTTCATGCTCCATGCCTTCTGGGAGAGGTATGTATACCTACTTCTTTCCTAGATTTCCTTGTCACCAGTTTTCCGATTGTGATTCTTCCATGTCCCTGACCATCCAGCCAAACTGTCATCCATAGCCCATGTATTAATGCAGATCCATACCTCTGGTCATATTTCCTTCCAGGCAAAATGAACAATCAGATGCACTGCTCAAAATTCTGCCCAATGGGAGGATTTCTGTTCACCACTGTCCTTCAAGGATATCCCAGAAAAGGGCTAGAGGGATGCAGTTGTACATTTTGGGGGAGTGCCTGTACACTGTGCAGCAAGCCTGAGTTGTTTTTCTTCCTCAGTTAACTGTTCATAAGGGACAACCCATGAGGCTGTAGGTGTGGGCTGAGATAGAGAGTAGCACCCTCAGATGCGATTTTTGTTGCCTCTAAAATTCGAAGAGGGTTACTAGGCATTCTGCCTTTTTCTTAGTGGTAGATGAGGTAGGTACAGCCACTTATCCTTCACTTTGGAAGGAATGTCTTGACATGTTTCAGATTATGGAATCCCTAGAAATTTCACTGAGGTGTGAGGACCTTGACTTTTTGTAGGATTTATTTCTTACCTTCTGGCACACGGATGTCTTAATGTGTCTAGAGTAATTAATATTTCTTGTTCACAAGGCCCATCATCATAATATCATCAATGTAATGGTGCATGATATGGAAGGGAAAAGTGATCAAGGTCCCCTATAACTAAGTTATGACATAGGACTGGAGAGTTGATATACTCCTGAGGTGGAACAATTAAGTTGTATTGCTTACCTGGCCAGCAGTCTTTACTAACAGGTATAGAAAAAAAAAAGCATTCATAAAATCGATAGCTGCATATCAGGTGCCAGGGGATGTATTGATTTGCTTCAGCAACAAAACCACATCTAGAAGAACAGCTGCCTTTGGATCAACACCTGATAAAGCTTATGATTATCTGCTGTCATTTTCCAAGATCCATCTCTTTTCTGCACAGGCCAAATACATGAGTTGAATGTGGATGAGGTAGGAATGACCACCCCTGCATCTTTCAAGTCCTTGATGGCACTAATCTTTGAAATCTCTCCAGGAATGTGGTATTGCTCCTGACTTACTATTTCTGTAGGTAAAAGCAAATCTAGTGGCTTTCACTTGGCCTTTCTTATCATTATAGACCTTGTTCCACAGGTCACGGAACCAGTATGTGGATTTTGCCAATTGCTGAGTATGCCTATCCCAAATAAGCATTCTGTATCTGGGAAAATAACCACAGAAGGCTCAGGGACCTGCTATGAGATGAGCCTGAGCTAAAATTTCATTGGTTACCTGATCTTCATAAGCCCCTCTGCTGACTGGTAGACCACATGATCCTGTGCGTGTCTAGGAATTAGTGTCATTTCAGAGCCAGTATCTGGTAATCCCCTAAAAGTCTGGTTATTTCTCTTTCTCTCATGCACAGTCACACTGCTAAATGGCTGCAGTTCCATTTTGGAAAAGCTGGGAGGAAAATTATCAGTATACATTTCTGACAGCGTAGCAGGGTCCTTCCTCGAGGGGACCCAGACTTCCCTTTATTCAAAGGACTCTGGGTCTGTGATCTGGTTCAAGTTTGGGAACTGGTTGAAGGGTTATAACTCTTTGTTTTGGTAATTCAAGTCAGACTTCAGTTCACTAGACCTAGAGCTTTTCTGCTTACATGGATAAAGTAAGATTTTAGCAGACTGCCATTTATTTCAGTTCTAAGTACACCATGAACGATTATCTAACTCCAAAGATCTTTGGGAGCCAGACTATTCTGATTACTGCTTTGGCTTCACTGTCTATTAGAGTAAAATGCTGATCTTGCTTTTGAAAATTAAGTCCTTTCCCTTGGCACCTGCCAGCCTGGAAACTCATTATTCTCTTTGCATTTAGAAATCTCAGTTTGATGGTAGTGGTTTCCAATGTAATTTCTAAGCTACAGAAAAGGGCCATTACAGGGCTCTTTAAGAATGCCAGAGCTCACTTATTCCTCACAGCTGTGGCAAAGGGCATGTTCTTTGGACCCTCATGAGGTAGGTGAGCATACCTTTCATGATAAATCCATTCTAATGTCCCAGTATCCCTAAGCCGTTGGATATCTTCCTCTATCGCAGGTTTCAGAAAACTATAGCCCATGGGTCAAACAAATCCAGCCTACTGCCTGTTTTGTAAATAGTTTTATCAGAACACAGTCTTGCCCATTTATTTACATATTTTCTATATCTACTTTCATGTCACAATGGCAGAGTTGAATAGTTGTGACAGAGACAATATGGCCTGCAAAGTAAAAAAAAAAAAAAAAAAATTACTATCTGACTCCTTAGGGAGAAGGTTTGCTGGCCTCTGCTTCACAGTCTATAAAGGAAGTTCTGCATTTCAACTTCATTTAGTATAGAACACCTTCGGGTTTATACTTCAGTCAATCAACGGAGCAAACTGCAGAGCCATTCCTGGCCCCTTTCAAGCTAAAACATCAAATCTAGGATCTCTACTTAATGGGCCCGTATCAATAAATTCATCCCAACTCCTCCATTTTATATGCCTTCCACATTAATCTTATACCCTTAAGATCCATTCCCACACATTTTACCTGGGTTTCTGTTGATCTAAACTGGAAAATGCATGCAGTTCTTTTGTGGTGTATTTCAGCTCCATGGGTAACATTTTGTAAATCACACTTTTGGTCTTGCTGGGACTTGACTCTGGTTATAGGTCTAGAAGTTACCCTGCAATTTGGCTTCTACTATTCTGCCATATTTGACATTGTTTCTTTCTTTTTCTTTTTTTTTTTCATGAAGAAGACTTTAACTAAAATTCATGTTCTGCAGTAA